>NC_090754.1:71023010-71118010 GCF_036898095.1 Palaemon carinicauda
CATGCAAATATCCGAGACCTTACAGTTGCGTCCAGACAGTATGATATTCTTTTGTGCTCAGAAACTTTGGTTTCTAATATGAGGCACTCATCTGAGCTCCTTATAACTGGTTTTAAGAAGCCAATAATGCTGAAACGTGATTCCATTCCTAGGGCCAGGGGAATGGCGGTGTATATTAGGACCGAGTACCCTGCTTCTCATGAGTCCTGCTATCAATGTGGATGTCATGAGATTCAGGTAATAAAAGTTTGTGGCAGGCATAACAACTTTTATTTGTGTTCAATCTACCGGAATCCAGACATGGATGATTCTATCTTTGATTGTCTTCTTACCATTATGGCTAAGATACAAGAAGATGATAGAAAGGCTTCGTTTGTCTTTGTAGGTGATTTTAATGCTCACCATAGGGAGTGGTTGAGTTCTATCTCTCCTACCGATCGCCATGGCTTAAGAGCTTTAGACTTTGCCTCAGAATCAGGCTGTGAGCAAATCATAAATGAAGCTACTCACAGGTCTGGTAATTGCTTGGACCTCGTATACACTGACTCCCCTGGCGTTATAACTAGTAAGGTTGGTTCTCCAGTCGGGACTTCTGATCATGCCTTGATTTCATTATTAGTGAAGACTGAGCAGCCTGTCCCTGATATATCATATTCTTGTAAAATTTATATGAAATCCCAAGCAGACTGGAATGGGATTTTGCATGATCTTTTGTGCCTGAATTGGTCACAATTATATAATAGTGTAGATCCTGTTGTCCCTTTGAATGAGAATCTAGTCAACATAATTGATAGGCGTATCCCTTCTCGTGTGCTAAGGTACCGAATGAAGGACAAACCGTGGTTCAATGATGATTGTAGACGTGCTTATTTGGAGAAGCAGGAGGCCTATCACCTTTGGAAGGGTAACAGATCAGATTTGACCTGGAACAACTATACTCAGCTTCGAGCTTTTGCTCAGAGAGTTTATGCCTCAACTGAAAAGGAGTACAATTTAATCATAAAAGAAACCCTCTCTGGTACAACTCAGGAACATAAATGGTGGTCTACCCTTAAATCTGCACTCTTTGGTGTAGATGCAACAGTTCCTCCTTTACTTAAACCAGATGGCTCAGTCACTCACTGTCCAAAGGAAAAGGCAACCCTTTTGGCTGATGTTTTTGACAGTAAACAGAGTAATGAAAAACTTGAACTTCCTCATTCCTGTTTTCCTGAGGCTAAACTAACTAGTTTAGCTTTTCGATCTCGTGAGATTAAAGCTCTGTTGTTGGACCTTGATGCTTATGGAGGTGTAGACCCTAATGGTATTTTTCCTTTGTTTTTTATAAAGACAGCAGATTTCTTAGCTCCAAAGTTATCTGTTATTTTACGCAAGTTAGCAAGAAGAGGAGCTTTTAGCACTTGTTGGAGAATTGGTAATGTTACTCCTCTATGTAAATGTGTTTGTGGTAGCTCAAGTCCCACTGATTACCGCCCAATTTCCATAACTCCCATATTATCTAAAGTTTTTGAACGTCTTCTGGCAAAACGTCTTAATAGGTTTGCTGAAGGTAATCATCTATTCCCTAGTTTGCAATTTGGTTTTCGGAAAGGCCTTGGAGCATGTGATGCCCTTCTTACAATCTCCAATGCAGTACAGAAATCCCTTGATTGTGGTCGGGAAGTTCGTATGATTGGCCTTGATTTTAGTGCTGCCTTTGACCGTGTTAATCATGAGGCCCTTGTTTTCAAACTGAAACAGTTGGGAGTGGGTGGGTCGTTTCTTAGCATTATTATTGATTTTTTATGTAGTAGATCTCAAAGAGTTGTTGTTGATGGGCACCATAGTGAGTATAGGAATGTGATATCCGGTGTTCCACAGGGTAGTGTTCTTGGCCCATTACTTTTCATACTATATACACATGACATGTGGTTTGGCCTAGAAAATAAGCTTGTTGCATATGCAGATGATGCTACTCTCTTTGCATCAATTCCATCCCCTGAATGTAGATCTTGGGTTGGTGAATCCCTTAATAGAGATTTAGCTAAAATTAGTGCATGGTGCAAATTATGGGGTATGAAGTTGAATCCTAACAAAACTCAAAGTATGATTGTAAGTAGGTCAAGGACGGTGGCTCCTCAACATCCGGATCTCAGTATTGATAATGTTTCTTTAAATTTGTATGACTCTTTCAAAATTTTAGGCGTGATTCTTGACAGCAAATTTACTTTTGAGAAACATATAAGGTCTGTGTCTTCTTCAATTGCACAAAAAATTGGCTTATTGAGAAAGTCTTTTAAGATATTCGGTGATCAATCTATTCTGAAGAAGTGTTTTAATTCTTTTATTCTACCTTGTTTTGAGTATTGTTCTCCGGTCTGGTCTTCAGCTGCTGATTCTCATCTTAATTTGTTGGACAGAAACTTACGGTCTATTAAATTTCTTATTCCTGATCTAGATATTAATCTCTGGCACCGTCGATCAATTAGTTCATTATGCATGTTGCATAAGATTTTTCATAACTCTGACCATCCTTTACATTCAGATCTCCCTGGACAATTCTATCCTGTTCGTAATACTAGGCAGGCAGTTAATTCTAATAGCCAGGCCTTCTCCATCATAAGACTCAATACTACGCAGTACTCTAGAAGTTTTATTCCAGCTGTTACCAAGTTGTGGAATGATCTTCCTAATCGGGTTGTTGAATCAGTAGAACTTCAAAAGTTCAAAGTTGGAGCAAATGCTTTTTTGTTGACCAGACGGACATGAGTCTTTTTATAGTTTATATATGACATTTTTGTTGTTGACGTTGTTAATAGTTTATATATGATATATCTCTTTTGACATTACTTTTTTTAGACTGATTTATTGTTAATTTGTTTTCTTCAGTTATTTATTTCCTTATTTCCTTTCCTCACTGGGCTATTTTTCCCTATTGGAGCCCCTGGGCTTATAGCATCTTGCTTTTCCAATTAGGGTTGTAGCTTGGATAGTAATAATAATAATAATAATAAAATGCTTTTTATTGTTGTTTTTGGGTTGTACGGAAGGCTAAGAAGCCTTCCGCATCCTGGTTGATTTGGCGGGTGGTCAAATTCTTTCTTGAGAAGCGCCTAGATTAGAGGTTGTGATGAGGTCCTTTAGTATGGGTTGCAGCCCTTCATACTTCAGCACCTAGGAGTCGCTCAGCATCCTAAGAGGATCGCTAGGCTCAGTAAGGAAGACGTACTTAAAAAGGCAGAGTAATGGTTCAAGTCGACTTCCTTACCAGGTACTTATTTATTTTATGTTTGTTATTTTGAATAACTGCTAAAATGAAATACGGGATACTTAGCTTCTTATGTTAACATGTATGCTGGTCTCCACCCACCCCCCTGGGTGTGAATCAGCTACATGATCATCGGGTAAGATTAATATTGAAAAATGTTATTTTCCTTAGTAAAATAAATTTTTGAATATACTTACCCGATGATCATGAATTTAAGGACCCTCCCTTCCTCCCCATAGAGACCCAGTGGACCGAGGAGAAAATTGAGTTCTTGTTGACAAGAAGTACCTGAGTACCTACTCGACAGATGGCGCTGTTGTTGTACACCCCCACCTGTATAGCGATAGCTGGCGTATCCCGACCTTAGATTTTTCTGTCGGGCAACAGAGTTGACAGCTACATGATCATCGGGTAAGTATATTCAAAAATTTATTTTACTAAGGAAAATAAAATTTTTCATAACCCATTAATTCTAATATAGCCAATTTGGGCAACTGTAGAAATCTCAAACACCTACCCTTGGAAGAAGCAAAACGATGATGATCTTCTGCTCCCATTAGATTGGCACATTTCCCCAGTGGTCAACTACTTAACTATTTGTGTTGTATGGGGTCAGAAGGTGGACACCTTTCCTTCTTTTGATTTAAAGACCCAGGGAGGCAATCCCTATCCTCAAGACTGAAAGGCTTTCCCTCTGGAATATGCCACTCTACCTGGTACCGTAATGGAAATATAGGAAATAATACAAATAACCTCATGATCAGCTAGCCATAAGGATGTAGCTGTTAGGACCTTGCTTGGTACTAGTTAAAAGGAACTTCATTCTAGGTCACAGAAGAACCTTGTCAAGGAGGTTATGTAAGAAGGGTCTCACCATGACATAAAAGAAACAGTGGGTTTGGTAGGCACTCTACCATCACCTCCATTGTTTTAAATGGACGGAGAAAGTTGCTTTTAACAAACTCTGTCTGTTAGAATGGATACAATGGATACTCTGGAATGCAGTTTACCTGCATCAGATGTCCACTCCACTATGTAACTTCTGAGTAGATCGGGAAGTGGAGAGAGCTCCCTCGGTTCCTCTGTGAGCCGATGAAGAAGGTCCGGTAACCACTGCATGCTGCCACATCGACGCTATTAGGGTCATGAAGAGATCTTGCTGTGTCCTTACCTTGTTCAGAAGGCTTCTTACTAGGCAGAAGGGAGAAAACACTTAGACGTCCATATTGTCCCACTGGTGTTGGGAGACGTCTTGCCAGACTGCCTGGGGATCCGGTACTGGAGAGCAGTATACCAGAAGCTTCTGGTGGGGGACATTGCAAACAGGTCGATCATCGGCAAACCCCACAAAGTTAAGACTTTGTAGGATATCATGCTTTAAAGACCACTCCAGACCCAAGTATCAGTCTTCCTGCTTAAATTGTCCGTCAGAATATTCCTTTTGTCCAGGATGAAGTGGGCCAATAGAGCTCTGGAGGCTGTGAAAAAGTACCTCCTTACTTGTTTGTGTGTGCCACTACCGTGTTGTCACTCGGCATCACCTCGGTGTATCCTGAAAGGAGGTGATTGAATTGCTTGAGGGCCAGAAAGGCTAACCTCATTTCCAGGAGATTTATGTGGCATTGTAGCTCAAGCTCTGTCAAGAGCCCAGAGGTCGTGTGGTGCAACATGTGAGCCCTACCTTTATTTTGACGTACCTGTGATCTGGGGGAGGAGAGAGGTCTACTTCCCTGAGCAGGTTGACACCCATCAACTCGGGTCTCTTTTTTGCTCTGACCTTATTGGAACCAAAAGATTTGGAGGATCTCTGGGCAGAGACCAGAATGTCTTCATCTACCACTGGAGAGAACGAGTTCACAAACGGCCGTTGGGTACCAGTCGTTTGAAGGAGGACAGGTGCCCCAGCAACCTCGGCCACCAATGTGTTGGTAGCATATCATACAACAGAAACAGGCGAGCAGCCTGTTTCAGTCTCTCTATTCTTTGGTTGGACAGAATGACTTTGCCTAGTTTAGTTTCCATTTTCAGCCCTAGATATACTAGATCTTAAGAGGGTTGTTGTGAGGACTTCTCATGATTTACCACGATCCCCAGATCAGCCAATACCGTAGTCTAGATAACGAAGGAGACGAATGCTGTTCTTGCGTGCCCAGATGGGCACTAGGGAGAACACCCATGTGAACACCTGAGATGCTGTATACAGGCCAAATCATAGAACCTCGAATTGGTATTTGTTCCGTTGTGGTATACTTCCACGAACTACATTCATAGGAGGTTCAGGGATCTTCCCAGTCTCGACCAGAAAAATTCAGATAGGCCTCCTCTCCCTGCCCCTTACTCCTAAAGCATAAGGAAACGACCTGGGTAGAGTTAATGCCACTACCTATGGCACGGCTACCGCTGCCTTGTCTCTGCCCACTACGACAGACCACCACTCCTCCTATGACTGCTGTAGCCCGGGGGGTTGGGTGGGGGAAGTTAGCGCTGCTACCTACGGCACAGCTCTTGCTGCCTCCGCTTGCACGCTACAGCAGGCTCCACTTTCCCTCTCGTGGTCACTGGAAACCAGCCGTAATGGAGCAACCTGCTACCTATGACACAGCTCTTGCTGCCTTGGCTCTGTTTGCTACAGAGGGTTCCACTTCGACCCGGCCCCCCTGGTCCAACAACCATACCGGGAGGGCCACTCATCTTTGCCGGGGCCTACCGACGGAGGACCAGGCTTCGCCGGATGAGTCTTCTGTCTTCCACAGACTCATCCCTTTATTCCGATGGCGCAGTGGTTCAGTTACCCTACGCCTCCCCCTGCCTTGAAGGACTGCTCAGCCGTGGAAATTTGGTTTGGCACCAGCTAGAGGTCCGGCTGCCCCTGAACCTTCCCTGGTTGCTGGCCACTTCTCAAATCTTCGGCAGCCTAGACAAGGCCATTGCCGGGCCAAAGAGCTCCCTAAGGTCCCACAGGCTGGGCCGTGGAGCCCACGGTAAGAGCCGCTACTTCCCCCTCCTGCAGGAGTGGGATGGGGCCACCACCTCCCCATTCTCCGGGAGTGGGACAAAGTCGCTCCCCTTCTCTGGTTGGGCCTTGGAGGCCACGGAGCAAGCTGTGACCCTCTCCCTCCTCGGGGAATGAGATGGAACCTCTCTCATTTTCTGGCTTCTTCGTCACCTCCTCCTCCAGATGAAGCAGTAGCCCTGGACTCTGAGGTCACCCATCACCCAAGGGACCCCGCCTTACACCTGCTTGCCTGTCTCTGCCCTCCAGAAAATCGTCATGAAGAGTCCCCAGCAACATTGCCCTCCTCTGGGGTCACCTCCACTCCCTCCTTTGCCCTTCACCAACCCTTATCCCCATAAGTCACTTCCACCGGAAGCAGTAGGACCAGAGGCACCCCTCTCCTTTAGACTCAGCGGGTAGGGGCTGCCTGTTGTTACGTACGTTGGTGGTACTGGGCCGACCCTTTGATGGTACAAATGTGGAGGGAAGACTACCGTTTCTTCATCCAGAACGTCCTCCCTCCCCTCATCAGGGATTCATTCAGCCAAAGGACCAGCTTCGGTGGAGGGCCCTGGATGCAGAGATGGAGCAGAGGCTACTGAAAGGTGCCATCCAGAAGCTGGACAGCGAGTCACTGGGGGTATTTCAGCCACCTCTTCCTAGCTTAGAAGGCCACTTGGGGGTTGGAGACCGGTGGTAGATTCGTCCGTGGAGAAGTTGGTACCTCAGGGCAGGATAAAGCTTTGGCTAGTCCATCAGGAAACATTCTTGGCAAGTCTCCCTGGCCCAGTCAACAAGGGAGGCACTCCAATGATGAACCAATTAAAGAATCACCCTGAAGGGAGTCTCTCTACGGGACCCTCCTCTGAAGCTCTTATTGTTTACGGATGCATCCAAGGAGGGATGGGGGCTCACCTGTTCCAGGAGTCCTGGTCAGGGCTTGACGTTCTGAGCATCTACGAGCTGGAACCTTGGGGGGTCCAGAAGGCACTTCAGTCCCAGGAAAGTCTGGTGCAGGGAGGGCAGTAGCCCCAGTGAGGGGTGGCCTACATCAAGAAACTGGGGGCATCTCTGATGGCAAGCTTCATTCCAGGAAGAAACGTGTTGGCGAACGGGCTCAGCCGGTTGGGGTCAGGTGATAGGCACGGAATGGAGTCGTAGCAAATTAGCCGTTAGCCATGTGGGGTTCCCCCTCCCTCAATCTCTTCACAACGAGGCTTAATGCAAAGCGCCCTGTGTTCTGTTTGCCGGTCCTAGACCCGCCAGCAGTTTTGAGGGACGCCTTGTAGAACCCGTGTAACGGTCCAGCTGCATACGACTTCCCTCTGAAGAGTCTGCTATGACAAATCCTGTACAGACTCCCGGAAGTAAAGGGCACAAGCCTCATGTTGGTAGCTCCAAGGTAGCCAGACAGGGAGTGGTTCCTGGACCTTCTTGAGTTAGCATTATAGCATTAGAGGAACCGTTGCCCTTTTGGCTCAGGGAAGATTTAAAGCAGCCCCACTTTAACAGGTTTGATGACAGGCTGTAAAACCTCTCTCTTCATGGGTAGATATTATCCAGAGTCTCCTGATGTGAGAGGCCTTCTCCGCAAAGACATTCGTCCAGATGACAGGCTATCCGAGTTTGTCATCATGACTTACAAGCAAAATAGGCTATGTTTGGTAAGTAGTGCAAGCAGAAGAATATCATGTCCTTGAAGCCTTGGGTACTCAGATAACTGATATCCTACTCCACCTCAGGATGAGTAGGTGTCTTAATCCTGGCAGTGAGGGTTTCCAGCCGGCCTTAGGACAGGTGTTCCTACTGAAAGGAGTGAATCTGGGCACCTCGAAGCGACTTTTTATGCTCCTGAAGAATTTTGAGCTATCATGTCCTCCTGAGCCCCTATGAGTTCCAGAGTGGGACGTGGCCAGTGTTGAGCGTCCTAGAGAGACCCCCCTTTAAACTCCTCAAGGACATTCTTAATGGGTACCTGACGTTGAAGACGAGTCTCCCTCCTTGCCCTGGCCTATGCCAAAAACCCAGAAGTCCACGGTAGCAGACTCTAGGTAGGTCACGGTTTAAGCCCCTGACTTACCGAAATCCGGAGACGTCAAAGACCTCCTCTGTTTGGTTCAAGCCATGAGAAAATACAAGGGTCTGACAGCGAGGCTACATCCTGTCATCAAGAGCCTCTTTGCATTCACGGGAAGGGTAAAGATGACAATCCTTAGGAATGCCATCTCATTTTAGATGCAGTAATGACCAGGAGAGCTCAATTGAAGATGGGAGTCACCCTGCCAAAGTCAACAAAGCCCCACGAGATCAGAAGTATTGGCACTTTGCTAGCATTCTCCAAGAACATGGCAGTCAGGCAAGTACTGAATGTAGGGGTATGAAAGAGACAGTCAACCCTTACGTTTTGCTAAAGGACTGGACAGTTAAATCCATCGATGCATTCAAGATTGGCTCGTTCGTGGTTGCATAGTAGTGGATCTTGCCATGACCGAGTACACCCGTACTGTGATGAGCGGTAGTGTATCTTTCCCTATCCTCCCTACCCACGTCACGAGCGTGTTCGGAGTATCAGAGGAAGAATCACCCGGGCTTGGCGAGTGTGATCTTTCGTTGTAGGCCTACTCGGTATGGGTACGGTCCTGCCTTTTTGTTTGGGTTTTTTGTTGATCTGTATGGCCTCCTTCACCCTTTTCAGGCTGCTCCCTCCTCCCTGTACACCTGTTCCCCTCTTAAGCACGAGTCTCCTATTAATGTAGTTCATGGAAGTGCCGCATCGGAACAAAAAAAATTCTTAGTAATTTGTATTTTTCCTAGCTATACTTGCTACAAACTACTGTACCTTCGGGTTACTGTCCACCCCACCTTATCCGCAAGATTCCACAGGTGGGAGAGATGTGTCTAATCAATGGAACTGGAATGGGGATCTAAGGCCTGCCGTAGCCCAAGCTGACCTCAGGCCTATCCGAATTTTTCTGGTTAAGACTGGGAAGATCCCAGAACCTCCTATGAATGTAGTTCATGGCAAGTATAGCTAGGAAAAATACAAATTACAGTATTAAGAATTCGTTATATTTTGTCGTTTAAGAGTGAACCTAAGGTATTTCCCTGATGATGGATGAAAGGGGATCTGGAAATATGCTTCCTGATGATGGATGAAAGGGGATCTGGAAATATGCTTCCTTGAGTTCCAGCGTCATCATGAAGTCTTTCGGTCTGACTGTCTCCATCTTGAACGGGGTTGTTGGAAAAACTTGTTCAAGGCTGGGAGGTTTATGACTGGTCCTCAGCCTCCAGATATCTTATTTACTAGAAAGTTGACTGTAGAAACCTGGAGATTCATCTCGGACCTCTTACAGAGCATCCTTCTCCACTATGGTCAGGCCTTGGGCGGATCCCCTTGCGTAGGAACTTGACATTACTTGATGTAGGGTTCGATTAGGGAGAGAGAGAGTGAACGGGACGTGGTATACCGTTCTGAGGACGGAGATCGACCAAGTTTCGGTCCCCTAGAACATCCACCTCTACCACCTGCTCTGTAGACTTCCACCCACTAGTAGGATAAGCCACGCTTTCCTCCTGTACCCTTAGAATCTCTTGCTTAAAAAGGCTGCCAAGATCTTAGTTTCTTCAAAGTGGCCTGCTTAGGTAGTTGAGACCCTTTATGTCTCTGGCGTTTCATCTACAAAGATTGCTGCGTAGGTGGTGCTAAGGAGTAAGGGCAAGAAGTCATTGCCTGATGAAGGAAGGAGTCCTGTCTCGCCTTCCTCATCTCTCAGCAACCGCTTTGATGTCCTCCACATTGAAGAAGGAGGGAGGGACCATACATTGAGTAGGTGCAAAACTTCATACCTTCCCCTTTAGGAACCTGCTTCTGGTATTTTTAGACTAATCAAAAATCCAGTTGATCCACTAGCTGAGGACATGTGAGTGATGAATTCCACCGTCCTGGCACCTGAGAGAAGGTAAGCATATATTTCCTCCATCTTCTGGTTGGTGGAAAAGTCTTCATTCATGAAGAGGTACTCCACCAACCACAACCGGTAGTCCAACCATGAAGCACAATGCAAAGAACACTTCACAACCCGCTCCATGTTTGCGGCATGTGCCACAGAGAAAGCCACCAATATGGAAGCAAGCTTATCTAGAGACATATTATGGGTCAAAGCTAGAATTGCTGGGCCTAGGGTAAGCAGTGATGGATCATTGTCAACGATCTCGTAATACTTCCTCTGTTGTACATACGGCGGAGGAAGTACACGAGATGAGTTCACAGACCTGAGGGACTAGGAGACTCCTGCCACTTGGGCATGAGCCCTCTTCTTGGCACCTTTACCCCCTAGACCAAGGCAAGACTTCCTTAGTCTTGCTTGGCCTGGGGGTATCGTAGAAAAGGTCCAGGATAGTGACCTTTTCCTCTGCTGGAACTTGATCCAGTTCCCCCCAAGGAATTGATCTTCAGGATGCAGAAGAGCACCTGCAGAAAGACATGATCCGAGTCCTTCTGCTCCAAGGCGGAAATCTTTGGGCTGGCAGCATTGCATCGGAGTGTTCTGAGCCATTGTCAAATGGCTGTTCCAGCCCCCAAGCTCACATCCTTAGGAGCCAGGGGTGGATCAAGGTCATCAACTGTTCTGAGACCTCGAAGGGAGACCCCTGTGCTTCGGTCTTACGGAAGCAGACCTAAAATCTGGAAGCTGGCTGCCCATACATAGAGTGTCAATTCTTCACAATGGTCTTCGCATCCTTCCGCTTCCGCGGATGGATGTTAAAGTCCGTGAGGAGAGAAGGATTCTCCTTCCTCACCGGTTCCTTGGATCTTACACCCTTGAAGATGGAGGGGCTGGAACCTTCATCACTGGGGAGGGTGACTCATGTCGATCCCAGTCTTTCGGCGAGAGCTGATAGTTGTCCGTGAATAAGACCTTACCAGGAGATCTCAAGCCTCTCCTGGTCCTAGGATAGATAAAGCTGCCTAGTGACCTTGTTTCCTCTTCTGCAGTTTGATAGGGATTATGCCCAGCCTTTTCCACTCAGGGTCTGGATCGGTGTTAGAGGCCTTTGCACTAAGGTACTGCTGGTAACTAAGATGACTGCTGAGGAGAAGGAAGGCAGGGCACTGCCAGAGAAGGAATCTGCTTAATAGCAGCGCTGCTGCCTCTTGAGTCAGCCAGAGGACTACTCCTCCCCGAGGACTTCAAAACCTCTAAAGGGATGGTCAGAGTAATCTGCCAGCGGTACCACTGGAGGGCCATGGGTGGGTCCTGAGACCGCCTACATCAGGTTAGCAGAAAAGGTGACGGCATCCAAAGGGGCGCCACGAGTGTTTCCTAGGTCTAGGTGGAATGCCCAGGAAAGGAAGGGCAAGATCGGGTGGAACGCCATGCTCTGTGTCCCTAGGGAAGCAAGAGTGGTCAGCCTGTCGATCGCGAGTGACTGTAATAGAATGGAAATTTGTAGTGGGCAATGCTACCAAAGCAGCAGTACCCAGAGAACGCGATAGCTGTACCACTTGATGGCGAAGTGAGTGCTGATGCAGGGAGCCATGGCGAACACCTGTACCAGTGCCAACAGAAAAAGTGTAACCCACCTATCCTTGCTGTCTCGCTATCTGCGCATAGCGCCCTGGCGAGGGGAAGCGAGCTACCAAGGTAGCACGCACCTGTGGTACTCGCGATATTAAAGTATGACATGCTGGTGAGTAGGGTCTAATAAACTTGCTATGGTGAGCATGGTGCAGTTGAGAGAATGCACTGACCTCTCTCAGACCTTCGTCAGGCAGAGGAGCTCGCTTGCCCACCTCGCACGATGGTTGGGTGTGCGACACCATGCAACACTTGCCTGCTAGATTAAGGTCTTTGTTTCTTCGCACTAATAAGCTCTTGAGGCAGACACTCTTCCTCGTCTTTCCTCTTGCAGGAGGTCGGCAAGCAGCCTTCCCTTCTCCTAAGGGAGGAAACGCTCACTCACAAGATGAAAAAGGCTGAGCTGTTGGTGTACAATGGCGCACAAGCAGGACAGCAGGTTCTTCTTCATGAGCTGTTGAAACCCTAGGTGCAGAACCCAAAGGACCTTACAAAACGATGAATGGTTTGTCATGCTCTACGGACAATACGGCTAGGGGCGGGAGCTGCAAGCAGCTCTTAACCCCATTGTTGTCTAATTCAGAGAAGCTATGCTCTGAATAGGTAGAGCGAGGCATCGATGAATCGAGCACATGCTTGCGGAAGCCCCAGGGATGCGACCACTCTGGCGAAGGGCACCTTTCCTGCAAACGCGATGGCCACCCAACACCTGGAGGTGGACCTCTGGGCAGCATACTCTATTTTCCATCAATGTGCTGAGCAAGGTAGGTTGAAGGTCGGCATCGTATGCTGCCATCAAAATGTAGCACAAGTTAGTTTCTGGGTTTAACCTGAAGGGATCCCCTGATGAGGGGTACTTGTCTGCATCCACTTAAGTGCGTCTGCCCAAGCAGGCCGAACGTAGGGTGGTGAGCAGAAGCCAAGGTCGCTACAGGCAGAGACATGAGAGTCTTTTGGTATGTGATCTTCGGAGTCTCCAGAGGAAAGACCAAAATCAACCCTTGGGGAGGCAGCTTTACTCCTCTGCTGTGTCCCCAACCGAAAGACCTCAAGCAGCTGTTCCATGTATGGAAAAGCCACCAGGAAGGCTACAGCTGAAGCATAGTGATGGCAGAGGTTGCTGCTGCTGCTGCTTCTCTTGGGGAAGCAACAAATACCTCAGAACTTCAAGGTTGTCCAGGGGTCAAAGGGCCACCACTCTTACTCGACTGATCACTGGAGGAGACCAATCGAGCAGTGACAGAAACAAGCCGACACAGTCACATGGTGAGAATGAACTCTTAGGGGGAAGAATCCCTCTTAGCCTTCTTCCACCACCTACCGTATCACTGCCACTGGGTTAGAGGCAACTCCTTACAGTTGTTACAAAGAGACGCCTCTGAACAAGAGTGACCACTGCATGCAGGACAAAGGCCGTGAGGATCCGTCTCCACGGCTGACATGAAGGTGCCGCAAAAGCACCCTTCTATGCCAGGACAAACCTGCGTGTAGATCCTCACATACAAGCCCTCTGAAAGAGAAAAGGAAAGTCATAGGTTTTAGGCCAGTTTGTATTTATTCAGAAAGAATAAACAGGTTTATGGGAGAGAACAGCAGCAGGTCAGTTCTCTACAGAGACAAAATGAAAAGTGATGTAATATTTCCAGTGCGGGTGTGAGTTAAATCTCACTTGAAGTCTTACCGCTAGTTTCATATGTCACCAAAATATATCTCCACTGTAAAGAGCAAAATGGTTTGTATATAATGCTGGAACAATGGCAATTTGGGCCTTGAGGGAGAATAGCCAACTCATCCTCTCCCTCACACTCCCGCTACTCTTCCACACTGGATGCAATTTTTTTCTCCCAGCCGGGACAGCAAACTTGGACTGCCTCCTATTCTAAAGGACTCAAGTTTGCATAATTACAAAAATTACAAATAACTAAAAAATGTTATATTTATCAATTTACTTTTCCCATTTCTTTGTACAGAAAAAGCAGATGCCTCAGATAAGAACCAGGAATCTGTAAAGGTAACCGAAACCTCAAATACAGAGTCAAGATCATCTTTAGATATGGAGAAGGAAATTGCTCCTGTATCTACAGGGGGAAACAAACTACTCAAGGGCATATCCAAGCCCTCAGGAGCACTCAACTTGAAATTGGACTCTGATTCAGAGTCCTGTGGTGTTAGTGGAGGAGACAATGAGTCTGAGGATGATTTTGACTTTTATGATTAGATTATCACATCAGGAATTTGTACATAAATTTTCCATTACACTATACAGTGCTATTTTATTGTTAAAGTATAAAAGATTATTTATTCTATCCGCTATATGAAACCAACTTTATTGTTAATATGAAGAAAATATAAAATAAAAACAAATTGGCATTCATGAACATCATTTCTTTATCCCTCTTTAGTAGACACACAGTAATGAAGATGAAGAGAAAAAGAAAATGTCCAAGATATTCTCAATTATCAAGTTTCTAAATATCATAATCAATAATTTATAAACAGATAAGTAAAGTTATAAAAAATTATAATGAACCCAGTTAAACAATGAAGACAATATTGGGTGTGAAAGACTTTTCATCTGCTCTTCATCATCACTTGCAGTCATCATTTTGAGCTTTATATAAGAAAAGAAAGAAGTAAACATAGGGACCATATTGCACAACAATGATTAGAGAGTAATAAAGACATGATTATTATTCATAGTATTACTCTTCTAAACTGTTGCTTCTAATAACAAACGAACATGAGGGAAAGGGTGGTAGCAGAAATATGGAGAAACTGATAATTTTTGTTTACATAAAACTAATTATTTCAATACTTATCCCCCTTGAAGCAAGCATTTCTTATACAGTATCTGACCTCCCTTTGATGCCAGAGCTGCTGTCACATCCCTTCATTACATCCCCAGTCGACTGAAAATAGTCACAACTAAGACCTGCTATAGGTGGAGAAGTGAAAGGGTTATATGAATTTTAGGTAAGAATTTCAATTTCAATACCCTTACCTAAAATTTAAAGCGCTCACTATCACACTGACCCAGATGGAAGGAAATTGGTCATCTAAAACCAAATTTCCTATTACAGTACTAACCAAACAAAAAGTCCATTTGTTAAAAACATTTCATGGAACTTGTGCTACAAAATGAAAATGTCACAGACCTTGGCTATCTGTTCAAGAAAGTTATTATATTAGCAAACCCCACACCTTGCAGTAAACTAAAGTTAATTACAAAACACAGTTACAAATGGCAGAAAACATTAACCCTTTCAGTAACTTTACAAAAAACATTTAACTTAATTTTTTTTTCTTGCCTTTTTCTAACTTTTAATTTTTTTCTTTTACTTGTTTCCTAATTTCTAAATTTCATCAATTTCTTCATTCTTTCCCCTTTTCTTTTTTTTCGGATCACTGAGCATCCTTTTTGCCTACTAATGGCATCTTTAAAAAATAATGACCCAAGGAAGCCTGTTTCTGCCTGCTTAAAATGTTCCTGAAATGAGTTAGGCAAACGTCATTACACTGAGCAAGAACACAACTTGCGTAAACCTTTTCAGGTGTTTCATTTCTATGAAATCTGCCATTTGATGATTCTTTGATTTCTGCCGTTATCATAGTTGTAGCTGTGTCCTTGTCGCCGCTAGAGAACTGTTCCTGAACGACGTTCACTTGCATGGCCTTCAACTCCTTCAGGTCGTCCAATGTAAGCTCCTCGAGAAGCTCATTAATGTCGTCCTCATTTAACAACCATCCCCAGAGACCTCCTGTGTGTAACAATTTCCTCAACCTCACGTGGAGCAGGTTCAGAATCATCGGGGAGTTTTAGCTTCGGCTTCAGCTAGGCCTACGTCAAATCCCTCTAAGTCTCGTGTGGAGACGGCATCAGGCTACAGCTTCTACCACAAAGAGTTCAAGATGCACCTTGAAGCCTCCTGCAAAGCTTGCTCGATGAGTCAGAGGCATATCACAATATCGAAATGCTCCTTCCGAAATTCATGCAGGGTGAGATTTGTGCTATCGGTGATTTATAAACATCTGAAGAGATGTTTTGTATAGGGCTTCTTGAAGTTTGAAATCACCTGCTGGTCCATGGGCTGGAGAAGAGAAGTGGCATTAGGTGGAAAGTAGAGAACCTTAGTCAACGAATACTCCAGAGGGATAACTTCCAACACCAGTGGACATTTCAGAGCGAGGTGCTTCTCTTCCAAATATTTTCTTACAGTCGGACTGATACAGAGGTTTACCCACTCGACAAAGAACAGTCTCATTACCCAAGCTTTCGCATTAGCCTTCCACATCACTGGAAGCTTCTCCTTGAGCATTTTGTGGGACTTGAGGGCTCGAGGGGTCTTGTTCTCTTCCGCCGTGATGTAGGTTCGACAAGGCATTTAAAAAAGAAAAAAACCCAGTTTAATCGCAGTTGAAGAATTGCTGGGAACTGCAGCCTTCCCGAAGAGTCAACCCCTCATAAAGGAACTAGTACTTTGAATTTGTCATACACCGATTGGTATGCTACCCTCCGTTGTTGTAAGGCAACAGACAATTGATCTAAAATGACATTGAGATTCACATCTGAATTTTTCTCTGGGGGAAAAATATACTTCCTCTGAGGCTGAAGTTGTGTTTGTATCATATCGCTTATTTCTCTTACTTGGCTGCTAGCTCCAGCTCTTCATACCTTTTTCTAAGTGATTTTACAAACTTTTTGAGAGACTCAATAAGATCAACCACTTTTTTAGGTCAACATCAATGCCTTGGAAAGCTTCACCAATTTTGTTGAACTGCCCAAGTATTGTATTCCAGATCTTGGCTGCAAAAGCTGTCCCAAAACTATTCATTTTGTTCCCCAGTACTTGAGCTTCATGTTTTACTTCAGGTGTATGTTTCGAGCCATTATCAACACCTCTTCCGACAATTTAAAAATTATAGTACCCATTCACAAGGGATTCAGTAAAATCTGCTCTTACTGACTAACAAGTGTCTAATAGACATTTCAAAGTTAGTACTCGTTCTTTCAAGCCGACATCATTAGATTTGCCCATTGTTGTGTAGATGCAGAAAGTGTATAAACTCTGCGTGAAGCCAAAATAACTAACTTCTCCTACAAAGCAAAAGGCTGAGGATATTAGTAATTCTAGACTACAGGCTACAGCTGCAAATTTGGATCATAATGAAAATTATAATCATGCATTAATGCTTCATCATATATTGGCATTAGTTTAAATGTCTGTTACTTTAACTTGAAGGCATTAATGGAACCTTTTACATCAGTGATCATTACAATTTCTAAAGAAAATAACATAAAATTAAAAGAATATTTTTCAATATGTTACGGGGCCCCCTTGGTCACAGAATACTTATTTTTCAACATCTTACTAATTTCCAAATTGCCCTCTATGCCGCCATATAAATCTAGCCCTGGTCAGGCGGCCTCGCGATTCCGATACTAGACATAATCTGATCATAACTTACCCTCCTGATGAGACCCACAATAAAGACCTTCCCCGGTACTTTAGGCTAAATGCTAAGGACATGTACGTTAGTTCAATAATCTGAACTCTACCCCTATACCCTAATCTGGGTGCTTTCTGGCACTGTTACAGGAATATAAGGGGAATTTGTTGGTTAATTATTAGCATTTATAAAAAGGTAAATTCCAATTTTTCTGTGAAATTATTACTTAGTATCTTTGTAAAAGTTCAGTTAAAGACTCTAGTTTCTGATTTCAAACAAAATTTAGGAAAAATAACATTGACTCAAAGGCGAACAAATTAACAGAAAAAAACAACCAGTTAAAAGGGTGGGGGGAAGCGTGACCAGAATTGGAATTGCCTGCAATCGTTGGAAATTAGACCAAAAACCTAAAATTCTTCATCTACCGTGGCCTTTACTCATCTTCGAAAGGGCTTCCTGCAGCAACGAAAAAGATTATTGAACTACGCAGCCATTTATTTTCAGGCCAAGAGCATCACAATTTGCTGTGGAAAGAAAGATCAAATACCTTACCTCTGCAATTGGTACATTTTCATAGTATTCCTTACAAATCATGCAAATGTTTCAGGTGAGGTAGTTCCTGAACAGGCTGGAAGGAGGGGACACTGGCAAATCTTGAGAACTCTATGAAGAAGAATACAATGGGTTGCACAAATGATCACCTGATTAACGGCAATCCAATAAGGATCACACGGCGTCATTAAACACAGATAATTGGTATGATTAGAACCCACAAATACAAAAAGGATTGAAGGAACTAAGCGCAAAAAGGGTACTGTATTTAAAATTCAACAGAGCAAATGGACTGTTAACAGGTTGCTTGGTTGAAAACAACTGAAGAGAGTTGAATGATCTCTCATTCCAGCTGTCCATTGGTGGTAAAGAATAGATGGTATCAGCGCTGCCAATGTGGTAAAAATTTGGGCAGGTTTTGGGGATTCAGAGCTAGATAAATTATCCTAAGGTAATGTTTAACAATTTATATTTTTCCTTAACTATACAAACCTGAGTCCTTTTATATAAAATAGATAACAACAAAGCTGGAACACAGCAGTCAAGATATCAATGAGGTGTAAACTACCGACAGGTAAATTACCTATCAGTAGCAGGGAGGTGACCGCAAACCTGCCGGCCCACTGGCCACTCACTTAGAGAGAAGCCTGGGACTTTATCAGGGGCTGGTGGTTGTGGTAAAGTTTGAATAAAGGAATCAGGTTTGTATAGTTAGGAAAAATAAAAATTACTTTTAAATTTTGGGATTCGTTCCAACATGATCACAATCCATTGTCCTTTACAATAGGATACTCATCCATTTTCACCTGGTTGAAAAATTAACCTGGGAATACAAAACTCATGCATTTTAGATAAAATTAGAGAGTAAAGGTCCCTTACACCTCGTGAATTCCTGAAGGAGAATCAGCAGGTTCCACCGGCCTGGCTATTAAAAGTGTTGTACTCAAACTGGAATACAGTGTAGTAGACCTGGCAAGTACTGTAATGGGTTTGTTAATGCTGCAACTTGAAGACTATTTATTATGTGTTTGCCTGGCTACATCACTATCTCCCTTGTAATGAGAGTGGGGAAAAGACACTTCCATGTTTAAGCACAGAATACTTACGAGCAGTGAGATTGAGTCAAGATGGAGAGGTCTTTCGATACTGTACCCCAAGAGGAAAGAAGATTAAAAGGAAAAGAAAAGCCTGTCATTCTTTACTTTCACCTCCATCTTATACAGTACGTACCCTCAGCCCTCAACTCGCAATTACTGGTACTGTGAGAGGAGTAAAGTTAGCTTATATCATCTGCTGAGCAGATACAACAGGTCCTAGAGCAAATGTGTCTAGGGACCTGTGGGTCACATCCCTCAGGGTAGTGGGCGGCGAATGTCATCTGAGGCTTCAACACACCTATCTGGAGAACCTGCATCATGGAAAAATTCCTCCTGAATGCCAGAAAAGTGCTGTACTGATACATTTCCTGTCGTGAGCTCTAACTCAAGAGTATTCTGCAGATGATGAAGAACGTTCGAGAGATCACTTCTCTCGATTAGAACAAGTTCGTATTCCTGGAGATAATCATCTTGGTTTTCCCTGCACTCACAAAGAGATGCTGCTGTCGAGGCTTTGCGGTCCTTGTACGCTTGAGATTGCACCTCAGTGCTCCCACAGAACACAGAAAATGCTGGTCAGGGTTATTAGCTATGTCCCTAAGATTTATAACTTAGAATGATAGAAATCTGGAATCTGGCACAAAGGGTTTCGAGTTTTCTCGACGAATTCTGGTATGAATAAGAGAAGAGACCTGCCTCCACCCCCTTGAATGGGTGATATTGAATGAAAAACCAAGAAGCTTGCTAACATGCTTAGCCGAGGTTAAAGCGAGCAGAAAACCATCTTCGGGGTGAGGTCCTAGTCCGAAGATCACCTTAACGGTTCATAAAGTGCCTCCTTCATAGAACAAAACACTTCTACCACATTCCAGGGTGGTCTACTCACCTCAACAGAAGGGAGGGTCTGCTCAAAACTCTTAATAAGCATAGAAATTTCCTTCAAGTAAGAAATATTTACTCACTTTGGTCAAAGACTTAGCTCTAGGCCAAGTGATAGCCTTTTACAGTTGAAATGGACCAGAGTTTCTCCTTGTGGAGGTAGTCCAAAAAGTAGGGAATCAAGTGCACAAACACTCCAAGAGAAGTAATACACCTCCCACAACAACCACAGAAGATGGCCCACTTGGCCTGGTAGACAGCTGCCTAGGATTTGCGAAGGTATCCATACATCTGCTGCTGTCTCTCAAGTAAAGCCTTCTCAGAGAGATGCTCGATAGTCTCAACATGTGAAGTATAAGGGATCCCGGTGCATTGTCAAAAAACCCAGCGTGAAGTTGATGTAGAAGGTTGGGGAGAGCTGGCAATTCTCTCAGAATCTGTTGAGAGGATGCACTGTCATTTTGGAGCTACCAATGTCAGCACTAGGTTAAGTGTGTTGCTTACTCAATTTAGGAATCTTCATAGTAAGCAGAATGGCAGTAAAGCATACTGTACGCATTGAAGTCGTCCAATAGGTGCTGGAATAGATCTTCAAACACTACTTCTGGGTCTGGAGCAGGAGAGCAGTAGATTGGGAGCTTCTTGTTCAGTGACGCTGCAAAGAGGCCCACCGTTGGAGAACCTCACAAAGTCAGGATCACTGTTGCTATTGGATGACATAAAGACCACTCTGAGCCGACTACAGCACTAGAGCCTTCCTGCACAACTTGTCTGCCATCAAGTTCCTCTTGCCTGGGATGAAACAGGCAGGCTGAAAGCGTAACCGCGTTGTCTTCTGCCCACTTGAGAGTCCTTAACACTAGTTTGCATTGCTTTAGAGACCTAGTACCTCCTTGTTTGTAGATGTAGATGTTGGCAGTGGTGTTCATTCATCAACACCACGCGGTTCCATGAATTACAAACGAGCAACATTCTTTGAGAGTTAAGGAGGCTGCTCTTATCTCCAAAACATTGATGTGATCCAGGCAATCTTCCTTAAATGTTCCATCCTCCACCTATATCCAAATTGCCTTAGTGTTGGAACTAGTTTGGTGGCCCTAGCTTGTACTGCTTCCAGTCTCTCTATATCCTTCTGAATACTTGGAGCCCAAAATTGGACTTGGTATTCTAGATGGGATCTTACTAATGAGAGAGAGAGAGAGAGAGAGAGAGAGAGAGAGAGAGAGAGAGAGAGAGAGAGAGAGAGAGAGATTGGGGGGTTATGAGTTGACCCACCTTAGGGCAGCAAGTGAATTATTGATTTTTGTGCCTGTCTTTGTTACCTAAACCGCCCCCCCCCCCCAAATAAGGAGGGTTGACTGTAAAATATCTTGAAATCAGTAATAACATTAAAATAGATATGTCATATACAAACTATGCTGACAAGACTCATATCAGTCTGTTCAGCATAAAAACATTTGCTGAAAGTTTGAACTTGTGAAGTTCCACCAATTCAACTGCCTCTTAGGGAAGATTATTCCATAATCTGGTAACAGATGGAATAAAACTTCTAGAATATTGTGTACTATTGAGTCTTATGATGGAGAAGGCCAGACAGAACAAACTTCATTCCTAATACTACGTACAGGATAGTACAGTTTAGGAATATCTGATTGCAGGAAGGTAAAAATTAAGAAAAATGTGCAACATGCATAAAAAACTAACTGAATATGGTGCCAGAGATTAATAACAAGATCAGGAATAAGAATTTAACAGACTGTACGTTTTTGTCCAACAAATTGAGATGAGACTCAGCAGATGAAGACCAGACAGAAAAACAATAATTCAAACAAGGTAGAATGAAAAAATTAAAACCCTAAAAATTTTAAAAAGACTTTCTTGATAAGCTAATTTGTTGTGCAATTGAAGGAAAAACAGACTGAATCTGTTTCTCAAAAGTAAATTTGCAATCAAGAATCACACCTAAAATTTTAAAGGAGTTGCATATAGTTAAAGAAACATTATTGATGCAGAGATCTGGATATTGATGAAACACCACTGTCCTCGACCTACTTCCAGTTATACTTTGGCATCTTGGTGTGCTGGTGAGTGGATGGGGAAGTAACTATCGATGCACCTTGAAATTCTAAGTCGAGTTTCAGCCAAGCTAAAATCATACTCCCATTAAATCTAAAGGGCGAGGGTATGTATTCCAGTAGGAACAAATATACGATTGCATTCTCATGGGAACAAAAGATGAATTGTTATAAAAATTTGTTATGGTGGGTACAGACTTCAATATGCCAACTTGAAATACTATGATGAGATCAGCAGCAGAGTGGCAAATGTTTCTCCACATCTGTGTAACTCCAAGCAACCAAATTTGCTTCCTATTTTTTTTTTTTTTATTTCAAAAGCTCTATAGTTCAAGAAGTGAGGTCTATTATTTCCTTCATGGAGGAAGTCTTATTAAAGTTAACAATTACTGTAAGCTACCCAATACATTACTGCAATAATAATAACTTTCTTCAAGTTGAGACCCTATGGAGACAAAATCAAATGGGAAAGACGAAGCTGATACAGTTACAAAGAGAGAAACCACCTAACAGAGGTGGTAATAGTAGTAGTGCTGTATCATCATTAGTATTGATAAGTGATGGCAATGATAAAAAAAATCAAGGTCAATAAAACGATAACAACAATAATGATAAGACATAATAATAGAACAGCAGTATGCTAGCATACTATCAGAATGACTACTGTACAATCATATATCTAAATCTAATGCTTATTTTCATAATTTTTCACCTTTTCTAGGGTGAAGTTTATGATCTTCTTGGACAGTTTCCAATTTATCTGTTTTCATCTGCATTACAGGGACTATTTCACTTGTAGAAGTCTTCGTCTTTTGCTCTTTATCTGTCTTTTTGTCTTGTGAAGTTGACTTTAATTTGCATAACTTATTCTGTGAAGACCCACTATCTTCAGAAACAACAGATGATTTTTCATGAGCTGGAATTTTCTTTTGGTTATCCAAGATTGACGAGGAGACATCCTGAGATACACGCTGTGACAAAGTCTGCCTGTGACGAGCTGATGATGAACTCAATTGTGATCTGATCTGAAATAATACTTTTTTGGGAGATGTTGATGATGAGATTACATTTTTTGTTTTACCCTGACACAAAACTTTGAGAATGGCTGGGGATGAATTTACCTCAAGTGAACTGGCCTGGGAAATTTCTTTCTTCACTAGTGAAGGAGAGCTTGTGTTACATAACTTGACAGGTGATAATACTTCTTTCTTAGGAACTGTCAAAGATGAGATTATCTTCTGAGAGTGGGGCTGAGACTTTACTTCTTCTGTGGCAGCTACAATACACGACTCTACTCCATGTAATGTTACATTAGATGACTTCTCTTCCCCATGATCTAATGACAACAACTTTTCTGGTGATTCATCCTTGACCAGCACTTCCTTAGTGGAAATACTTTCAGTCGATGATTGAATTTCCTGAGATAAATCTTCTGACTGAACCATCTCTGAGAGTTTCTTCTCATCCTGTGGAACCTGGGATAAGGGTGTGGTTTTGGCAATATCTACAGAGGAATCTATCTCATAAACTTCGTTTCGAGGCTCTTCTTTAATATTGGGTAAACCTTTAAACCTCTTGGGACATGAATTTCCATCAACTGGGTGTCGACGCATATGTGAGGTGAGGTTACTCTTTTGTCCAAACCTTTTGTCACAGTACACACAAATGAAAGGTTTTTCACCACTGTGAGTTCTCAGATGGTTATCTAAATGACTTTTATGTCCAAACACTCTTTCACATTTATCACAGGGGTAAGTCCTTTTACCTTTGCCTCCTTTCCTGGGCTTATCACTTTGTGGTTTTGTTGGAGAGCACACACTTTTCCTAGTGAAGTTCATATAATAAACATGACGGACAATAGGTTGACCGCCACCTAAGATTCGGATATGATTCCACGGGCGATTGTTTGGCATCACTGTTGTGTTGCAACTTTCACAAACATACGGCCGCTTACCTGTATGCGTTCGAATCTGATAAGCAGGCATGATCACAGTTTCATACTCCATCTGAGAATCATGATACATATAACTACTTTCATCAACATATATCTCAGCGGTTTCATGATTATCTGATACTACAGTACCTTCTGCATATGAATTTTCCCAATCTGAGTGTTCATAATACACTTGCTCTTCACACTCCTCTGGCTCAATTTTGACCTCTGCCATGGGGTAGTGCACGGTGCTGTGATCAAGAGCCATTGTGATATTCTAATTTCAATCAAATCCTTATATAAACAAGCCAACTGTTACAGGATTAATGTTAATAAATGAGAGACATTATTAGTCTATTAATTCTTTCAAATCCAGTAACAGATTAATGGCTGCAAATA
The DNA here is from genome assembly GCF_036898095.1 of Palaemon carinicauda. Lineage (NCBI taxonomy): Eukaryota > Metazoa > Arthropoda > Malacostraca > Decapoda > Palaemonidae > Palaemon > Palaemon carinicauda. Next base: position 71,047,218 of record NC_090754.1, read on the forward strand.
CTGTATGTTAACCAATTTTTTTTTCAAAGGGCTAAACATTTCAAACAAAGTAATCTGATACTATTAACTAGTTATGTATTCTAATTCATCATAATTTACTTTGATCCCTATGAAAATGATAACTCATAACTTTATTTTTCTGCTTAAAATTGAGAATGTACTTTTCCAAGAGGAAACTGAAAAATTAACATCATAGACATTGAATTAGAAAAATAACAATCTATGAAATGTAAACTGATTGTAATATACAGTGTGTAATAATAAAAGAATACTAAAGTAAGAAATTGTACATCAATCAATAATTCCGGTAAAGTATATGATTCAATCAATTACCTTTCATTATGCTGATAGTGAGAAGTTGATAGTGTAAGGACTACACTGTTACATGATTAACCTTATACCATGAGTGTTCCACCTGCAATACTTTATATTAAATAAAACCACAGCTAAACAGGGTTAATTCAAATGATAACTTAAATTCAAGTTTAAAACTTAAATTTGATGAGCCTCAAGAAAAATACTTAAAAGAAATAAAAATTTACTGTACAGTTACAGCATCAAAATCCGAATATTATACTGTACTGTACTTTGGGCAATAAAAACGACAGAAACTTGGACCTTGAACACAATAAGATGTTGCAATGGGTAAGTAGACGCTCTTAGTCTTCCATGTTAATGCTGACCTGACAAAAAAGAAATAAATGTCAAAATACAACCATCTCACATAGAAAAACATCTTTACCACAATCAAAACTAAACACAATTTCTGTTTTATAAAATTGATATTTTCATTATAAACCCATCACTCATCTAAAACGATCTGTAGTCTTTAAATGACTATCTACATTGCAGGCTTTTCTCTAACAGGCAAAAGAAAAATAACACTAACTAGATACCGAGATATCCATCAATCAGTTGTCTCATTTGTATACATTATGTCATCTGAGTCTTACAGGAAGGAGTAAAGTTATAACCTTACCAATACTCTTTCAATTAATCTTTCCATTGACCTCGGTGACAAGTATACAGTCCAGCCTCAGTTTTCGACCACAATCCGTTCCAGCGATTTGTTCGAATTCTGAAACAATTTTTCCCATTACAAATAATGCAAATAATTTTAATCCGTTCCAAGAATAAAAAACAACTTTTTTAACCATTTTTACATTATCTTACACCATAAACTTTATATTAAAAGAACAAGTAATATATAAAGTACAAAGAATTTCTCATAAATATAGAGTAGGTTAGGCTGGGGTATGTATTGCCGTATCTGTAGCAACTCATACCCCAGCCTCGTTTACTCAGATTTTTGTGTAAAATAAAAAAGTGTAGAAATAGCTTGATTGTTTTATTCTAATAAAAGATATCCTATCAAAGAATGTATGCAAAAAAAGACACATCCTAAACTTTTCAAACCACCTTCTGCGTCCCTTGAAATCAAACCCTTCCGGAACCATGCTAGGGTCTTTTTTTATCAAATCCTCATACAGTTCTCTTGCTTTGCCACAAATCCCATCCTCGCAAACATTACACCTTGCTAACTGTTGCTCGTTTATGAAAATATGCAAAAGGTTCTCCACTTCCTTTTGCTTGCTAAACACGGTCAATCCTTTAGCAACATCACTTGCTTTAAAAGCATCTTTATTTTTAAGGATGGTGCTTCTTGTTGATTTTGCCATGCCAAATTCCTTTGCTAAATCAGACACAAGCACACCCGATTCATATTTCGCTATTAATTCTTTCTTAAACTCAATAGTTTTGTGCACTACTTTCCTCTTTTCATCACCACCAGCTTTACTACATGCACTTGCTTTCGTTGGAGGCATAATTAGGGGTTAATACATTACGTAAAACACAAAATACAGTCAATATTTTCGTAAACCACAACGAACACGTCTGCATACAACGGTTGAATACTAATGATAACACGAGAGCGTCAGTCGGCATCCGAGTCATGTCATCGGGTTGTCTCAGCTCATCTCGGGGGTGTTCGAGTTCTGAAATTTTGAAGCAAAAGAATCTAGAATTTTTGTTCGAACTCTGATTTGTTCAAGACCTGAGATGTTCGAAAACCGAGGCTTGGCTGTATATTTTTGTATGAACGCCCATAAGAAAATATGCTGCTTTAGGATAAACCTATAAGATTGAGAGGTATCTTCAAAGTACTGTTGAACAGGTAATATGTGCAGAAGTCTATCTACGGACCAGTAACACAGACCTGTGAGCAGGACAAGCATATGGACGTAGCCCGACTTAAAGTCGTGTCTGGAACTCGGTTGGAGAACGTTGAAAACGTTTGTAACTGAGATTCCTCCTTCTTAAGAAAGGCAAAAAAAATAGGTATTTTTTCGTCTCCGATCGGTAAAACTGGCATAAATATTGGATGTTCCCTTCGGGGGAATATATGCTTATGAAAAGTTTTTGGTCCAAGTATTTGTAAGAAACTAAGACCTTCGATCGGAGAGAAATGAAGGAAGTGTCTATGAAGGCAGATCGTATATACAGTATGTATGGTTATGGGAAGGTAGACAAGTAATGTATAACCTGGTTTTAGTAAGGGATATAGCCATTACAACTTATTAGAACAAAGTTCTAATTGTAAGATGTTTTACAGCCCTTGTTAGCAGAAAGATCTCTTCCACGCACGTGTACTTGCCCATCTGCGTTAGCGCATGCGTAATCTTAGCCTTCAGATAAATGTTTGAAAACAAATCCGGTTGCAGGAATTATCTATGTGCGACGAATCGTAACATTATTACCAAAGGAATACTCTATTTGATTTTCATCTAGCTGTAGTATTTTTTTAAGACAAGAGCGCATATGCCCACAAACAAAATATTCAGTTATTGTAGCAATCACTCCTCATTGTTTGGTAATCTCAGTTTTGTCAAGTGCATGAGAACAGGAAAGAATGTGTAAAGATTAGGCCAGACTATTTGGTACATATGTAGTGTAATATTATTGCTTTATTTTTCTAAATTATTTAAGTTTTTATAGATGTATAAGGTTTAATATATTGTAGACTTATTGTTTACTTTTTTTTTTGATAGTTTGTCTTTTCACTGGTGGTTATGTTAGTGTTTATAATGGACTAACGGCTGTTTTATATTTTCAAGTGGTGTGGGTTACGTGGCTGCGCTCCTGCGTGAACGGAGTTTTGGAGGGGCTTTTTTTGAGGATGGTTCCTTAGTGTGTTTCTGAGCCTCCAACATTGAAGGGCACGACATTTGCTACTGGATTATATTTACTCCTCGCCATTGCAGAGCTACAGTGTGAAGCTATTTAGCTTTCTTTGGATATCCATTCTCTGCAGCGAGGATCCAGTTCATCTTAACATTTTGTGCACTGCCCTTGGTTCAGTAAAAGCCAAGGGGACCTCTCTGTCCCAAGGTAATAATATTTATACCTGTTAAAGTATCGTGATCACGACCGTTGATAGACAGCTGACGTCATTAGTGGAGCTTGTGAAAGCCTTTGAATCACACCAGCCATCGTCAATTTGATAGGGATATTTAGTTTGTATTTGTTAGGATGTTCTCACTTTTCGTTGGCCTTCTCCTTTCTGGACCCTCTCTCCATTTAGTATGCATGTGTTGATGACCTTTCTGTAATCGTGTAATTGTTTTCTTTTACAGGGAGTTAAGATTGAGTGTGTATAATTTATTATTGTATTATTGTGGTTCAGGTGTTATTTCTGTCTTGTTATTATGTATTAAAATTAAGGAAATTTTTGTGGTATTTTCTTCGTCCCCTTGAGTTGACTTTGCACTCGTATTGATATTTGGTTACTATTCCACCTTTAGTAGACTTAGTACTGTATGATGGTGAATACTATTTGATAAGTGTAGTGTTTTGAGTGGTGGTCAAAACCAGCCATCACAAGTGGCGACCTTGCCAGGATTGTTCGTTCCTGAGTATTCACCTGTTTGTGCAAAGTTAATTCTTGGGGTAATTTTTTTTTTCAGGCAGTGTATTTTCACCTCCTCGGTGTTGTTTTATGTAAATTTAGTGTTTTGTGTGAATAAGTGATCATGGCTGTTAACGTATTCGAACTCCTTAGAGGAGAGGGGTGGCAAGAGAGGTTGGCAGAGTTAAATAGGGAAGACTTGGAAATTGTTGCAGAGCATTTTGAATTGGAATATGATGTGTCCATTAGAAAGGGTGTATTGCTATTGCAAATTTATGATTATGTTAAGACTGTAAAGACAAGTGGGGAACAAGAGGTGAAACCTGATAATGTAGTGTCAGTAGAAATTTTGGATAGGCAAATTGCCCTGAGACAAATGGAATTTGAAATGGAAAAGTTTAAGGCAGGGGAAAGAGAAAAGGAGAGGCAGCATGAGATTGCTATGAGAAACCCAGTTTCTTTTTCCCCCGCCCATTCCCCAAATAGGTTAGTAACTCCTGCTATTAATTTATCGCAGGCTCTCAAATTTGTACCTAAATTCGAAGAAAATAATGTAGCAGAGTTTTTCGTATCGTTTGAGAGGATTGCTGCAAGGTTGGAGTGGCCCCAAGAGTATTGGACCACTCTTATACAAAGTAAATTGGTTGGAAGAGCTCAGAGGGTATATGTAACGCTGGAGGAGGATCTATCAGCAGATTATGAGAGTGTGAAGGCTATTGTCTTGAAGGCCTATGAGTTAGTCCCTGAAGCTTATAGGCAACGCTTCCGGAACTTAGAAAAATGTAGGGAACAAACTTATGTTGAATTTGCCAGGGCGAAGGAACAGTATGCTAGCGATTGGTTCAAGTCCAAGGAGGTGGGAGATTTTGAGAAATTGAAGGAGTTAATGTTGGTGGAGGAGTTTAAAAGGTGTGTCCCGGATAAACTGAAGGTCCACCTCGAAGAGTTGAAACTCGAGACTGTTCAGGAGGTAGCCATCGCTAGTGACGAATATTGCTTGTCTCATAAGAGTGAGTTAGGGGGAGTAACGACAAAGGTGAATTCTGGTTGGGTTAAGACGGGTAGGAATAATAATGCTAAGGTGTTTAGTAGAAATAATCAGGGAAGTAATAATAATCAGGGTAACACTAATAATAATTTTTCTCCTAACAGAGGCAATAGGCCAAATATATATAATCCAGAGAAATTGAAAACATTGACGTGCTTCTTTTGCAATAAGAAGGGGCACGTAAAGAGTATGTGTTATGCGTTTAGAAAATCTCAAAATGCTAATGTTAGGCCAGTGATGGGTGTGGAAGAGAGAGAGAGAGAACCTACCCCAACAACATCCGCTGATCAATGACTACCTGGTTGTTTTGACAGATATTTGTCTTTCGGTAGTGTCTCCTTCGCCAATTCTTCCGAGAAAAGACGAGTGCGTATTTTGCGTGATACCGGGGCAGCTCAGTCTTTGATTCTAAGGGAGGCATTACCTTGTAATTTTGTACCCAAAAGTGGGGAATTTGTGTTATTGGCTGGTTTTCCTGATTCTGTAAAGTCATATGCTATTGAAAATTTTAATTTAATCTGCCCTTCCTTTGCAGGGAATTTGAAATTGGCCATAGTTGATAAATTCCCGGTTAAGGAGGTTGATGTTGTGTTAGGGAATGATGTGGCTATGAAGAATAATAATTGTCCGATATTGATAAACCCTAATAGTGAAGTAGCAGCAGTTACTCGTTCTAGTGCTAGAATTGTTGACGCTGCAGAGTCAACAATTGATGTAGATTTAAGTAGTTTAGATCGTAGTGATAGCCTAGCTGTAGATCTTGGAATGTTAACGGACAAGTTAAATTGGACTACTGAAGAGCTAATCAAAGCCCAGAAAAAGGAGTTTCGGGAACTCTCTATCGAGTCAGGTGAGGTGTCTGATATGACTGGTCCCAAATTTAAGATATTTAATAATATTTTATATAGGTTGAGTAGGCCTATTGGGGTGGATAATGTTGATTATGAAATTGTGAAACAGATAATGGTTCCTTTTGGTTACAGGAAGGAGTTAATGTCATTGGCGCACGAAAGTGGTCTGGCCGGCCATTTTGGAATTCATAAAACTTCTTGCAAATTGTTAGGGAATTATTATTGGCCGAAGTTGAAGGCAGATGTAAAGAAGTTTGTCAATAGTTGTGGTGTGTGCCAGAGGGTCGGTAAACCCAATCAGCGGATTCCAAAATCGCCTCTATGTCCTATTCCTGTAGTTTCCGAACCTTTTAAGGAAGTCATTATTGATGTGGTTGGACCATTACCGAAGACGCGTAGTGGTAATGAATATATTTTGACAATCATGGATAGGATGTCTCGATATCCCGAGGCAATACCACTACGTACAATAAAAAGTGTTAAAATTGTAGATGTACTAATTGACTTTTTTACCAGGTTTGGGATGCCTAAGATTATTCAATCGGATTGTGGTTCTAATTTTGTTAGCAGGTATTTCAAAGATAAAATGGCAGAGTTAAATATAAAACATGTGACCTCTTCTCCATATCATCCGGAAAGCCAGGGAGCTCTGGAGAGATTTCATCAGACCCTGAAATCCATGGTAAAGAAATATTGTTTGATTAATGGTTCTGAATGGGATAAGGAATTACCTTATTTGTTGTTCGCTTTTCGTTCTGTCCCAAGTCAGTCTTTAGGTTTTTCGCCTTTCAGCCTTGTGTTTGGCCATTGTGTTCGAGGTCCTCTTGATGTGGTTCGTGAGTCTTGGGAGGGAGACGTCCCTGAGGTTAATTTATTGGATTATGTGTCTAATCTAGGCGATAAATTAACCAAGGCTTGGAAATTTGCGGGTGAAAACTTATTATGTAGCCAAAAAAGAATGAAGTTTTTCTTTGATAGAAGGTCCAAGGCACGCGACTTTGCGGTAGGCGATAAAGTATTGGTTTTGTTACCCTTCCCAGGGAATCCATTGAAAGCTTCTTTTTCAGGTCCTTGGAAAATTTTGAAAAAAGTAAGTGAAGTTAACTATTTAGTGGAGACACCTCAAAGAAGGAAACCTTTTCAACTGTGTCATGTAAATATGTTGAAAGCTTATATGGAACGGGAAAAAGTCATTCCTGTGGCAACTATTGGGAACACGGTAGATTCTGAGAACAATAACCATTTTTCTTTTTCAGAGGGGGAGGGTATTGATGATAATTGTTTTAATGGGTGTGAATGGCGGTCGGATAATAGAAAGTCTTTGGAAAAATTTTCGGGAGTAATTTCACATTTAGGTAAGGAAGAACAAAGGTCTTTGAAAAATTTAGTATCTAATTATAAAGAATTATTTTCGGATGTACCGGGTAGGACTTCGGTCCTTGAACATGATGTAGAGGTAGGTAGCGCCACTCCTGTGAAACAATCTCCTTACAGGTTGAATCCCTTCAAAAATGAGGTTGTAGCAAAGGAAGTGGATTATATGCTAAAACATGACCTAATTGAACCTAGTCAAAGTCCTTGGTCATCACCTGTTGTATTGGTCAAGAAATCCGACGGTGATTTCAGGTTATGTTTTGATTACCGTAAGTTGAATGAGTTATCTAAATCTGATTGTTATCCATTACCTCGAATTGAGGATTGTATTGATCGAATGGGGAAGGCCAAATACATTAGCAAATTCGATTTGTTGAAAGGTTATTGGCAAGTTCCTCTTTCAAAGCGGGCAAGGGCCCTGTCTGCTTTTGTAACACCACAGGGATTGTTTCAATGTAAAGTTATGCCGTTTGGTATGAAGAACGCGGCTGCTACCTTTCAGAGGTTAATGAATACTTTAGTCCATGGTTTAGAAGGATGTGTTGTGTATATTGATGATATTGTTATTTATAGCGATGATTGGGAAACCCATTTAAAACGTATTAGGGCACTATTTGAGGTGTTGAAAAAGGCAAATTTGGTAATTAATTTAAAGAAAAGCGATTTCGCAAAGGCGAAGGTGGTATATTTGGGTCATGAGGTTGGTAATGGTAAAGTTGCTCCTAAGCAGGCCAATATCGAAAGTATTGAAAATATGGTAGTCCCTAAATGTAGGAGGGATGTCCGAAGATTCCTTGGTTTGAGTGGGTACTACCGAAGGTTTGTTAGGAATTTTTCGGATATAGCCGATCCGTTAACAAATCTCTTGAGAAAGAATGTAGCATTTGTCTGGACGAATGAAACGCAAAGGGCTTTTGATAATTTAAAAAGAGTTTTAATTAATTTCCCTGTCTTGAGAGCTCCTGATTTTGACCTTCCTTTTTCTCTTGCCACGGATGCAAGTGACGTTGGTGTAGGAGCGGTGTTGTTGCAGAATGACGAGCAGGGAGTTTCTCATCCTGTCGCATTCTTTTCAAAAAAATTGTCCTCCGCCCAACGTAGGTATTCCACTGTGGAGAAAGAGACTCTTGCTTTAGTATTTGCTATTAACCATTTTCAGGTTTATCTCTCCTCCTCAGATACACCTATTAAGGTCTTGACAGACCATAATCCCCTGACCTTCATCAGCAGATACAAAAATAAAAATCAACGATTGATGAGGTGGAGTCTCATGCTGCAAGAGTGGAATTTAGAATTTTCCCACATCCCAGGAAAAGATAATATTGTTGCCGATTTTCTCTCTCGCAGCGTTGAATATTAGTTGATTGACAGAGGGCTATGCAGTTATTAAAGGTAGTATCTGTATCGTTCTAATTATGGTGTGTGTGCTGTTGAAGTGGGCACGTAGTGAGTAGAAGTAAATGTATATTTAAGATTTATTAATCATGGTTTGTTTACAGAAGGCTATAATGTTCTGGGTATATTATATGGGATCTTTAAGGTTAAAAGGTGAGGGTGATCACTGGTACTTTCCAATGATTGATTAATTAGATGGGTCATGGGCTCACGGGTCTGTAGCACAACAGCCGTTTTTTAGGCGCTACAGGCTGGTGTATGAGTGGTACCCTAGACTGAGTTAAGGTTAATCTACTAAGGTTTAGAGGTTTCAGGTACGATAAGGTTTATAATAAGCTAAGAAAAGAGATAGGCACTAATCTGGTATTCTGTATTTTCAGGCTAATAATTACGCTTCATCGATTTTGTTTGTTTGTTTGCACAGGGGAGTCTTGTGGTGGTCTTCTCTGTGTCGTTCGGTGTGTGTGTATGTATTGGACACTATGGTGATAAGTGTGATATATAACACTGAAATAGACAGTGGTTTTTGTGATCAACATTTATTGATAGTGAGTGAGGTGTATCCCTGAAAAGGAACAGTGTATTGTGTGTGGAAAAGGTTATAGCTTTTGGACTATATATACAGAATCCGGTTGTTAGTGCAATGACTCTTAATTAAGTTTATTAACGATATGAGAGATGTGAAATTTTTAGGTTGGGTACCTATTTATCAGATGGTGATGTTTTGGTTTTCTGGTTTTGGAAAGTTTACTTGTGATTAATTTAGGTTTAAGATTTTTTTTTAGTATCGGTTATATATTGCTATCCTTGTGAGCTGCAAACCTTGGTACTTGCCCCCCTCTTTCCTTTTGTTTGTCATGTTTTTGCAATTTGTTTAATAATTATTTTTGAGTGTTGGTTTAATATTTAATATTTTTGAGTGTTGGTTTAATATTTCATAATGTGATAACCTGTATGTTGTAATTTAAATCACTTTAGAAAAAAAAAAATGGAATTTTTTTTTTTTTTGTTGGGTGAGGAGGTGTAATATTATTGCTTTATTTTTCTAAATTATTTAAGTTTTTATAGATGTATAAGGTTTAATATATTGTAGACTTATTGTTTACTTTTTTTTTGATAGTTTGTCTTTTCACTGGTGGTTATGTTAGTGTTTATAATGGACTAACGGCTGTTTTATATTTTCAAGTGGTGTGGGTTACGTGGCTGCGCTCCTGCGTGAACGGAGTTTTGGAGGGGCTTTTTTTGAGGATGGTTCCTTAGTGTGTTTCTGAGCCTCCAACATTGAAGGGCACGACATTTGCTACTGGATTATATTTACTCCTCGCCATTGCAGAGCTACAGTGTGAAGCTATTTAGCTTTCTTTGGATATCCATTCTCTGCAGCGAGGATCCAGTTCATCTTAACATTTTGTGCACTGCCCTTGGTTCAGTAAAAGCCAAGGGGACCTCTCTGTCCCAAGGTAATAATATTTATACCTGTTAAAGTATCGTGATCACGACCGTTGATAGACAGCTGACGTCATTAGTGGAGCTTGTGAAAGCCTTTGAATCACACCAGCCATCGTCAATTTGATAGGGATATTTAGTTTGTATTTGTTAGGATGTTCTCACTTTTCGTTGGCCTTCTCCTTTCTGGACCCTCTCTCCATTTAGTATGCATGTGTTGATGACCTTTCTGTAATCGTGTAATTGTTTTCTTTTACAGGGAGTTAAGATTGAGTGTGTATAATTTATTATTGTATTATTGTGGTTCAGGTGTTATTTCTGTCTTGTTATTATGTATTAAAATTAAGGAAATTTTTGTGGTATTTTCTTCGTCCCCTTGAGTTGACTTTGCACTCGTATTGATATTTGGTTACTATTCCACCTTTAGTGGACTTAGTACTGTATGATGGTGAATACTATTTGATAAGTGTAGTGTTTTGAGTGGTGGTCAAAACCAGCCATCACAGTAGGCAAAGGATAAATTAGCCGTAACCAGAGAGGGATCCAATGTAGTACTATCTGGCCCGTCATAGGACCCAATAAATCTCTAGCATTAGTATCTCAATGAGTGGCTGGTGCACTAGCTATCCTACTGCTTATGAAATATGATGCTCTGCCAACCAATTTATCTAAAATAAAAAGGAAAATACTAAAATTGCCAGTTTGGGACAGCGGAAATTCATGGGCTATCTAACACCCAAAAATAGTGGCTAATCCCGTGTGCTGGACAGTAACTACAGTACTGACACCTGGTTAAATTTTAACAGCCGAGTTCCAGCTACACTGAAAACAAACTCCTATTATAGGAAGAGGATTGTATGTGTAGGAACAAAGCTTCTTTTGATTATACATAATCTAACAATGATGTATCAGCCATAAAGCAGGAACATTATGGATGACATAGAACAAGATCCCATCAATTTATTTACTTCCATTAGGGGCTATATTTACGATTAGAATTCAGCCCTCTCATTGTTTGTGATTGCTGGTCAGCATTCCAATTTTATCATTTAAAGGGGCATCACCAATGCCCTAAAGCATTCTCAAATTTTTAAAGTAATTTGAATGTTTCCTAGGTATACAAAACCGAGACCTTTAGGTAGGAATAGGTTTTTAACGTAAAGTTGGAAGGTGGGCGCGAGGGAAAGGAGCTCAGGTCCCCTACCTGTCAAAGTTTCTTCACTTACGACCTTTCGGCTCAGGACTGAAAGGGGTACTTGAGGAGGGTAGTTTAACCTAAAGGACTCAAGCTTGTATAAGTAGGAAAAAAACAAATCACTTTAATAATCTGAGATATTTGTAGAGAAAATTCCTCCTTAAAACACTATAGGGCACTGATGATGTCCTTTAAAATGATAAAACTAGAATGCTGGTCAGTCATCACAATGACACGGTTGAATTGTGAGAGCAAATATGGTCCCTTCTTGATGTATATAATTGATCCATAGGACATAAAGGAGTTGACACGAGTCATGACTTTCTCTCCTTAAAACCAGTTCATTGACATTTCCAGGGTCGGTTTACTAAGCCAGTTTTGGTCATATGGACTTTATACCTTATGGTTTGTATTCGTGTAGGAACCACAAATTTCAAGTTACAGGTATTTGTATTTTTCCTAACTATCCAAACCTGAGACCTTTATTAGGAATATGTCTTGTGAAGCTGAAACTGCCATTAAACTTAACAAAGTAAACATCGTTGGTCACCAAGTGGCAGGGAGGCCACGCCCACCTGACAGGTAGAACAACCTCTACTTTGACCTTTGGCCTAGGTGCTTGCGGGGTGGTTAAGGCGGGTCATGAAACTTAAAAGCCTCAAGTTTGTATGTAAAGTTAGGAAAAATGACAAATTCAGAGGTAATTTATATATTTCCTAGCGATATAAACCATATCTATTTAATAGGGGTATTTTTGGGCTCAGCTATGTCGTCCTGATGGAAGCTTCCTATTGGCAGCTTTCTAAGGGATATTTGACTACAGTGATACTCCCACAGAATTGACCGTAGGTCTCCAGAATTCTAACTCCTGGCGCGAGTATCCTTAAAATGTTATTTTCATTAGTAAAATAAATTTTTGAATATACTTACCCGATAATCATGTAGCTGTCAACTCTGTTGCCGACAGAAATCTACGGTCGGGATACGCCAGCGATCGCTATACAGGTGGGGGTGAACACAACAGCGCCATCTGTGGTCAGGTACTCCAGTACTTCTTGTCAACACCACCTCAATTTTTTCCTCGGTCCACTGGTTCTCTATGGGGAGGAAGGGTGGGTCAATTAAATCATGATTATCGGGTAAGTATATTCAAAAATTTATTTTACTAATGAAAATAACATTTTTCAATATTAATCTTACCCGATAATCATGTAGCTGATTCACACCCAGGGTGGTGGGTGGAGACCAGCATACATGTTAACAAAGAAGCTAAGTATCCCGTATTTTATTTTATTAGTTATTCAAAAATAACATAAAATAAATAAGTACCTGGTAAGGAAGACGACTTGAACTATTACTCTGCCTTTATTAAGTACGTCTTCCTTATTGAGCGTAGCGGTCCTCTTAGGATGCTGAACGACTCTTAGGTGCTGAAGTATAAAGGGCTGCAACCCATACTAAAGGACCTCATCACAACCTTTAACCTCGGCGCTTCTCAAGAAAGAATTGACCACCCACCAAATCAACAAGGATGTGGAAGGCTTCTTAGCCGACCGTACAACCCATAAAAAGTATTCAAGAGAAAGGTTAAAAGGGTTATGGGATTATGGGAATGTAGTGGCTGAGCCCCCGCCTACTACTGCATTCGTTGCTACGAATGGTCCCAGGGTGTAGCAGTTCTCGTAAAGAGACTGGACATCTTTGAGATAGAATGATGCGAACACTGACTTGCTTCTCCAATAGGTTGCATCCATAACACTCTGCAGAGAACGGTTCTGTTTGAAGGCCACTGAAGTAGCCACAGCTCTCACTTCATGTGTCCTTACCTTCAGCAAAGCAAGGTCTTCTTCCTTCAGATGAGAATGTGCTTCCCTAATCAGGAGCCTGAATAGGTAAGAAACTGAGTTCTTAGACCTTGGAAGAGAAGGCTTCTTGATATCACACCATAAGGCTTCTGATTGTCCTCGTAAAGGTTATGACCTTTTTAGATAGTACCTAAGAGCTCTAACTGGGCAAAGTACTCTCTCCAGTTCGTCCCCCACCAAGTTGGACAGGCTTGGGATCTCGAACGACTTAGGCCAAGGACGTGAAGGAAGCTCGTTTAGCAAAAACCGAGCTGCAAGGAACATGTAGCCGTTTCAGATGTGAAACCTATGTTCCTGCTGAAGGCGTGGATCTCACTTACTCTTTTAGCTGTTGTCAAGCACACGAGGAAAAGAGTTTTTAATGTGAGGTCCTTAAAAGAGGCTGATTGGAGAGGTTCAAATCTTGATGACATAAGGAACCTTAGGACCACGTCTAGATTCCAGCCTGGAGTGGACAACCGACGTTCCTTTGAGGTCTCAAAAGACCTAAGGAGGTCCTGTAGATCTTTGTTGGTGGAAAGATCCAAGCCTGTGTGGCGGAAAACCGCTGCCAACATACTTCTGTAACCCTTAATCGTAGGAGCTGAAAGGGATCTTACGTTCCTTAGATGTAACAGGAAGTCAGCAATCTGGGTTACAGTGGTACTGGTTGAGGAAACTGCATTGGCCTTGTACCAGCTTCGGAAGACTTCCCCTTTAGACTGATAGACTCTGAGAGTGGATGTCCTCCTTGCTCTGGCAATCGCTCTGGCTGCCTCCTTCGAAAAGCCCCTAGCCCTTGAGAGTCTTTCGAAAGTCTGAAGGTAGTCAGACGAAGAGCGTGGAGGTTTGGGTGTACCTTCTTTACGTGAGGTAGACGTAGAAGGTCCACTCCTAGAGGAAGAGTCCTGGGAATGTCGACCAGCCATTGCAGTACCTCTATGAACCATTCTCTCGCGGGCCAGAGCGGAGCCAACCAACGTCAGCTGTGTCCCTTTGCGAGAGGCAAACTTCTGAAGTACCCTGTTGACAATCTAGAACGGCGGGAATGCATACAGGTCGAGATGGGATCAATCCAGCAGAAAAGCATCCACGTGAACTGCTGCTGGGTCTGGAATCGGAGAACAATACAACGGGAGCCTCTAGGTTATCGAGGTAGCGAACAGATCTATGGTTGGCTGACCCCACAGGGCCCAAAGTCTGCTGCAAACATTCTTGTGAAGGGTCCACTCTGTGGGGATGACCTGACCCTTCCGGCTAAGGCGATCTGCCATGACATTCATATCGCCCTGAATGAACCTCGTTACCAGCGTGAGCTTTCGATCTTTTGACCAGATGAGGAGGTCCCTTGCGATCTAGAACAACTTCCACGAATGAGTCCCTCCCTGCTTGGAGATGTAAGCCAAGGCTGTGGTGTTGTCAGAGTCCACCTCCACCACCTTGTTAAGCTGGAGGGACTTGAAGTTTATCAAGGCCAGATGAACCGCCAACAGCTCCTTGCAATAGATGTGAAGTGTCCTTAGCTCCTGATTCCATGTTCCCGAGCATTCCTGTCCGTCCAAAGTCGCACCCCAGCCCGTGTCTGATGCGTCAGAGAAGAGACGGCGGTCGGGTTTCTGAACAGCCAAAGGTAGACTTCCTTGAGAAGAAAGCTGTTCTTTCACCACGTGAGAGTAGACCTCCTCTCTTCGGAAACAGGAACTGAGACCGTCTCTAGCGTCATGTCCTTTATCCAGTGAGCCGCTAGATGATACTGAAGGGGGAGGAGGTGGCGTCTCCCTAACTCGATGAACAGGGCCAGCGATGAAAGTGTCCCTGTTAGACTCATCCACTACCTGACTGAGCATCGGTTCCTTCTCAGCATGCTCTGGATGCATTCTAGGGCTTAGTAGATCCTTGGGGCCGACGGAAAAGCCCGAAAAGCTCGACTCTGAAGATCCATACCCAGGTAGACAATGGTCTGGGATGGGACGAGCTGGGACTCCTCAAAATTGACCAGGAGGCCCAGTTCCTTGGTCAGATCCATAGTCCATCTGAGAATCTCCTGACAGCGACGACTTGTGGGAGCTCTTAAAAGCTAGTCGTCTGACGGAGCCGGACACAAGATCATGGTACTGCTGCACAGTCTGTGAACTGTCAACCATGGGGAAGCGAGGAAGTACAGCGACAACCCGAAGCTGTCTAGGCTGTCTGGGTCGTACAGACAACTCCTTATCGGGTTGCTGAGGTTGCCGCACTGCGTCACAACAAGTCACTTCTGCTGGTTGTTGAACGTCTTCCCAGTGACACACTGACTCCGTAAACAAAAAAAAAAAATCCTCTAACAAGGACTAAGCTTGGACTGCATGTCTTGCAACAAAGCTCAAGGTCTATGGGAGCAGGTGTGGTAACAGACGGGGTTAAGGACTGAAGTGGAACCATTACCCTCCCTGGAAGCATGTTATGCTTAAATAAAAGTCCATAGGAGGCTAAGCAGCTAAAGGCTCCTCTCCAAATGACAGAGTCCTCAAGGGAATATCAGAAGGAGGGAGAATAGCACTTTCTCATCTACAGGAACCGTATCCGAGAAAAGCTAAGTTCTCTCAGTGAGGGTTTCACTGGTGCAAAAGCAGCAGACTAGAAGGCAACGTTATGAAACTGCTTGACAGTCTAGTGAATTGGCAACAACCAAAGATGTGTGACTGAGGAGCATGCGGTAAGGTATGCAGAGCATGCTGTATGTAGAGCATGCTGTAAGGTAAGCAGAGCATGTTGCATGGCGTGCGGCTTATGCTGCATGGGATGAGGCTCATGCTGCATGGTATGAGGCTCATGCTGCATGGGATGAGGCTCATGCTGCAAGGGATGAGGCTCATGCCGCATGCGTTGAGGAGGATGCCGCATAGTATGAGGCTCCTGCCTCATGGGTTGAGGCGGTTGCCGCATAGCATGAGGCTCCTGCCTCATGGTTTGAGGAGGATGCCGCATAGCATGAGGCTCCTCATAGCATGAGACTCCTGCCTCATGGGTTGAGGAGGATGCCGCATAGCATGAGGCTCCTGCCTCATGGGTTGAGGAGGATGCCGCATAGCATGAGGCTCCTGCCTCATGGGTAGAGGAGGTTGCCGCATAGCATGAGGCTCCTGCCTCATGGGTTGAGGAGGATGCCGCATAGCATGAGGTCCCTGCCTCATGGGTTGAGGAGGATGCCGCATAGCATGAGGCTCCTCATAGCATGAGGCTCCTGCCTCATGGGTTGAGGAGGATGCCGCATAGCATGAGGCTCCTGCCTCATGGTTTGAGGAGGATGCCGCATAGCATGAGGCTCCTCATAGCATGAGGCTCCTGCCTCATGGTTAGAGGAGGTTGCCGCATAGCATGAGGTTCCTGCCTCAAGAGTTGCGTCTGCCTCAAGGGTTGAGGAGGTAGCTGCGCAGAGAAAGGCTCTTGCCTCAAGAGTTGAGGCTCTTGCCTCAAGAGTTGAGGTTCTTGCCTCAAGAGTTGAGGCTCTTGCCTCAAGAGTTGAGGCTCTTGCCTCAAGAGTTGAGGCTCTTGCCTCAAGAGTTGAGGCTCTTGCCTCAAGAGTTGAGGTTCTTGCCTCAAGAGTTGAGGCTCTTGCCTCAAGAGTTGAGGCGGTTGCCGCATAGCCTGAGGCTGCTGCCTCAAGGATGGTGGAGGTTGCTGCAACGCATGAGGCTGCTGCCTCAAGGATGGAGGAGGTTGCCGCAACGCATGAGGCTCCTGCCTCAAGGGAAGAGGAGGTTGCTGCAAAGCATGAGGCTCCTGCCTCAAGGGTTGAGGAGGTTGCCGCATAGCAAGAGGCTCCTGCCTCAAGGAAAGTGGAGGTTGCTGCATAGCGCTGGTACCTGGCAACTCCCAATGCGGCAGCTCACGCATGGAGGCAGGAGGAGCCTCAACATCATACGTCTGGCAGGATGGACTGCGCAGAGGTGGAGGAGCGCTCGCAGGAGGAGGTGTGCTAACCTTCTCTGCCTGAAACTCCTGCATCAACACCGCAAGCTGAGACTGCATTGTCTGCAGCATAGACCACTAGAGTCTAAGAAAGACAACAACAAACGGAGCTACTGTCCGTTGAGACTGAGGGTCTAAAACAGCTGGTGCGGCAACAGACGGAGTTACTGCCTGTTGCGGTACCACCTTGCCTCTCTGGGAGGTGTGCAGTTGTCGTACTGCAGCAAGTCCGAACTGACCCAGTGCTAATGGCTCCACCTAGGAGTTGGACTTGCGCGGAAGGGACCAACTTGCACTTAAAAGCTGCAAGATTTGGTCCATGGTTTCTGCGAGAAACCTCTTCCGCAGACGAGGAATAAATGGGCTCTCTCGTCTTTGTGTGGGTGGGGTGATCACGTCGGCTACGTGAGTTGGTTACACCCGAAACCACGGAGGAAAACGTCTGTTCGTCGATCAAGGCCTGATGAACCCATAAGTCCTTCGACGTTACTTCTCCCCTGGGCTTGGGAGCTTGTAAGAGGTCCCAAACTAGGCGAACAACTGGCACGAACAGACGAACCCTCGAACGCAACACTGTAACACTTTGCGCTTATCACTTTATCACTTTTGATTTTCTGTTTGCACTTATTTCACTGAACTCGAAACTTTAAGTGGTTTGTACCTGAAACACGCAATTCTATCCTTCATTAAAAGTTAGTAATTGCGAAAACAGTATTACAATGTAACAGAAAAACATAATGAAAGATAAATAATTCAGTGGCTGGAAAAGAGACTAAACACTAGATCAAATAAACTACGTTTAAAATCTCTCACCGCATAAAGCCTGGGAACAAGAATAAAACTCTAGAAACGTTTACCTTCTTCCCCTAAAGAGACTAGGGAGAAGAGCAAAAACGATAACAACGTTACCCGCTTGAACGAAACGTTTATCCTCCTCTCTCTCCCTCCGTCTCTATCTCTCTCTCTCTCTCTCGACTTAGAACCTGAGAGATGAGCCCAATTATATATATCGTTAAAACATATTATTGTTAAAGGAAAAAAACTGAAAGATTTCCCAAATAAAAAGTTCCTTTATTAGAATTAAAACCATTTAAGCTAAGAAAGAATGAACAAAACGCTAGAATCGGTTTACTCTTACTGCAACGTGACACCGTGAATACTCTCTCTCTATCGTAACGATAGAGCGCAAGTTGAACGTTCTGAACGTCAACAACTGCAGAGACAAAACAAAACGTTAGTTCAACTTTGAAAACAGTACGAGACTATCAAAGAAATTCTTTCAAAAACATTAAAATAGCATAATATGTTAACAGGTAAAAACGAAATGACGGGCTCAATGTTAATTAACTTCGGTTCCAAGAAAAGACCGCCTACTATTAGGAAAGGTCGAATATAAACAAATATAAAAATTAATTTTAATAAGTTTATAATAAAAGGAAGTTAATCGAAGAGGCCTATAAAAGGCGGAGAGATATAAAATAAATCTATAACTTTTGTTAAGCAAAATTAAGAAAGAGAGTCTATACTCTCTTCGACACCAACACTTCCGTCTAAGGGAAGGGTCGGCCATTAAAAGTGAAAGAGAGTTCATACTCTCTTCGTCACCAAAATTAAATCAAAAATTAAATCAAATTAATTCCAAAAACTTGCTAAGCTAATGATAAAGCTTCCTGAATAGCGAAGGCTAAACTCTAGAGCAAATACATCACCAAATCGTGAGCAAAAACTCCAGAATCAACAGCGTATCCATGTAGGTCTAGCCGGAGGCACGACAGAGGAAAAATTGAGGTGGTGTTGACAAGAAGTACTGGAGTACCTGACCACAGATGGCGCTGTTGTGTTCACCCCCACCTGTATAGCGATCGCTGGCGTATCCCGACCGTAGATTTCTGTCGGCAACAGAGTTGACAGCTACATGATTATCGGGTAAGATTAATATTGAAAATTGACTCTTAAGGATATCGCATAATATCAGGGGACGTATTTCTTGATACGACACATGGCAATCTTCACCCCGAATAGAGTTTTCACTCTGAGGGGAAAAAGAGGCGAATTTGAAGGGGAGCCGTTATCAAGGTTCCCGGTGGATACCACCCCGGCAAACCATTCCTTTCGTAATAGCTAATTAAGCACGGTGTATCTCCCAACCTCTCTCGGTTGTGTTACTATTTCAAGGATTATTACTATCCAATCTACAGCATCTTCATCCTCTGGAAAGTTGAGTATTTAATCTTTCCTGTGTATAATTTAGGGCTCCCTTCTCACAGTGGAATTAGCATAATTTTGATGTGTTTAGTGGAGCAGAGCCATCACCGGAGGCGGCCATTTTGGACCGCTGTCGTACGCCATAAATGCTTTATTTAGTTAGTAGTACGACGTCCCCGGTATTTAGCTTTAACGAATTATGTTATTTTGATAATAAAATAAATTTTTGAATATACTTACCCGGTGATTATAATAGCTGCAACTCTGTTGCTCGACAGAAAACTCTACGGAAAAAATTCGCCAGCGATCGCTACACAGGTAGGGGGTGTACTTCAACAGCGCCATCTGTCGTCCAGATACCCAGTACTCATTGTAAACAAAGAACTCAATTTTCTCCTCGGTCCACTGCGTCTCTATTGGGGAGGAAGGGAGGGTCCTTTAGGCTAATTTATAATCACCGGGTAAGTATATTCAAAAATTTATTTTATTATCAAAATAACATTTTTCAATATTTAACTTAGCCGGTGATTATAATAGCTGATTCACACCCAGGGGGGTGGGTAGAGACCAGCAAAATATGTTTACATCATTATGAGCTAAGAATTTTTATTTCATTTTAGAAGTTATCAAAATAACAAAAACAAAATAAATAGGTACCTGGTAAGGAAGTCGACTTGAACAATTACTCTGCCTTTTTAAGTACGTCTTCCTTACGGAGCCTCGCGATCCTCTTAGGATGCTGAGCGACCCCTAGGAGCTGAAGTATGAAGGGTTGCAACCCATACAACAGGACCTCATCAAAACCTCTAATCTAGGCGCTTCTCAAGAAAAGAATTTGACCACCCGCCAAATCAACCAGGATGCGAAAGGCTTCTTAGCCTTCCGGACAACCCAAAAACAACAATAAAAACATTTCAAGAGAAAGATTAAAAAGGTTATGGAATTAGGGAATTGTAGTGGTTGAGCCCTCACCCACTACTGCACTCGCTGCTACGACTGGTCCCAGAGTGTAGCAGTCCTCGTAAAGAGACTGGACATCCTTAAGATAAAAAGACGCGAACACTGACTTGCTTCTCCAATAGGTTGCGTCCATTATACTTCGCAGAGATCTATTTTGTTTAAAGGCCACGGAAGTTGCGACAGCTCTAACTTCATGTGTCCTTACCTTCAGCAAAGCTTGGTCTTCCTCACTCAGATGTGAATGAGCTTCTCGTATTAACAGTCTGATAAAATAGGATAAAGCATTCTTTGACATAGGCAAAGATGGTTTCTTAACTGAACACCATAAAGCTTCTGACTGGCCTCGTAAAGGTTTAGTTCGTCTTAAATAGAACTTAAGAGCTCTCACAGGGCATAAGACTCTTTCTAGTTCATTTCCAACCATATTCGATAGGCTTGGAATATCGAACGATTTCGGCCAAGGACGAGAAGGTAGCTCGTTTTTGGCTAGAAAACCAAGTTGTAGAGAACATGTAGCCGTTTCAGATGAAAATCCGATGTTCCTGCTGAAGGCGTGAATCTCACTGACTCTTTTAGCTGTGGCTAAGCAAACCAGGAAAAGAGTCTTTAAGGTGAGATCTTTAAGAGAGGCTGATTGTAGCGGCTCGAACCTTTCTGACATGAGGAATCTTAGTACCACGTCTAAATTCCAACCAGGTGTAGCCAAACGACGCTCCTTCGTGGTCTCAAAAGACTTAAGGAGGTCCTGTAGATCTTTATTGTTGGAAAGATCTAAGCCTCTGTGACGGAAGACTGATGCCAACATGCTTCTGTAACCCTTGATAGTGGGAGCTGAAAGAGATCGTTCTTTCCTCAGGTATAAAAGGAAGTCAGCTATTTGAGTTACAGAGGTACTGGTCGAGGATACAGATACTGACTTGCACCAGTTTCGGAAGACTTCCCACTTCGATTGGTAGACTCTAATGGTGGATGTCCTCCTTGCTCTAGCAATCGCCCTGGCTGCCTCCTTCGAAAAGCCTCTAGCTCTCGAGAGTCTTTCGATAGTCTGAAGGCAGTCAGACGAAGAGCGTGGAGGCCTTGGTGTACCTTCTTTACGTGTGGCTGACGTAGAAGGTCCACCCTTAGAGGAAGAGTTCTGGGAACGTCCACTAGCCATCGAAGTACCTCGGTGAACCATTCTCTCGCGGGCCAGAGGGGAGCAACTAACGTCAACCTTGTCCCTTCGTGAGAGGCGAACTTCTGCAGTACCTTGTTGACAATCTTGAACGGAGGGAATGCATATAGGTCTAGATGTGACCAATCTAGGAGAAAGGCATCTATATGAACTGCTGCTGGGTCCGGGATTGGTGAGCAATATATTGGGAGCCTCTTGGTCATCGAGGTTGCGAAGAGATCTATGGTTGGCTGGCCCCATGTGGCCCAAAGTCTCTTGCACACATCCTTGTGAAGGGTCCATTCTGTTGGAATGATTTGTCCCTTCCGACTGAGACAATCTGCCATGACATTCAAGTTGCCTTGGATGAACCTCGTTACTAGCGAAATGTTTTGACCTTTTGACCAGGTGAGGAGGTCCCTTGCGATCTCGTACAACGTCATAGAGTGGGTCCCTCCTTGCTTGGAGATGTACGCCAAAGCCGTGGTGTTGTCCGAGTTCACCTCCACCACTTTGCCTTGAAGGAGAGACTTGAAGCTTTTCAAGGCCAGATGAACTGCCAGTAGCTCCTTGCAGTTGATATGCATTGTCCTTAGACTCGAGTTCCAAATTCCCGAGCATTCCCGACCGTCTAATGTCGCGCCCCAGCCTATGTCCGATGTGTCCGAGAAGAGAACGTGGTTGGGAGTCTGAACAGCCAGGGGCAAACCCTCTCTGAGGCTGATACTGTCCTTCCACCATGTCAGGCAAGACTTCATCTTCTCGGAAATGGGGATCGAGACCGCTTCTAGTGTCTTGTCCTTTTTCCAGTAAAAAGCTAGGTGATATTGAAGAGGACGGAGGTGTAGTCTTCCTAACGACACGAACTGTTCCAGGGATGATAGGGTCCCTATCAGACTCATCCACTGCCTGACTGAACATCGTTCCTTCTTCAGCATGTTCTGGATGCATAACTGGACTTGGCTTGTTCTGGGGGCCGACGGAAAAGCCCGAAAAGCTAGACTGTGAATCTCCATCCCTAAATACACAATAGTTTGGGATGGGACCACTTGAGACTTTTCCAAATTGACAAGGAGACCCAATTCCTTGGTCAGATCTAGAGTCCACTTTAGATCCTTCAGACAGCGACGACTGGAAGAAGCTCTTAGAAGCCAGTCGTCCAAATAGAGGGAGGCTCGGATGTCCGCTAAATGAAGGAATTTGGCTACATTCCTCATCAGCCTCGTAAACACAAGAGGAGCTGTGCTTAGGCCAAAGCACAGGGCTTGAAACTGGTAGACAACCTTTTCGTAAACAAATCTCAGAAAAGGTTGGGAGTCTGGGTGGATGGGGACGTGGAAGTATGCGTCCCTTAGGTCTAAAGAGACCATCCAGTCTTCCCTTCTGACCGCAGCTAGAACGGACTTTGTGGTCTCCATTGAGAACGTCTGCTTTGTGACAAAGACATTCAGCGCACTGACGTCTAGCACCGGCCTCCACCCTCCTGTTTTCTTTGCCACTAAGAAGAGACGGTTGTAGAAGCCCGGGGTTTGATGGTCCAGGACTTTGACTACCGCTCCCTTTTCTAGTAAGAGAGACACTTCCTGTTTCAATGCTCGTCTCTTGTCTTCCTCTCTGTACCTGGGAGAGAGATCGATGGGAGATGTTGCTAGAGGGGTTTTCGTACAAACGGGATCTTGTACCCCTCTCTGAGCAACTTCACAGATTGTGCATCTGCGCCTCTCTTCTCCCAGGTCTGCCAGAAGTTCTTGAGTCTGGCTCCCACTGCTGTCTGAAGAAGCTGGCAGTCAGACTCTGCCCTTAAAGGACTTGGTTCCTTTCTTCTTTCCACGTCTCCCTTCGGCACGAGCACCTCCTCTGCTGGAGGCTCTGCCACGAAAGGGCGGAATAAATCGGGACGCTGGAGTGTCCATCCTTGGTCTAGCTGACAAGGTAGGCAAAGGGGTGGCTTTGCGAGCAGAGGACGCAACCAGATCGTGAGTATCCTTCTGTATCAAAGAAGCAGCAATCTCCTTAATCAGCTCCTCTGGAAAGAGGCACTTGGAAAGAGGAGCAAACAGAAGTTCGGATCTTTGGCAAGGTGTAACTCCAGCTGAAAGGAAAGAGCAAAGGTTCTCACGCTTCTTGAGGACTCCGGACACGAAAGATGCAGCAAGCTCATTAGATCCGTCACGTACGGCCTTGTCCATGCAGGACATGATGAGCAAGGAAGTCTCCTTCTCTGTCGGAGAGATCTTTCTGCTTTGAGCTCCCAGACACCAGTCTAAAAAGTTGAAGACCTCGAAGGCTCTAAATATACCTTTCAAAAGGTGGTCCAGGTCCGAAGATGACCAACATATCTTTGAGCGTCTCATGGCTAGCCGGCGGGGAGAGTCTACAAGACTTGAGAAGTCGCCCTGGGCAGAGGCAGGAACTCCCAAGCCGAGAACTTCTCCCGTGGCATACCAGACGCTCGATCTAGAAGAGAGTCTAGCAGGGGGAAACGTAAAGGCTGTCTTCACTAGACTCTTTTTGGACTGCATCCATTCTCCTATCACTCGTAAAGCTCTCTTGGACGAGCGTGCGAGGACGAGTCTAGTAAAGGCAGGCGTGGATGACGGCATACCTAAAACAAACTCTGACGGAGGAGAGCGCGGAGCCACAGACACAAACTGGTCCGGAAACATCTCTTTGAACAGTGCTAAAACCTTCCTAAAGTCCAAAGAGGGTTGCGTAGACTTAGGCTCGTCAAGATCTGAATGTGGTTCATCTACGTGTGCAGCACCATCATCATCAGAAAGTCCCTCATCCGAGTATTGAGGAGGAAGCGGCAATGGAGTAGGTAACGGCTGGTTAGCTGAGTCCGGTCGCACGGGTGCATGCGTGACTGAGCCGGACGCAACGTCATGGAACTGTTGCCCAGTCTGTGAGCTGGCAACAACCATAGCAGCGCGGCGACGCACAGCGTCTACTCCAGACTGTCTAGCCTGATGTGGGTGAGCAGTGGCAACCACACTGGGTTGCGGAGGTTGACGCACCGCGTCAAAACAAAACAAGTCTGACGGTTGTTGTACCTCACGAACGTCAACGGAAGGCTCCGTGCGTCGCTGAACGTCAACATGCGGCTGGCAGGGCACACTGGAACGCATGGGTGGCGGAACTCTCTCAACTGGAGTGCGCAAGAAGGTCGCCTCAGCGTCCACAGGACGCACAACCGAGCGTGTGGGTGGTTGTAGGCAAGAGGCTGTACTAGCTGGTGCAGCAGCAACCTTCTCCGCACGCAAGTCCTGCATCAGAGACGTTAATTGGGACTGCATGTCTTGCAGCAAAGACCACTTAGGGTCTGCAGGAGCAGGTGCGGCGACAGATGGTGTAACTGTCTGAGGCGGTACCGCTTTGCCTCTCTTAGGAGGTGAGCAGTCATCGAAAGACTGCAGCGAGTCCGAACTGACCCAGTGGCTACAGCTGGGCCGTTGGACTTGCGCGGAAGAGACCGACTTGCGCTTTAATGGTCGTGAGACCTTGGTCCGTTGTTTCTTGCGAGAAACACCTTCCGAAGACGAGGAATAAATGGGCTCTCTCGTCTTTGTGCGGCAGGGGCGATCTTGGGAAGATGCGCCCGATACCACGGAGGGAACGTCTGTTCGCTGATTAAAGCCTCTCGAACCCATTGATCGTACGACATTGCTTCTCCCCTGGACTTGGGAGCTTGCAAGAGGTCCCGGACTAGGAGGACGACAGGCACGAACAGACGAACCCTCAAGCGCAACACTATCCACAACACTATCACTCACTTTAACACTTCCCACTGCACTTTTACACTTCAGCTCCTTGACATCCGCCATGAGCTGGTTACGGTCACTAGCCAGGGACTCAACTCTCTCACCCAGAGCTTGGATGGCACGCATCATATCAGCCATCGAAGGTTCCTGAGTGCCAGAAGGGGGATTAGGAGCATACACTACAGGGGAAGGAATAGGTTGTGGGGCATGAGGAGAGGAAATGTCAATAGAACGAGAGGAACTTCTCCTAACTCTATCTCTCTCTAGCCTACGTGTATACTTTTGGAATTCGATAAAATCGAATTCCGAAAGCCCAACGCACTCCTCACATCGATCTTCCAATTGACAGGTTTTATCCCGACAATTGGAACAAACAGTGTGAGGGTCGATAGAGGCCTTCGGAAGACGCCTTGAACAGTCCCTAGCATTACACTTCCTAAATTTTGGGACTTGTGAAGGGTCAGCCATTTTGAATTGGTCAAAGGGGAATTCAAAAACTATCCAAAGTCATCAACAAATAATCCGTAATCAAAAAAAAAGAATGCAAGGATTTTTTAAGAGAAAGCCTGCACAGCGAAAGCTCAAAACTAGAATAGTGTACTTCACCAAATAGTTGTGAAAACAAATCCAGTTAGCAACAGCGAATTAGTAGGTCTTGCCGGTAGCATGACAGAGAGAAAATTGAGTTCTTTGTTTACAATGAGTACTGGGTATCTGGACGACAGATGGCACTGTTGAAGTACACCCCCTACCTGTGTAGCGATCGCTGGCGAATTTTTTCCGTAGAGTTTTCTGTCGAGCAACAGAGTTGCAGCTATTATAATCACCGGCTAATTTAAATATTGAAAAATAGCTATTTAGGCAAATTATACTTGTGAAGATAAGATTACACATGTAATATTTCCTCTTCTGTTAAACGTTGCGATCGTATATGATAGGGCCTTGGTAATGTAACGTAACCGAAATCCAGACTCGAGTTAGGCTAGCCTAATGAGTTTTAGTATACGTTAGTAACGTTGTCCCCGTTTATCCTCTTGTATCATTTTATTAATTCAATCGGAGATATCACATCTCCTAGAATTACTAACATAATTCGATACTTGTGTCTCTTTTAGAGATTTAAGGATAAACCCTTCCTTCCCTCTGAGCGCCGCCATTAAGCGGCAACCCTATCTTTGGTCTTGCCATAGAGTAGTGTACTCTGGCTTGACTGGGATAGTGTTTCTGTCTTTCCTCTTTGCCGGTGAGTGACTTTGAATTACGACAGTAACTCAGAGTATTCGGTCTTGTTGCCGGCAACTCTACCGACGGGGGATTAGTCATTCCCCTGCCGGTTTCACAGTTTCCGGCATAGGAAGCCCAGCTTCCCTAGTCCACAACCGAAAGTGGTAGTACAGTTGCCGCCACCTTCTCCCTTGTGGTCTAGAAGACATGTCTTATATCCGGCAATGTCTTAGGCTGAGGAATCGTTATTCTTCTGCCACCCAAGACGGCGCCAGCATAGGAAACTATGTTTCCTTGTTTTGCGGCTGACAGTGGGAGGCAGATGTGCCGCCTTTTTTCTATGAAAAATATAAGACCCTTTCCCTTCCCCTTCTGTCCTTTAGTGACGGCCTGGCCGTCACAACATCTGTGGCCAGTATTCTACAATCTCCCTGCTTGCCGGGCTGATTACAATGCCGGAGGGCTCCTACAAAGGAGGCTAGATTGCCGCTTCGCCCTTTCCCCTAATGGAATCACGGCTCCGGGAAAGTTTGTGCCGGCCATGACGGCTGCCGGTGGGAGACCCATTACAACTTTGAGTATTCTTCAGTCCTCTCTTGGACTGCCATCCACAAACCCTGTAACCGGCAGTGCAGCTGGCAACAGAGTTTGTGGCTGCATGGAAGCTAGAATGAATACATTCTTTCCCCTTCCATTTGAACGCTCATTCTGGGAAGAAGGCAGCAGAGGCAGTAGTCTCTACAACCCTTATTATTACTAAACTATAATAATACAGTAGCCCTTCTATCCATTCTTTCTCTTTTTCTGTTGGCTAGAGCCACCAGGTGCTAGCCTAGCAGGTAGACTATACAGTAGCCAGTATTCCTGCAGTATAGAAATACAGCAGTTAGAAAACTACAGTATATAATATACAGTAGTATGATTTTCCAACATATTCTGTGTGTCCTTTCACAGTCCATTGTTGAGACCGCTAAGCAAATGTTGAAGTGAAGTATTCCTTCAACATTCTGATGTATCCTAGATCATCAGAACATAAAATCTTTACCTTACCGTATTAATATTCACTTGTGGGAGAGTTAGTGCTAGTGTACACTGACTCCAGCTCTACGCACGAGAGCTATTCCACCCTATATTTCCCTGATAAGGAAATTTTAAAATATTAATATTGAGGGAGGGCACAGCAATTGCCTGGACAGGAAACACAGATATGTGTCTTTCCTATTTCCGTTCTAGCTTACTATCCTAAGATATAATTATAAAAGTAATGATTACTATTTACTACGTGTGTATAATTACCCCATACTCATTTCACTCTTCCCTTCCTTACAGGGGGAGGGCAAGGTGAAGTGTGCAGCCCTGTCCTGCAACCACAAAAGTAGGACCTTTTATGGCCACAAGATGTGTGCAGGTCTCATACTCCCTGCTGCATCATATTTGGATCTCTGAGATACTGGAATCTGTATTTTTAGTATATATTATATCAATAATATAAACAAACTAATACTCATTCACCCTTCTCTCCCCGACAGGAGGAGCTGATGGCGAAGTGTACAGGAGTGTCCTGCAGCCACAAGAGTAAGAACTTTTGTGGGCATACAATGTATGGGTCTTATGCCCCTGCCGCATCGTATCTGGACCCCTGAGGTTCTGGGACCCGAAAAGTCACTCCAATCGCTTGACCTTGCTGACCGACGGCTTTGTAAAAGACATCCCTGACACTATGGAGTCAAGGTATATAGCAAGGGAAACCCAACAAAGGTGAGTATGAGGCTTCCCGAAGAACGTTCAGGGACCTTACCTACCCTAAAAATTTTGAAATGCCTACTGTTCCCTAAGGCTCAATCGAATACACTTGTGCCTCAGGCACAGGTCCATCCTCCCTCTATCCAATAGTAAGTGGACACGGATATCAACAGGCACTGCAAGGCTTGGACATCCACCAAGATCGTTTACGCTTCGAGGGGGTCTTCACTTGAAATTCTGGCATCTATAGATACTGGGGGTTACAATGGGGGACCGGAGAAGACTAGACAGTGAGACTTCCATAACACGCAGGACAATGCCCTAGAGACTGCCCATATATCATTATTATTACTATTATTCTTGTAACTTGCTAAGCTACAACCCTAGTTGGAAAAGCATGATGCTATAAGCCCAGGGGCAAAATAAAAGGGAGCCGTATCAAGGTTACCCCGTTCTCATACTACTATTGAGTATGATAACAGCGCCATTCCCACGATGGTGGATATTCCTTTTTTTGTAGCGATTTCGCTCGGTGGTATTCCCTGGTGATCTAACTTTTCGATTGTTTTACAGGATTATAATTATGCTTTCTCCATCTTCTTCCGCCTCTGGAAAGTTGAGTATCGGGTCTTTACTATGAGTATATTTTAGCTCCCTGTTTCACAATGAAATTAGAGTATTTTATTGTGCCTAAGAGCTGGGTCAGTCGCCGTCGTTCGTTAGGCATGTGTTATTTAGATAGCAGAACGACTTCCAGTTTTAAATAGCCTTATTTAATTATTTTAATTATTTAGCTAATTAGGCAATTATTCTTGTAAAGATTTGATAATGTGCATAGTTTTTTCCTTTTTCTCTGTCGATCGTATAGTTAGAGTTTCAGTGATTTAGGTAACCGAGATCTCGTCTAGCCTAGGTAACCTAACCTAGACGTTTTACTATACGTTCAGACATTCCTCGGTTACCCTCGTGTATTGTTTTCATTCAGTGGAGACTGATACCTCCTAGAATGTTATGAAACATTACACGTCTCGTCGGAGATTTAAGGACAATCTCTTTCCCTCTGAGTGTAGCCTCAGGCTACAACCCTAATAGTCGTGCCTTGATTTTTATTCAGACATGGCTAACTTAGGGTTTTTTCCTGCCTCTTCCCTTAACCGTTGGTTGTGGTATACCAGCAGGTTTTGGGATTTAGTCAGAATCTCAGAGTATTTAGTCTTATGTCTGCGACCTGCCGGCAGGGCAAATGGGTTGTAGGATACCTTCATTCCCCTACCGGCTAGGTGGCCGGCAATGGAGGTTAGCCCTCATTAGCCGCACTCGAAGTTAAGGTAGGATACCATCTTCTCCTTGCGACTAAGACAAGTCCTGTGCCACAGTACTCTGGGCTGACGAGTAATATTCTTTAGCCAAGGATAACGTGGCACTGGAACTCTGTTTCTCCTTTGTTGAGAGGAGGCGGCAGTGCTACCATCCCCTTAACTGTGTCGGCAATCTCTGGGATGGAGAACTGAGTCTCTCCTGTCACCTGGGATTCTGTCGATACTGATACAGAATTTCTTTCAACAGGTGGTAGGACACAATTTTGCCAGTTCCTTTCACACTCGTTACAGGACCCTGTTCCCTACCCCTCTGTCCACTTTTGATGGCTGAGCCATTGTCTTTCTTTAAGCCAGCATCTTGCAACCTTACCATTGCCAGTAGGTTGCCGGAGCCAGCCAGACTCCCTCTCTAGCCATGACTTTGGCTGACGGCAGGGCATACTGCCGCCAACCACATCATCTGCCGGCTGCTATGGTCCCTGCCGTTAGCTGATGACTGCCGGCAGCCAAGATGGCTGCCGACAACTGGACTGTCGGCAACTGCTGGCTCAGCCGGCGGCCAAGATGGCTGCCAGTAGCTGGCGGCCATGATGGCCTGAGTGGGAAGTCCCTTCTGTCCCCAAGGTTCTTCAGTCCTCCCTTGGACTGCTGCTACAGGTTCTGTTGCTGGGGTACTGCCGGCCAGGCCGGCAAAGATAGTGCTGACTCAGTTGGCAGCACGCTGACTGTACTGGTACTGCTGGAGGCTTGCCGGCCGGCAGTGTATCGGCGGTACCTTGACAGCAATAGTACTGTAGCTGCATGGAAGCCTGAATGGTACATTCTCCCCTTCTATCAGAACCTTCTTTCTGGAGAAAGGCAGTCAAATTAGACTTTTACATCCTTAATTACTGTATACATTCACAGTAAGGAGTAGCCTTTTTTCCATGCTATCTCTCTCTCTCTCTAGCTAGCATGCCGGGTATGCCGGCAAGACCTAGCTATGCCGGCAACATGCCGGCTGAACTACTGTATATGTTATACAGATAGCCAGTATATCTGCAGTATAGAATATACTGCAGATAGAAAACTACTATATATTTTATACTAGTAGTTATTTCCAATATATTTTGGATATCCAACACAGGCATTTGCTGAGCCCAATCCTATATTGAATGAATATGATTTCTTCAATATCCTGATTAGAAATCAGTATTAGGATTACCCTACAATATTAAACACTTCAAGGCAAGAGTAATACACTCCTAACCCTTAAAGGGTAGAGCCTTTATCTTTGAGTCTCCCTGATCAGGAAACTCTATATTTTAATATAGTAGGAAGACTACAGCAAATAGGCTGAGTGGGATGTACAAATATATGTCTTTATTTTCCTATTCCAGCTGGCTTCATGCTAGATGGACCATACTGTCATATGCTACTATGAAGGCAGCATAATGACTAGACTACAATACATGATGTACAGTAGCCAGTAAATTGCAATATAGACTTACTGCAATTAGAAAACTACAGTACCATTATACAGTAGTATTTTCTGATGTACCTTGGGTACCCTTGTACTAGCATTCCGCTGGTACCGCTCATATATTGAATGAATAGTTTTCTTCAATATTCTGATCGAGAATCAGTCATCCTGACCCCACAGTATTAACATTATTTTGGGACAGTGATTTGATACTTCTCTACCCCTAGGGGTAAGAGCCCTTCTACTTGGAGTTACTCAATAGAGAAATCTCCATGTAGTTAATACTGAGGGGAGGTAACAGCATTTGTTCACAGGGGTACACAAGTATGTATCTCCTACTATCCCTTTATAGCTTACTATCTTAAGCTACTCTATTGTAAAGGACATTTGCATGTTGATTGTCAAGGAGATAATCCATTGTATACTCATTTGGTTTTCCTTTCTTTACAGGGGAAACACTAGATACCGTGTGCTGCAGTCCTCTGCAAGGCCAAGAGTAAGTATTTTTATGGTCATAATACTTGCAGGTTTCATGCCCCCTGCAATATTATTTCCAGATCCCTACATTATTGGAAACCACAGGTTTGCAATATATGTCGGACATTAATGTCTGAAGGTTTTGAAAATCCCAAGTCTACGGAGACTAGGGATACAGCTCAATATAAATTACGCAACTGGGTGAGAGGCTTTCAAAAGATCTCTGCGGGACTTTTCCTACCTAATGATAGGATGCGTAAGCTACTATTTCTGGAAGCAAGTGAGGAAATAGTAGTGCCTCAGGAGCCAACTACGTCCCCTGACGGACAGAAAACCTTTGGGATTGAGGGCAAGAAGTGCCCCTGGGTAGAAGAGAAAAATGTTGTGTCGGAATTTCCTCCGCCTATGCCGGCTATAGAGCCATCGATGTCGACATCTTCGTCTTCTACCCCTCTATTGGATAATGTGGTACAATTATGTATCCAGCTAAGAATCAAAGAGAGCTTTTGTAAACAAAACGAAAAGCAGGAAGTAAAACGCAAGATAGAGCCTCGTAAAGCTTCTCTTGTCGCTTCCCAGGGGTCAGTCAAACGACCCATGAATCAAGACCTACCAACATGCTCCATAACCAATCCCTGGAGGTTTGCGGAGCAGAAGCCGATTTCAAATGGCAATCTCTACATCTCAGAGAAAATAGGTGCTGTTCCTTTGGACAAAATTCAATTTTGGCCAAGCTTTGATGCTTTCCCTAATTGTTGGGTTCGACTGAAGTACGAACCAAAATCAAGAAAAGGAACGGAACCAAAGGAGGTCATGATTCTCGAACATGATAAGGCACATACTATCCTTTCAGGTAGTCTAAAAAAGGCGGGTTATTCAGAGTCGAAGGTACTCTCACTGAATAACAGACACCCTCCCTTTCTTGCTCCTACTTCACTCTCATTCTCCTTTATGGGGAAGGCATTTACTTCTGTTGCCAAAGCGGTAGAGGCGGGTAAGCCATGTCCCACACTCGATGAGTGCAAGCCTTTATCACCAGCTTTTCCCGGACAGGAAAAGGATTGGAAGGAAGTCCATTTGACATTTTCAGTAGGAAAATTAGATAAGGATGTCGCAAGTCGACAATTCAAGGAATGTCTCCCTAAATTGTCTGAGTTGCCCTTGTATAATGAACATGAGTCAAAGGAGAGACTTACAACATCCCTTTCTCTACAAAACTACATAGAGTTGTGTTCAACCTACGAAAATATCCCAGACATGCTCATGGTCATAGCCAAAATGCATATGGCTACCTTGGTGAAGGACCTTTACGCCTTTATGAAGGCTAGGAGAGCATGTAGAGAGTTTGTGTTCGCTGCTGCAACAGTGAAACACGAAACAAGGAAGCTAATATCTTCCAACATCTGGGTTAAAGACCTCTTCCGACACGAGGTCATTAACAAAGTAATTAAGAACGCCACCATGGAGAACATAAGTCTTCTCCAAAAATGGGGCATCCTTTCTAAGATAAAATCTTCCATGGTTGTGGGTCCCCAACCTAAGAAGGAGATCGAAAATGCTGGATATATCCAGGCTGCTCAACAACATCCCACTATTCCAGTGATCACGATGCCACAGGCAGATGGTCAAAAGTCTAAACCTACTGACTATTCGAAGCATGAAGAAGCTTCTGCAAGGAGGAACATTCCTTCAGGATCGCAGGACCTTCGATCTTTCGGTCCAAAGCCTATTCAAGATGAGCCCTTGATGGGAAACAGAAATGTCCCCACCATCATTTCCTTACCTTCTCCTACAATTCAAAATCCTCCTGGAGGAGTATACCTGAGAGCTATAGAGCATACAGGTGGTAAGAAAACTATAGCCCATCGAGTTCCAGGGAAGGCCGTTTTGTGTTCACGAGAAGGACTCAAGAAATCCCCGAATCATTCTGAACTTGTCGCCACTCAAGGTCATAGAAAACAGCGAGTTCTGAATGTTAATCTTTCCGAACATATGGACCTTGTCCCAAGTAGGGGTGTTTGTAGTCTTGTCAGACCTGAAAGGTGTTCTGCGGAACCTTCCAGTCAACCACCCCCCTTCCTCCTATCTAGAATTCAAGTTACAGATGGTAACATTCATCCTAGGAAAGATACGTGTCGGACTCACAGTCCTAAGTATCTTCATAGGATTGGCAAACTTAGTCACGTCAAAGTCAAGCCTAGAAATGGTTCAGGAATTTATATACCTGAACGAGAGGCTGAGGTGGGCAGCACCCGCAGTGGCTGGCCAATGTGCATTCAAGGAAATGACCCGGTTCCCGGGACTTCACGGATACAAGATAAGCTTCTAGAAGTCTCGACTTTCTCCAGCTCAAGGGTTTCAATGGCTGAAAAACCATTGAAGCCCACAGTCACATCAACTCTCCTTTCCCTTGGGAATATAAAAGGAGCTCGCGAGTTCTGTCAAGAGACTCAGGTAATCAGTCAGATTTCCAAGACGCCAACAGGGACAAGCGCTAAACTTTCCCCAGTTCGCAATAGTGACAGACCTAGTGCAAAGAGCACAGCGGGAAGATGCGTTAAGAGCCTGGAGAAAATACGCATCAAACGCTTGAAGAGTTAAAAAAAGACTGATATCGGTCCCTCTTTTAATCGCTTCTCTAACAAAAAGTAAAGCATGAAAGTCCCAAGACTCTGCTGGTCCTATCATGAGTGGGGAAGCCCCCTCCATACAGATCAGACTTCCTACGACTGATCTGGGACACCGAAGCGATAATAAGACGTCACAATTGAACGTCTCATACAGTCTAGGTGAAGTTACCCATCCCTTTCTTAAAGGGATGGCACCTGCCAGCAGTTCATTTACAACTGATCCACAAGGTGACAGTGGATGCTCTATTTCGGTCCAAGCCGATAGAGTTGGAATGGTCCATGGACGCAGACCTATTCCCTCCCAGTTGGGAACAAGTCCCGGAGTCCCGGAACTGCAATTCGACCTCTTCGCCACGAGCGTCTTCAAGAAACTATCTCGATATGTACCCCCATACGAGGATCCTCTAGTGAGGCTGATAGACGATGTGAAAAACTTGAAGATGAGGCTGATCCTAGCTCTGATACTAGGTTTATTTCCGAAGGTTCAGAAATTACTGTAACTGCCTTGCTTTTATCACAGAGAACCCAAATCCTCCATTTCATGATTTTCTTACTCAAGCAGTTAGAAAAAGATTTGGGATCTCAAAAGGCAATATAGAATTCTTAGAAGAATAAAAGGCTAAGTCAACTAGAAGACAATATGAGTCTTCCTGGAAAAAGTGGGTTGCGTTTGTGAAAGCAAAAGGACCGAAAGAAATTTCAATGAACTTCTGTCTGTCCTTCTTTGTCCACCTTCATAGCCAAAGTCTGGCGGCCAATACGATAAATACGTGCAAGTCAGCCTTGACTAGGCCTCTCCTATATGCTTTTCAAGTGGATCTGGCGGATGAAATCTTTAATAAGATTACGAAGGCATGCGCTAGGCTTAGGCCCGCAGTGCCACCAAAGCCCATCTCTTGGTCTTTGGACAAGGTCCTACATTATGCCTCATCTGTGAACAATGAAGATTGTTCTCTTAAGGATCTAACCCAAAAGGTTATTTTTCTAATTGCTATAGCCTCTGGGGCTAGAGTTAGTGAAATAGTGACCCTATCCAGAGATGAGGGTCACATTCAGTTCACGGAAGTGGGAGAACTGAATCTCTTTCCTGATCCATCCTTTCTCGCTAAAAACGAGCTACCCACAAAGAGATGGGGTCCCCGGAGAATCTGCCCTCTGAAGGAAGATGTCTCTATGTCCTGTAGAGTGTCTTAAGGCCTATCTTCGTAGAACTTCAGACTTCAGGGGAGGACAGCTCTTTAAAGGAGAAACTTCTGGATCAAAATTATCCCTGAAACAACTAAGGGTGAAGCTCACCTACTTTATTCGTAGAGCGGATCCGGACAGTACTCCCGCAGGATATGATCCGAGAAAGATTGCTTCATCACTGAACTTCTTTCAGTATATGGACTTTGAGCGTCTTCGTTCATACACTGGATGGAAATCATCCAGAGTGTTTTACAAACACTATGCAAAACAAGTGCATGAACTGAAACACTTTGTTGTGGCGCCAGGTAGTGTATTAAAACCCAAGGAGCTGTGGAGAGACCGAAGCACAGCACCTTGAACTGGTAGATCTTGTTGTCTAGGCAAAATCTTAAGTACTTCCAGGAAGACGGATGGACTGGGATCTGGAAGTACGCGTCCTTCAGGTCCAGTGGACACATGAAGTCTTGCGGTCTCACTGCAAGTCTGACCGTGTCTGCCGTCTCCATGCTGAACGGAGTCTGTTTGACAAACCCGTTCAGGGTCGAGAGGTCAATGACTGGTCTCCAGCCTCCAGACGCCTTCTTTACAAGAAAGAGTCGACTGTAGAAGCCTGGGGACCCGTCTGCCACCTCTTGGAGAGCGTCCTTCTTCAGCATGGTCTCAACTTCTGCCCGGAGGGCTTGCCCCCTTACTGATCCCATGGTAAGGGAGCTCAATGACACTGGCCTCGCTGTCAGGGGAAGTAGAGAGGATGTGAACGGGACGCGATAACCCTGAGCGATCACGGAAATCGTCCAGGTATCTGCCCCGAGTTGCTGCCACCTTGTCGCGCAACTTTGTAGGCATCCCCCCACTGGTGGACATGCAGGGGGACTGCCAATCCTAGCATTTACATCCTCGGCCGCTCCCTCTAGGATTTTTACCTCCCCTGGAGGACTTCCTGTCCTTGACGGGAAAGGGCTTAGACACCTTTGGCTTTGCTGCTGTCGTCTTTTTCGTATTCTTAGCTGGACGAGGCTGTTGAGTTGCTGGAGGTTTGTAGGGCCTCGACGTCAGGGCCCTATGGAGGAGGGAGTCCTGGTTGGACTTACTCCACCTCTCAGCGGCTAGCTCCACGTCCTTAGGCTCGAACACTCTTACCGAGCACGGAAGAGTGTCTGAGCCTGCTAACGTCGGAACTGGGGACTTTCTGGTGGAATCTCTCGCCAACTGCGTCTTGACGTTTCAGGATCATATTGGCCCACAAGCTCGAGACTTGGTGGGCCAGAAACTCGATGGTCCGCGTGCCAGAGAGTAAGAATGTCTCCAGTGCCTTCCTGGTGCTTACTTTGGACAGGTCCTCAGACCGCACCAGGATGCCCAGAGACCCCAGCCAGATGTCAAGCCACGAAGTTGCCTGCATGACACACTTCGCCACCACCTCCTGGCTTAGGATCTCAGTAGCAGAATACGAAACATGCCGGTTGGAAAGTCTCTCTAGAGGGACTCCCCCAGTCAGTTCTTCCACAGAATGGTGAAAGGGAAGACTCAAACAAGTCTCCTCTAAGATCTCGAAATACCTCCTCTGGTGGACTTGAGGAGGAGGGAGGAGCTTGTTACCGGCGCTGGATCTATTGGAGGAGGCATGCTCGGAGAGCTGGCCTTCGACCTTGTCTCTGGCACTCTTCATCCCTTGTGACCAGGGCAAGGCTGCACTGGCCCTAAAGGGCTTCTGGGTGCCGTAGACTTGGTCCAAGACCGTGTCCTTACCTTGACGAGGAGGAATCTCAGGGGCCGGAAACCCGTTGAGATTTCTCATGAAGGTCAGAACTTGCCAGAACGCATGTTCTGACTCTTGATGCTCTCCTCCCGAAGGGCTAGCAGCAAAGTCTCCAGTCCCCAGTGGCTCTTCCTGAGGGGACACGTGGACATTCTCTGAAGGTCCAGCTGGTTCATGTCTGATCCTTGTAGAAGACTTAGGCAAAGTCTTCTAGTCCTTCGGGTCCCTCCTGGGAGGGATACAGGACTCTAGCAACGATGGATGCAGAAGTCTCCAACCCCGTGTGAGGAGACTTCTCAGGGAGAGGCGGAGTTTCCCCCATTGGTGCGATGGGGGAACGGACCGGCTCGTCCGACTCCCCTGAGGATGGAAAATCCTCGTCCGCAGGGGAGAGAGAGAAAGTCTGGGGGGGAGAGGGAGCCTTACGCAAGGATTTCTGAGGAGACAGCTTAGCCCTCGGATAAGTCACCACGGAGGGGACTCCTCTCTTCCTCTTCAGGGGAGACGAGGTAGCCACTGCTTTTTGACCTAGTTCAGAGAACACAGGCTTAAAAGCCTGCATTAGAGCTCTGACTATGGTACCAAACCAGGGCTGTTGGCTGACAGTCGCGCTGTCAGACACTCCCTCTGGAGGGAAGGGGATCGAATGATCCCTAGGAGGAGTCGACAAACGAGGGTTCGCCTGAAACGGAGCTGAAAGAGAGTCCTTAGACCTGTCCGGGAACCTCCCCTCCTCCGGCAAGAGCGCTGTTCTGCGCTTGCGAGGGGAGAACAAGAAGATGATCTGTCCGCCTGAAACCCCATGAAGTCGCGTGTGGGATCGCGCTGGCGGTCGCACAATGAGCCCTGCCCTGGATCATGCGTGGAAGGATCGTGCGAGACAGGAACTTCGCGCGTGCGCGGGAGGGCGAGGCCGCGCGGGCGCGCATAGGTGATGGAGAGGGCGTGCGGCGAGCAGGAGCTGGAACGTGTGGCTGGGTTGAAGGCTGGATAGGAGCTGGAGCGTGAGCAACCTTCTGCTTGCGCAGGCGCGCAGGAACCTGCTGATGAGCCAGTGTGAGCAAAACTATTTGGTGCGCGTGCGCAGGAGAAATATTCCTAGCGTGTGAGCGTGGAGCGCGCGTGTCAGGAAGCACGGGGCTAGGGTACAAAGGTGAGCTTGCGCGCTGGCGCGCAGGAGAACGTTGCGCAGGAACTGCCCTCTGAGGAGAACGAGGGCGCACAGGAGATCGTGGGCGCGCATCAGGATGCGGGCGTAAGGGCGTGTGCTGCCGTGATGGGCGCGCAACAGGATTCGGGCGCACAGTTTTGAGGAAGAAGGCAGGGGTACCTGTGAGCGCCCGTGCGCTAACTTAGGTACCTCCTGTACTGCGCGCTGGAATGTAGGAGAGCGCTTACGCGCTGTGTCAGGAACTGTGGCTGTGCGCTTAATTCCAGAAGTGCGCTGATGAATAAGAGAGCGCTTGAGCGCTGTGGCAAGAACTGCAGGAGGGCGCTGGCGTGCTATAACAGGAACTGCAGGAGGGCGCGCAGGAGATCGTGGGAGCGCAGGGGGACCCTGGGCCATAAGAACAGGAGCAGGAGTGTGCACGCGCACAAGAGAGTGCAGTGGCACTAAGTCAGGAACAGCAGCAAGACGGCGCGCAGGGGGAGCCTGGCACTTAAGGAACTGAGGCACAGTTTTGCGCTCAAGTCCCTTGTGCCCCAAAGGGACCGGTGCCTGTACAATGACAGGATCAGCATCCTTGAAGGGTGATGGCAGGACAGCAGGTCTGGAGGGTGACAGGTCAGGGGGTCCCGAAGGACGACCTTCCACCGAAGGAGATCGCGAACGATCTTCGAAGAGGTCTAAGGTGGTAGCTGGCAGGATCAGTGAACGATGAGTCTCCTCCGCAGAGGACTGCGGGGACAACGAGCCGAAAAGGCGCCTCCTAACTCCCTTGTGAGGAGAAGAAGTCCTCTACGGCGAAGGGGAGGACGAGCCTTCCGCCTTATACGCCCTCTAGAGGCCTTGGGATCAGCAAGCTGACCTTCATAACGCCTCCGCAGAGGAGTCTCTGTAAGTGAACTCCCCCCGGGGGGAAGAGTCACCAGCAGGAAAGACCGTGGGACTAAGTTCCACCCTCGAAAGATGTTCAGAGGGGGAATCAGAGCCTTCAGCTACCTCAGCAACAACAGTAGCATTTTGAGCCGACACACCGGAGGCCTCCGTTATAACAACGTCGACGATAGACAGAGGATCTACGTCTGCTATCGCCGGCGACTGTTTAACAGCTGCTCCCAGCTTGATCATATCAAACAGGGCTTCCTTGGAGGGCAAACCCTGAAGCCCCAAGGAAGACCAAAGCTGTAACAAATCCGAGGGAAGAGGGGCAGCTGCCTCGCTATGGGAGGCAACTACCTCTCCCGCACCCCAGGATCGGTCAACAGAACAACGGTCTACGCTCCCCTTCGACGGCCTCTCGGAAGAGACCGATCGAGTGGGAGCTTCGGAGGAGGTTTGGGCTACGGAAGAAGAGGCCTTGGGATTTTCTCTCATCAAAGAAGCCTTTGGAAGAGAAATACCCCTTTTGGACTTCTTCTTCCGGCGCCGGGCAAACCTCTCCCACTGGGAGGTAGACCACTCCCTACACTCACCGCATACATTACCCTTTTCACACCGATGGCCCCTACAATGAGGACACAAGATGTGAGGATCTGTGTCTACCGCCGACATGAAGGTCCCACAAGGGCGGTCAGGTAAACCAGGACACGTACGCATATTAATAGAGGCCAACTTCACACACTCTGTAGAAAGAAAAAGCAAAACAGATTAATGGTAGTCAAAGTGAGGGTGAGAGCAGACACGTCTGTTCTTCACACGAACCAAGAGCAAAGTGAAGTATTCACCGGTGTGTGTGAGGGGGGGAGTAGCAAGGTACCCCTCCCTAACCCCCATTAACTAGCAGTGGGGTAGTAAACCCTCGTTAAAACTCTAATGGCTTGTCATTCAGCTCCACCGAAGTAATAACCCATATTAAATAGCGTGGTTTGTATTTCAATTACGGAACAAAGAAGCTTTGCCTGACAACCAATCTGCTTACAGAAAATTATACTCTACGGAGACAGCCATCTGCTCTGTTGTAAATGATATGCTAGAAATGATCGATGAAAATAAATGTGGTATATTAATACTGCTCGATCTCAGTGCTGATTTTGATACAGTTTTGCATGAACTGCTACTAAATAATCTACGGTCCATCGGCGTTGAAGATCAAGCCTACGAATAACTAAAAGACTATTTAGTTGGAAGAAATTACCGAGTACAAATTGGAAACTCTTATTCATCATATGAACCCTTAAACAGAGGGGTACCCCAGGGGAGTGTACTTGGCCCAATCTTATTCTGCATCTATACTATTGGTCTAACGAAAATGCTACAAAGGCATGGCGTGAAGTTTAAACTACAGTGTTTGCAGATGACACACAGTTTTACTTCTCCATAAATGATATACATGACACTACTGAAACTCTAAACCGAATCCTTGACAGTGTTAGAGAATGGATGACATTTAAACAACTAAAATGAAATGAGAACAAAACTGAATTCATGGTGGTGGGCAAGAGAAACAGAGTGAGAAACTTAGGTGATATTCAAATGAACATAAATAATGACTCGGTGCCGATATCTAGGTGTATTTCTTGACTGTAACCTGTCTCAAAATACCCAATTAAACAATGTAATAAAAACTGCTGTTTATCATCTAAAAAATATTGCGTTTAAAATGTTATTTTCATTAGTAAAATAAATTTTTAAATATACTTACCCGATGATCATGTAGCTGTCAACTCCGTTGCCCGACAGAAATCTACGGTCGGGATACGCCAGCGATCGCTATACAGGTGGGGGTGTACACAACAGCGCCATCTGTGAGTAGGTACTCAAGTACTTCTTGTCAACAAGAACTCAATTTTCTCCTCGGTCCACTGGTTCTCTATGGGGAGGAAGGGAGGGTTCTTAAATTCATGATCATCGGGTAAGTATATTCAAAAATTTATTTTACTAATGAAAATAACATTTTTCAATATTAATCTTACCCGATGATCATGTAGCTGATTCACACCCAGGGTGGTGGGTGGAGACCAGCATACATGTTAACAAAGAAGCTAAGTATCCCGTATTTCATTTTAGCAGTTATCCAAAATAACAAACATAAAATAAATAAGTACCTGGTAAGGAAGTCGACTTGAACTATTACTCTGCCTTTTTTAAGTACGTCTTCCTTACTGAGCCTAGCGGTCCTCTTAGGATGCTGAACGACTCCTAGGTGCTGAAGTATAAAGGGCTGCAACCCATACAACAGGACCTCATCACAACCTCTAACCTAGGCGCTTCTCAAGAAAGAATTTGACCACCCGCCAAATCAACCAGGATGCGGAAGGCTTCTTAGCCTTCCGTACAACCCAAAAAACAACAATAAAAAGTATTCAAGAGAAAGATTAAAAAGGTTATGGGATTATGGGAATGTAGTGGCTGAGCCCTCACCTACTACTGCACTCGCTGCTACGAATGGTCCCAGGGTGTAGCAGTTCTCGTAAAGAGACTGGACATCTTTGAGATAGAATGATGCGAACACTGACTTGCTTCTCCAATAGGTTGCATCCATAACACTCTGCAGAGAACGGTTCTGTTTGAAGGCCACTGAAGTAGCGACAGCTCTAACTTCATGTGTCCTTACCTTCAGCAAAGCAAGGTCTTCTTCCTTCAGATGAGAATGTGCCTCTCTAAT
Organism: Palaemon carinicauda; assembly: GCF_036898095.1. Taxonomy (NCBI): domain Eukaryota; kingdom Metazoa; phylum Arthropoda; class Malacostraca; order Decapoda; family Palaemonidae; genus Palaemon; species Palaemon carinicauda. The sequence continues at coordinate 71,088,879 of NC_090754.1, forward strand.
CAGAAGCCTGATGTAGTAAGAAACTGCGTTCTTAGACATCGGTAGAGAAGGCTTCTTGATAGAACACCATAAAGCTTCTGATTGTCCTCGTAATGGCTTTGACCGTCTTAAATAGTACTTAAGAGCTCTTACTGGGCAAAGTACTCTCTCTAGTTCGTTCCCTACCAAGTTGGACAGGCTTGGGATCTCGAACGACTTAGGCCAAGGACGGGAAGGAAGCTCGTTTTTAGCCAGAAAACCGAGCTGCAAGGAACATGTAGCCGTTTCAGATGTAAAACCTATGTTCCTGCTGAAGGCGTGGATCTCACTGACTCTTTTAGCTGTTGCTAGGCAAACAAGGAAAAGAGTTTTTAATGTGAGGTCCTTAAAAGAGGCTGATTGAAGCGGTTCAAATCTTGATGACATTAGGAACCTTAAAACCACGTCTAGGTTCCAGCCTGGTGTGGATAACCGACGTTCCTTTGAGGTCTCAAAAGACCTAAGGAGGTCCTGTAGATCTTTGTTGGTGGAAAGATCCAAGCCTCTGTGGCGGAAGACCGCTGCCAACATACTCCTGTAACCCTTGATCGTAGGAGCTGATAGGGATCTTACGTTCCTTAGATGTAACAGGAAGTCAGCAATCTGGGTTACAGTGGTACTGGTTGAGGAAACTGCATTCGCCTTGCACCAGCTTCGGAAGACTTCCCATTTAGACTGATAGACTCTGAGAGTGGATGTCCTCCTTGCTCTGGCAATCGCTCTGGCTGCCTCCTTCGAAAAGCCTCTAGCTCTTGAGAGTCTTTCGATAGTCTGAAGGCAGTCAGACGAAGAGCGTGGAGGTTTGGGTGTACCTTCTTTACGTGAGGTTGACGCAGAAGGTCCACTCTTAGAGGAAGAGTCCTGGGAACGTCCACTAGCCATTGCAGTACCTCGGTGAATCATTCTCTCGCGGGCCAGAGGGGAGCAACCAACGTCAACCGTGTCCCTTCGTGCGATGCGAACTTCTGAAGTACCCTGTTGACAATCTTGAACGGCGGGAACGCATACAGGTCGAGATGGGACCAATCCAGCAGAAAGGCATCCACGTGAACTGCTGCAGGGTCTGGAATCGGAGAACAATACATCGGGAGCCTCTTGGTCATTGAGGTAGCGAATAGATCTATGGTGAGCTGCCCCCACAGGGCCCATAGTCTGCTGCAAACATTCTTGTGAAGGTTCCACTCTGTGGGGATGACCTGACCCTTCCGGCTGAGGCGATCTGCCATGACATTCATATCGCCCTGAATGAACCTCGTTACCAGCGAAAGCTTTCGATCTTTTGACCAAATGAGGAGGTCCCTTGCGATCTCGAACAACTTCCTCGAATGAGTCCCTCCTTGCTTGGAGATGTACGCCAAGGCTGTGGTGTTGTCGGAGTTCACCTCCACCACCTTGTTTAGCTGGAGGGACTTGAAGTTTATCAAGGCCAGATGAACTGCCAACAACTCCTTGCAATTGATGTGAAGTGTCCTTTGCTCCTGATTCCATGTGCCCGAGCATTCCTGTCCGTCCAGAGTCGCACCCCAGCCCGTGTCCGATGCGTCCGAGAAGAGACGGTGGTCGGGGGTCTGAACAGCCAATGGTAGACCTTCCTTGAGAAGAATGCTGTTCTTCCACCACGTTAGAGTAGACCTCATCTCTTCGGAAACAGGCACTGAGACCGCCTCTAGCGTCATGTCCTTTCTCCAGTGAGCAGCTAGATGATACTGAAGGGGGCGGAGGTGGAGTCTCCCTAACTCGATGAACTGGGCCAGTGATGAAAGTGTCCATGTTAGACTCATCCACTGCCTGACTGAACATCGGTTCCTTCTCAGCATGCTCTGGATGCATTCTAGGGCTTGCTTGATCCTTGGGGCCGACGGAAAAGCCCGAAAAGCTCGACTCTGAATCTCCATACCTAGATAGACAATGGTCTGGGATGGGACGAGCTGGGACTTCTCTATATTGACCAGGAGGCCCAATTCCTTGGTCAGATCCATAGTCCATCTGAGATTCTCCAGACAGCGACGACTTGTTGGAGCTCTTAAAAGCCAGTCGTCCAAATAGAGGGAGGCTCTGATGTCTGCCAAGTGAAGGAATTTCGCAATATTCCTCATCAGTCTGGTAAACACAAGAGGTGCCGTGCTTAGGCCAAAGCACAGGGCTTGGAACTGGTACACAACCTTTCCAAAGACGAACCCTAGGAAAGGTTGGGAGTCTGGATGGATGGGGACGTGAAAGTACGCGTCTTTCAGGTCTAACGAGACCATCCAGTCCTCCTGCCTGACCGCTGCTAGGACCGACTTCGTCGTCTCCATCGTGAACGTCTGCTTGGTGACATAAGCATTGAGAGCACTGACGTCCAGCACCGGTCTCCAACCTCCTGTCTTCTTCTCTACCAGGAAGAGACGGTTGTAGAAGCCCGGGGATTGATGATCCCGGACTAAGACTACCGCTTCCTTTTGTAGCAAGAGCGACACCTCTTGTTGCAACGCTAGCCTCTTGTCCTTCTCCTTGTAGTTGGGAGAGAGGTTGAAGGGAGACGTAGCTAGAGGGGGACTGCGGCAGAACGGAATTCTGTATCCCTCCCTTAGCCACTTCACAGACTGAGCGTCTGCACCTCTGCTCTCCCAAGCTTGCCAGAAGGTCTTGAGTCTGGCTCCCACTGCTGTCTGGAGAGGAAGGCAGTCAGAACTTGCCTTTTGCGGACTTGAAACCCTTCTTGGACTTGCCACGGTGACTGTCGGCACGGGTACCTCCTCTGCTGGAGGTTCTGCCACGAAAGGGCGGGATGAACCTAGTTGCAGGTGTGTCTACTGCTGCAGGGCGGAAGGGTCTAGGCACGGAAGGTAAGGTTTTAGCCTTACGTGCAGAAGATGCCATAAGATCATGGGTATCCTTCTGGATAAGCGAGGCAGCCATCCCCTTGATCAGCTCCTCCGGAAACAGACACTTGGAGAGAGGAGCAAACAACAACTCTGACTTCTGGCAAGGAGTGATACCAGCCGATAAGAAGGAGCAAAGATGTTCTCTCTTCTTGAGCACTCCCGACACGTACGAAGCCGCAAGTTCACCAGACCCATCCCGAATGGCTTTGTCCATGCTAGATATGATCAGCATGGCAGAGTCCCTATCCGAAGGGGAAGTCTTCCTGCTTAAGGCTCCCAAACACCAATCGAGGAAGTTGAAGATCTCGAAGGCACGAAAGACTCCCTTCAACAGATGATCCATATCAGAAAAGGACCAGCAGATCTTCGATCGTCTCATAGCCAACCTGCGGGGAGAGTCAACCAGACTTGAGAAGTCACCCTGGGCAGAGGCAGGAACTCCCAAGCCGGGTTCCTCTCCCGTGGCATACCAGACGCTCGACTTGGAAGCAAAGCTTGGTAGGCGGAAAGATGAAAGCAGTCTTTCCCAGTTGCTTCTTGGAATGCAACCACTCTCCCATAACCCTCAAAGCTCTCTTAGATGATCGTGCGAGAACAAGCTTGGTGAAGGCAGGAGCAGCAGACTGCATGCCCAGAGCAAACTCGGAGGGAGGAGAGCGAGGGGTTGCAGACACAAACTGCTCTGGATACAAGTCCCTGAACAAGGCAAGGACTTTACGAAAGTCTAAGGAGGGAGGCGTAGACTTGGGCCCTTCAAAGTCAGAGTGCGGTTCATCCAAATGTGCAGCTTCGTCATCCGATACTCCATCATCCGAAAGCTGAGTAGGAAGTGGCAAAGGCAGAGCAGAAAGCTGAACGGCTGAATCCGGCAGTACGGGTGCATGCGTAGCTGCTGCGGATCCAACATAATGCCGCTGCTGGTCAGTCTGCGAGCTGGCAACAACAAAAGCAGAGTGCTGGTGCGTGGGAGGGGTTGCAGTGGGTTGCGGAGCATGCTGTATGGTATGCGGAGCATGCTGTATGGTATGCGGAGCATGCCGCATGGGTTGCGGAGAATGCCGCATAGTGACAGAACCCGGCAGCTCTACAGCACCTTCCCACTGGTGATGCGGTAGCTCACGCATGTCAACGGATGGTGCAGCAAGAACATGCGTCTGGCAGGGTGGACTGCGCATCGGTGGTGGAGCTCTCACAGGTGGAGTGTGGGAGCAGGCAGCCGCAGTATCTGCTGAGCGCACAACCTCGGCGGGTTGTAGGTTAACAGGTGCAGTGTTAACCTTCTCAGCATGATACTCCTGCATGAATGCCGCAAGCTGAGACTGCATAGTCTGCAGCATGGACCACTTAGGGTCTACCGTGGTTGGAGCAGCAACAGACGGAGCAGTAGCCTGTTGTGGAACCACTCTACCTCTCTTGGGAGGTGTGCAGTCATCGGATGACTGCGGCGAGTCCGAACTGACCCAGTGGCTACACCTGGGCCGTTGGACTCGCTCGGAAGGGACCTTACGTTTGAGCGGTCGTGAAACCTTGGTCCATCGTTTCCTCCTGGAAACTTCTTCCACAGACGAGGAATGTAAGGGCTCATTCGTCTGTTTGTGGATGGGACGATCTTTGACAGATACGTCCGCAACCACTGAGGATACATCCGTGCGCCGATCAAGGCCTGCCGAACCCTTTGGTCCTTCGACATTGCTTCTCCCCTGGGCTTGGGAGCTTGCAAGAGGTCCCGGACTGGGAGGACGACTGGCACGCACAGATGTACCCTCATGCGCAACACTGACACTGACACTTTTCACATCACTAGCACTGATAACACTTCCCACTGCACTTTTCGCTTTCAGCTCTTTGACATCTGCCAAGAGCCGATTACGGTCATTAGCCAATGACTCCACTCTGTCACCGAGAGCCTGAATGGCACGCATCATATCCGCCATGGATGGCTGAGCACTAGTAGCAGGTTCGGGAGTCACCACCACAGGGGAAGGAAAAGGTTGAGGGGCATGGGGAGAGGAAAAATCCACAGAGCGAGAAGAACTCCTGATTCTCTCCTTCTCTAACCTACGTGCATTTTTAAGGAATTCCAAAATCTAGCAAAGTTCGTTAACAATTAATCCAAATTAATTCCAAAAGCTTGCTAAGCTAATGATAAAGCTTCCTGAATAGCGAAGGCTAAACTCTAGAGTGAATACATCACCAAAACGTGAACAACAACTCCAGAATCAACAGCGTATCCAAGTAGGTCTTAACGGCGGCACGACAGAGGAAAAATTGAGTTCTTGTTGACAAGAAGTACTTGAGTACCTACTCACAGATGGCGCTGATGTGTACACCCCCACCTGTATAGCGATCGCTGGCGTATCCCGACCGTAGATTTCTGTCGGGCAACGGAGTTGACAGCTACATGATCATCGGGTAAGATTAATATTGAAAAAAATGTTATTTTGATTATAAAATAAATTTTTGAATATACTTACCCGGTGATTATATAGCTGCAACTCTGTTGCTCAACAGAAAACTCTAAGGTAAAACTCGCCAGCGATCGCTACACAGGTTGCGGGTGTGCCCAACAGCGCCATCTGTCGACCAGATACCCAGTTCTCAGTGTAAACAAAGACTCAATTTTCTCCTCGTCCCACTGCGTCTCTATTGGGGAGGAAGGGAGGGTCATTTAATTATAATCACCGGGTAAGTATATTCAAAAATTTATTTTATAATCAAAATAACATTTTTCAATATTTAACTTAGCCGGTGATTATATAGCTGATTCACACACAGGGGGGTGGGTAGAGACCAGCAATATAAGTTTACACTTTTATGAGCTAAGAGTTTTATTTCATTTTAGAAGTTATCAAAATAACAAAAACAAAATAAATAGGTACCTGGTAAGGAAGTCGACTTGAACAATTACTCTGCCTTTTCAAGTACGTCTTCCTTACGGAGCCTCGCGATCCTCTTAGGATGCTGATCGACCCCTAGGATCTGAAGTATCAAGGGTTGCAACCCATACAACAGGACCTCATCAAAACCCCTAATCTAGGCGCTCTCAAGAAATGACTTTGACCACCCGCCAAATCAACCAGGATGCGAAAGGCTTCTTAGCCTTCCGGACAACCCAAAAAACAATAAAAACATTTCAAGAGAAAGATTAAAAGGTTATGGAATTAGGGAATTGTAGTGGTTGAGCCCTCACCCACTACTGTACTCGCTGCTACGAATGGTCCCAGTGTGTAGCAGTCCTCGTAAAGAGATTGGACATCCTTAAGATAAAAAGACGTGAACACTGACTTGCTTCTCCAATAGGTTGCGTCCATTATACTTCGCAGAGATCTATTTTGTTTAAAGGCCACGGAAGTTGCGACAGCTCTAACTTCGTGTGTCCTTACCTTCAGCAATGCTTGGTCTTCCTCACTCAGATGGGAATGAGCTTCTCGTATTAACAGTCTGATAAAATAGGATAAAGCATTCTTTGACATAGGCAAAGATGGTTTCTTAACTGAACACCATAAAGCTTCAGAAAGGTCTCGTAAAGGTTTAGTTCGTTTTAAATAGAACTTAAGAGCTCTCACAGGGCATAAGACTCTTTCTAGTTCATTGCCTACCATATTCGATAAGCTGGGAATATCGAAAGATTTCGGCCAAGGTCGAGAAGGCAGCTCGTTTTTGGCTAGAAAACCAAGTTGTAGTGAACATGTAGCCTTTTCTGACGAAAATCCGATGTTCTTGCTGAAGGCAAGAATCTCACTGACTCTTTTAGCTGTGGCTAAGCATACCAGGAAAAGAGTCTTTAAGGTGAGATCTTTCAGGGAGGCTGATTGTAGCGGCTCGAACCTGTCTGACATGAGGAATCTTAGTACCACGTCTAAATTCCAACCAGGCGTAACCAAACGACGCTCCTTCGCGGTCTCAAAAGACTTAAGGAGGTCCTGTAGATCTTTATTGTTGGAAAGATCTAAGCCTCTGTGACGGAAGACTGATGCCAACATGCTTCTGTAACCCTTGATAGTGGGAGCTGAAAGTGATCGTTCTTTCCTCAGATATAAGAGGAAGTCAGCTATTTGAGTTACAGAGGTACTGGTCGAGGATACAGATACTGACTTGCACCAGTTTCGGAAGACTTCCCACTTCGATTGGTAGACTCTAAGGGTGGATGTTCTCCTTGCTCTAGCAATCGCCCTGGCTGCCTCCTTCGAAAAGCCTCTAGCTCTCGAGAGTCTTTCGATAGTCTGAAGGCAGTCAGACGAAGAGCGTGGAGGCTTTGGTGTACCTTCTTTACGTGTGGCTGACGTAGAAGGTCCACCCTTAGAGGAAGAGTTCTGGGAACGTCTACTAGCCATCGAAGTACCTCGGTGAACCATTCTCTCGCGGGCCAGAGGGGAGCAACTAGCGTCAACCTTGTCCCTTCGTGAGAGGCGAACTTCTGCAGTACCTTGTTGACAATCTTGAACGGTGGGAATGCGTATAGATCTAGATGTGACCAATCTAGGAGAAAGGCATCTATATGAATTGCTGCTGGGTCCGGGATTGGTGAGCAATATATTGGGAGCCTCTTAGTCATCGAGGTTGCAAAGAGATCTATGGTTGGTTGGCCCCAAGTGGCCCAAAGTCTCTTGCATACATCCTTGTGGAGGGTCCATTCTGTTGGAATTACTTGCCCCTTCCGACTGAGACAATCTGCCATGACATTCAAGTTGCCTTGGATGAACCTCGTTACTAGCGATATGTTTTGACCTTTTGACCAGATGAGCAGGTCCCTTGCGATCTCGTACAACGTCAGTGAGTGGGTCCCTCCTTGCTTGGAGATGTACGCCAAAGCAGTGGTGTTGTCCGAGTTCACCTCCACCACTTTGCCTTGAAGGAGAGACCTGAAGCTTTTCAAGGCCAGATGTACTGCCAGTAGCTCCTTGCAGTTGATATGCATTGTCCTTTGACTCGAGTTCCATATTCCCGAACATTCCCGACCGTCTAATGTCGCGCCCCAGCCTACGTCCGATGCGTCCGAGAAGAGAACGTGGTTGGGAGTCTGAACAGCCAGGGGAAGACCCTCTCTTAGGCTGATACTGTCCTTCCACCAAGTCAGGCAAGACTTCACCTTCTCGGAAATGGGGATCGAGACCGCTTCTAGCGTCTTGTCCTTTTTCCAATGAAATTATAGGTGGTATTGAAGAGGATGGAGGTGTAGTCTTCCTAATGACACGAACTGTTCCAGGGATGATAGCGTCCCTATCAGACTCATCCACTTCCTGACTGAACATTGTTCCTTCTTCAGCATGTTCTGGATGCATAACTGGGCTTGGCTTGTTCTGGGGGCCGACGGAAAAGCCCGAAAAGCTAGACTGTGAATCTCCATCCCTAAATACACGATAGTTTGGGATGGGACCAGTTGTGACTTTTCCATATTGACAAGGAGACCCAATTCCTTGGTCAGATCTAGAGTCCACTTTAGATCCTTCAAACAGCGACGACTGGAAGAAGCTCTGAGAAGCCAGTCGTCCACATAGAGGGAGGCTCGGATGTCCGCTAAATGAAGGAATTTGGCTACATTCCTCATCAGCCTCGTAAACACAAGAGGAGCTGTGCTTAGGCCAAAGCACAGGGCTTGAAACTGGAAGACAACCTTTTCGAAAACGAATCTCAGAAAAGGTTGGGAGTCCGGGTGGATGGGGACGTGGAAGTAGGCGTCCCTTAGGTCTAAAGAGACCATCCAGTCTTCCCTTCTGACCGCTGCTAAGACTGACTTCGTGGTCTCCATGGAGAACGTCTGCTTTGTGATAAAGACATTCAGAGCACTGACGTCTAGCACCGGCCTCCACCCTCCTGTCTTCTTTGACACCAAGAAGAGTCTGTTGTAGAATCCCGGAGATTGAAGGTCCGAGACTCTGACCACTGCTCCCTTCTCTAGTAAAAGAGACACTTCCCGTTTCAAGGCTCGTCTCTTGTCTTCCTTTCTGTACCTGGGAGAGAGATCGATGGGGGACGTTGCTAGAGGGGGTTTCCGTACAAAAGGGATCTTGTACCCCTCTCTGAGCAACTTCACAGATTGCGCATCTGCGCCTCTCTTTTCCCAGGTCTGCCAGAAGTTCTTGAGTCTGGCTCCCACTGCTGTCTGAAGAAGCTGGCAGTCAGACTCTGCCCTTAAAGGACTTGGTTCCTTTCTTATTTCCTCGTTTCCCTTCGGCACGAGCACCTCCTCTGCTGGAGGCTCTGCCACGAAAGGGCGGAATAAAACGGGACGCTGGAGTGTCCATCCTTGGTCTAGCTGACAAGGTAGGCAAAGGGGTGGCTTTGCGAGCGGAGGACGCAACAAGATCGTGAGTGTCCTTCTGTATCAAAGAAGCGGCAATTTCCTTAATCAGGTCTTCTGGAAAAAGGCACTTGGAAAGAGGAGCAAACAGAAGTTCGGATCTCTGGCATGGTGTAACTCCAGCTGAAAGGAATGAGCATAGGTTTTCACGCTTCTTAAGGACTCCGGACACAAATCATGCAGCAAGCTCATTAGAACCATCACGTACGGCCTTGTCCATGCAGGACATAATGAGCAAGGAAGTCTCCTTCTCTGTCGGAGAGATCTTTCTGCTTAGAGCTCCTAGACACCAGTCTAAGAAGCTAAAAACTTCGAAGGCTGTAAAGATACCTTTCAAAAGGTGGTCCAGGTCCGAAGATGACCAACATATCTTTGAGCGTCTCATGGCAAGGCGGCGGGGAGAGTCTACAAGACTTGAGAAGTCGCCCTGGGCAGAGGCAGGAACTCCCAAGCCGAGAACTTCTCCCGTGGCATACCAGACGCTCGATCTAGAAGAGAGTCTAGCAGGGGGAAACGTAAAAGCTGTCTTCCCTAAACTCTTCTTGGACTGCAGCCATTCTCCTATCACCCACAAAGCTCTCTTGGACGAGCGTGCGAGGACGAGTCTAGTAAAGGCAGGAGTGGTTGACGGCATGCCTAACACAAACTCTGACGGAGGAGAACGCGGAGCCACAGAAACAAACTGGTCCGGAAACATCTCTTTGAAAAGGGCCAAAACTTTCCTAAAGTCCAAAGAGGGTTGCGTAGACTTAGGCTCGTCCAGTTCTGAATGCGGTTCATCTACGTGTGCAGCAACATCATCATCAGAAAGTCCCTCATCCGATAACTGATGAGGGAACGGCAACGGAGTGGGTAACGGCTGGTTAGCTGAGTCCGGGCGCACGGGTGCATGCGTGACTGAGCCGGACGCAACGTCATGGAACTGCTGCCCAGTCTGTGAGCTGGCAACAACCATAGCAGCGCGGGGACGCACAGCGTCTACTCCAGACTGTCTGGACTGATGTGGGTGAGCAGTGGCAACCACACTGGGTTGCGGAGGTTGACGCACCGCGTCAAAACAAAACAAGTCTGACGGTTGTTGAACCTCACGAACGTCAACGGAGACCTCCGTGCGTCGCTGAACGTCAACATGCGGCTGGCAGATCACACTGGCACGCATGGGTGGCGGAACTCTCTCAACTGGTGTGCGTGAGAAGGTTACCTCAGCGTCCACAGGACGCACAACCGATCGTGTGGGCGGTTGTAGGCAAGGAGCTGCACTAGCTGGTGCGGCAGCAACCTTCTCCGCACGAAAGTCCTGCATAAGAGACGTTAGTTTAGACTGCATGTCTTGCAGTAGAGACCACTTAGGGTCTACAGGAGCTGGTGCGGCGACAGACGGTGTAACTGTCTGAAGCGGTACCGCTTTGCCTCTCTTGGGCGGTGAGCAGTCATCGGATGACGGCAGCGAGTCCGAACTGACCCAGTGGCTACAACTGGGCCGTTGGACTTGTGCGGAAGGGACCGACTTGCGCTTTAACGGTCGTGAGACCTTGGTCCAGGGTTTCTTGCGAGAAACACCTTCCGAAGACGAGGTATAAATGGGCTCTCTCGTCTTAGTTAGGCAGGGGCGATCTTGGGTAGATACGCCCGATATTATTATTATTATTATTATTATTACTATCCAAGCTACAACCCTAATTGGAAAAGCAAGATGCTATAAGCCCAGGGGCTCCAATAGGGAAAAATAGCCCAGTGAGGAAAGGAAATAAGGAAATAAATAACTGAAGAGAACAAATTAACAATAAATCATCCTAAAAAAAGTAACAACGTCATAACAGATATGTCATATACAAACTACTAACAACGTCAAAAACAAATATGTCATATATAAACTATAAAAAGACTCATGTCCGCCTGGTCAACAAAAAAGCATTTGCTCCCACTTTGAACTTTTGAAGTTCTACTGATTCAACAACCCGATTAGGAAGATCATTCCACAACTCGGTAACAGCTGGAATAAAACTTCTAGAGTACTGCATAGTATTGAGCCTCGTGATGGAGAAGGCCTGGCTATTAGAATTAACTGCCTGCCTAGTATTACGAACAGGATAGAATTGTCCAGGGAGATCTGAATGTAAAGGATGGTCAGAGTTATGAAAAATCTTATGCAACATGCATAATGAACTAATTGAACGACGGTGCCAGAGATTAATACCTAGATCAGGAATAAGAAATTTAATAGACCGTAAGTTTCTGTCCAACAAATTAAGATGAGAATCAGCAGCTGAAGACCAGACAGGAGAACAATACTCAAAACAAGGTAGAATAAAAGAATTAAAACACTTCTTCAGAATAGATTGATCACCAAATATCTTAAAAGACTTTCTCAATAAGCCAATTTTTTGTGCAATTGAAGAAGACACAGACCTTATATGTTTCTCAAAAGTAAATTTGCTATTGAGAAACACACCTAAAATTTTGAATGAGTCATACAAATTTAAAGAAACATTATCAATACTGAGATCCGGATGTTGAGGAGCCACTGTCCTTGACCTACTTACAATCATACTTTGAGTTTTGTTAGGATTCAACTTCATACCCCATAACTTGCACCATGCACTAATTTTAGCTAAATCTCTATTAAGGGATTCACCAACCCCAGATCTACATTCAGGGGATGGAATTGATCCAAAGAGAGTAGCATCATCTGCATATGCAACAAGCTTATTTTCTAGGCCAAACCACATGTCATGTGTATATAGAATGAAAAGTAATGGGCCAAGAACACTACCCTGTGGAACACCGGATATCACATTCCTACACTCACTATGGTGCCCATCAACAACTACTCTTTGAGATCTACTACTTAAAAAATCAATAATAATGCTAAGAAACGACCCACCCACTCCCAACTGTTTCAGTTTGAAAACAAGGGCCTCATGATTAACACGGTCAAAGGCAGCACTAAAATCAAGGCCAATCATACGAACTTCCCGACCACAATCAAGGGATTTCTGTACTGCATTGGAGATTGTAAGAAGGGCATCACATGCTCCAAGGCCTTTACGAAAACCAAATTGCAAACTAGGGAATAGATGATTACCTTCAGCAAACCTATTAAGACGTTTTGCCAGAAGACGTTCAAAAACTTTAGATAATATGGGAGTTATGGAAATTGGGCGGTAATCAGAGGGACTTGAGCTACCACAAACACATTTACATAGAGGAGTAACATTACCAATTCTCCAACAAGTGCTAAAAGCTCCTCTTCTTGCTAACTTGCGCAAAATAACAGATAACTTTGGAGCTAAGAAATCTGCTGTCTTTATAAAAAACAAAGGAAAAATACCATTTGGGTCTACACCTCCATAAGCATCAAGGTCCATCAACAGAGCTTTAATCTCACGAGATCGAAAAGCTAAACTAGTTAGTTTAGCCTCAGGAAAACAGGAATGAGGAAGTTCAAGTTTTTCATTACTCTGTTTACTGTCAAAAACATCAGCCAAAAGGGTTGCCTTTTCCTTTGGACAGTGAGTGACTGAGCCATCTGGTTTAAGTAAAGGAGGAACTGTTGCATCTACACCAAAGAGTGCAGATTTAAGGGTAGACCACCATTTATGTTCCTGAGTTGTACCAGAAAGTCTGTTCGCTGATTAAAGCCTCTCGAACCCATTTGTCGTACGACATTGCTTCTCCCCTGGACTTGGGAGCTTGCAAGAGGTCCCGGACTAGGAGGACGACAGGCACGAACAGACGAACCCTCAAGCGCAACACTATCCACAACACTATCACTCGGCACTTTATCACTTCCCACTGCACTTTTGCACTTCAGCTCCTTCACATCCGCCATGAGCTGATTACGGTCACTAGCAAGGGACTCAACTCTCTCACCCAGAGCTTGGATGGCACGCATCATATCAGCCATCGAAGGTTCCTGAGTGCCAGGAGGGGGATTAGGAGCAACCACTACAGGGGAAGGAATAGGTTGTGGGGCATGAGGAGAGGAAATATCAATAGAACGAGAGGAACTTCTCCTAACTCTATCTCTCTCTAGCCTACGTGTATACTTTTGGAATTCGATAAAATCGAATTCCGAAAGCCCAACGCACTCCTCACACCGATCTTCTAATTGACAGGTTTTATCCCGACAATTGGAACAAACAGTGTGAGGGTCGATAGAAGCCTTCGGAAGACGCCTTGAACAGTCCCTAGCATTGCACTTCCTAAATTTGGGGACTTGAGAAGGGTCAGCCATTTTGAATTGGTCAAAAGGGAAATTCAAAAAACTATCAATAAGTCATCAACAAATAATCCGTTATCAAAAAGAGTTCAAGGATTTGTGAAGAGAAACCCTGCACAGCGAAAGCTTAAAACTAGAATAAAGTACTTCACCAATTAGTTGTGAAAAAACTCCAGTACGTCTTGTCGACACCTCGACAGAGAGAAAATTGAGTCTTTGTTTACACTGAGAACTGGGTATCTGGTCGACAGATGGCGCTGTTGGGCACACCCGCAACCTGTGTAGCGATCGCTGGCGAGTTTTACCTTAGAGTTTTCTGTCGAGCAACAGAGTTGCAGCTATATAATCAACGGCTAAGTTAAATATTGAAAAAAAAGTACCTGGACGAAAATTCTGTAAAGAATCTTGTGATAAACTGTGTTATTACCAGGATTGACTACTGTAACTCTATTATAATTTACCAAAAGTGCAACTTAAGAAATTAGAAAACATAATAAACAGAGGAGCAAGACTGATAAAAGGTGTCCCACCTAGAGTAAGGATCACCCCTATACTAATCGATTTACAGTGGCTGCTGATTAAAGCAATAATTGAATTTAAAATATGTACAATAATCCACCAAGTTATCAGAACCGGGCATCCAAAATACTTACAGATGGCTTCAAACTGTTGGAACCTAAATTTATGTCTACTTTAGGCTCCAGAGCCTTTAAATATGCAGCCCCAAGACTATATAAGAAGCTCCCACGAAACACTCAAATGATTGAAGACATTAAAGCTTTCAAGAGGAAACATGTTATTTTTATTAATAAAATAAATTTTTGAATATACTTACCCGATAATCATGTAGCTGTCAACTCCGTTGCCCGACAGAATTCTATGGAGGGATACGCCAGCTATCACAATACTAGAAGGGGGTGTACTTACCAGCGCCACCTGTGGCCAGGTACTCAATCATTTGTTGTTGACACCTCCTCAATTATTCCTCGGTCCACTGGTTCTCTCTGGGGAGGAAAGGGAGGGTCGATTAAATCATGATTATCGGGTAAGTATATTCAAAAATTTATTTTATTAATAAAAATAACATTTTTCAATATTAAACTTACCCGATAATCATGTAGCTGATTCACACCCAGGGAGGTGGGTGAAAACCAGTGTACATGATTAAAGGATAGCTAAGTATCCCAAATTTCATATAACAGTTATCTCAAATAACAATGAAATAATAAGTACCTGGTAAGGAAGTCGAATAGAACCGTTACTCTGCCTTTTATTTAAAGTTCGTCTTCCTTACTGAGCGCAGCGTTCCTCTTGGAGGCTGAATCAACCCAAAGGTGCCAAAGTACAAGGGGTTGCAACCCTACTAAAGGACCTCTACCAAACCTTTAACCCAGGCGCTTCTCAAGAATGAATAGACCACCCGCCAAATCCAAGGATGCGGAAGGCTTCTTAGCCTACCGTAACAACCATAAAAACAACAATAAAAGTATTCAAGAGAAAGGTTAAAAAGGTTATGGGATTAAGGGAATGTAGTGGCTGAGCCCTCACCTACTACTGCACTCGCTGCTACGAATGGTCCCAGGGTGTAGCAGTTCTCGTAAAGAGACTGGACATCTTTCAGATAAAATGATGCAAACACTGACTTGCTCCTCCAATAGGTTGCATCCATAATGCTCTGCAGAGAACGGTTTTTATTAAAGGCCAACGAAGTAGCTACAGCTCTTACTTCGTGGGTCCTTACCTTCAGCAATGCAAGGTCTTCCTCCTTTAAGTGAGAATGTGCTTCTCTGATCAGAAGCCTTATATAGTACGAAAGCCCATTCTTGGACATGGGTCTCGAGGGTTTCTTGATGGCACACCATAAGGCTTCTGACTGTCCTCGAATAGGTTTAGACCTCTTCAGATAATATTTGAGAGCTCTGACAGGGCAAAGAACTCTCTCTAGTTCGTTACCTACCATGTTGGAGAGGCTAGGTATTTCGAACGATCTAGGCCAAGGACGTGAAGGAAGCTCGTTCTTTGCTAGGAATCCAAGCTGAAAAGAACATGAAGCTGATTCGGTTGTGAAACCAATGTTCTTGCTGAAGGCATGAACCTCACTGACTCTCTTAGCTGTTGCAAGGCAAACGAGAAAAGCAGTCTTGAGGGTAAGATCCTTGAAGGAAGCTGACTGGAGAGGTTCGAACCTAGATGTCATAAGGAACCTTAAGACTACGTCTAGATTCCAGCCTGGAGTGGAAAGACGACGTTCTTTAGACGTCTCAAAAGACTTGAGAATGTCTTGAAGGTCCTTGTTGGAAGACAGGTCCAAACCCCTGTGGCGGAGGACTGAGGCCAACATGCTCCTATACCCTTTAATCGTAGGTGTTGAAAGGGATCTCTCATTCCTAAGATGAAGAAGGAAGTCAGCTATTTGGATCACAGAGGTATTGGTAGAGGATATTGAATTGGCTCTACACCAGCTTCGGAAGACCTCCCACTTAGACTGGTAGACTCTACGAGTGGAAATTCTTCTAGCTCTGGCAATCGCACTGGCTGCCTCCTTCGAAAAGCCTCTAGCTCTAGCGAATCTTTCGACAGTCTGAAGGCAGTCAGCCGAAGAGCGTGGAGGTTTGGGTGCAACCTGTCTACGTGTGGTTGACGTAGAAGGTCCACTCTTAGAGGTAGAGTCCTGGGGAAGTCGACTAGCCATTGAAGTACCTCTGTGTACCATTCTCTTGCAGGCCAAAGGGGAGCAACCAGCGTCAGCCGTGTCCCTTCGTGCGAGACGAATTTCTGCAAAACTTTGTTTATAATCTTGAACGGAGGGAATGCGTACAGGTCGAGATGGGACCAGTTCAGAAGAAAAGCATCCACATGAACCGCTGCAGGGTCTGGAACAGGGGAACAATAAAGCGGAAGTCTCTTGGTGATGGAGGTGGCAAACAGATCTATGGTAGGTTGACCCCACAAGGTCCAAAGTCTGTTGCACACACTCTTGTGGAGGGTCCATTCCGTGGGAATGACCTGATTCCTTCTGCTGAGGCGATCCGCTGAAACATTCATATCGCCCTGGATGAACCTCGTGACCAGTGTGAGGTTTAGACCTCTTGACCAAATGAGGAGGTCCCTTGCGATCTCGTAAAGGCTCCTCGAATGGGTCCCTCCTTGCTTGGAGATGTAAGCCAAGGCTGTGGTGTTGTCTGAATTCACCTCCACCACTTTGCCTAGCAGGAGGGACTTGAAGTTCAACAGGGCAAGATGAACTGCTAACAGTTCCTTGCAGTTGATGTGGAGTAATCCTTGTTCCTTGTTCCATACTCCTGAGCATTCCCGTCCGTCCAAGGTCGCACCCCAGCCCGAGTCCGATGCATCCGAGAAGAGATGAAGATGGGGGGTCTGGATGGCCAATGATAGACCCTCCTTGAGAAGGAGATTGTGCTTCCACCACCGGAGAGTGGTCTTCATCTCTTGGTTGATAGGGATAGAGACTGCTTCTAGAGTCGAGCCCTTGTCCCAATGAGCTGCAAGATGGAATTGAAGAGGGCGGAGGTGGAGTCTCCCTAGCTCGACAAACAGGGCCAGAGATGAGAGGGTCCCTGTGAGACTCATCCACTGTCTCACTGAGCAATTGCTCCTCTTCAGCATGCTCATGATGCACTCTAGGGCTTGGTTTATCCTGGGGGCCGATGGAAAAGCCCGAAAATCCCGACTCTGAATCTCCATTCCCAGGTACACAATGGATTGGGAGGGAATGAGTTGAGATTTCTCTATATTGACTAATAGACCTAGGTCTCTGATTAGATCTAAAGTCCAAGAGAGGTTCTCCAGACAACGACGACTCGTGGAGGCTCTCAACAGCCAGTCGTCTAGGTAGAGGGAGGCTCTGATGTTCGATAAGTGCAGGAATTTCGCTACATTCCTCATCAGATGAGTAAAGACCATAGGAGCTGTGCTTAGGCCAAAACACAGGGCTTGGAACTGATAGACAACCTTTCCGAAAACGAATCTCAGGAAAGGTTGGGAGTCTGGATGAATGGGAACGTGAAAGTATGCATCTTTCAAGTCCAACGAGACCATCCAGTCCTCCTGTCTGACCGCTGCTAAGACCGACTTGGTCGTCTCCATTGTGAACGTCTGCTTGGTGACATACTCGTTGAGAGAGCTGACGTCCAGCACCGGTCTCCAACCTCCTGTCTTTTTGGCTACAAGAAAGAGACGGTTGTAGAAGCCCGGGGATTGATGGTCCCGGACTATAACCACTGCCTTCTTCTGCACAAGTAGCGACACCTCCTGTTGCAATGCTAGCCTCTTGTCCTCTTCTTTGTAGTTGGGAGAGAGGTTGATGGGCGATGTGGTCAGAGGCGGTTTGAGGCAGAATGGAATCCTGTAACCGTACCTCAGCCAACTGACAGACTGTGCGTCTGCACCTCTCTTCTCCCAGGCTTGCCAGAAGATCTTGAGTCTGGCTCCTACTGTTGTCTGGAGAATCTGAGAGTCAGTGCTTTCCCTTAGATGTCCTGGGTCCTTTCCTAGACTTGCCCCTGTGAGAGTCTGGACGGGAGCTTCCTCGGCTGGGGGCTCTACCACGAAAGGGCGGTATGAACCTAGTGGCCGGGGTATCAGCCACTGGGGAGCGATAAGTCTTGGGGACAGAGGTGGTAACCTTAGACTTACGAGCCGATGAGGCTACAAGATCGTGCGTGTCCTTCTGTATCAGGGCAGCCGACAAGTCCTTAACTAGCTCCTCGGGAAAGAGGAACTTTGAGAGTGGAGCAAAAAGGAGCTGTGACCGCTGGCACGGTGTAATGCTGGCTGAGAGGAAGGTACACAGTTGTTCCCTTTTCTTCAACACCCCTGATACAAATAACGACGCTAGCTCACCCGATCCATCCCTGATAGCCTTATCCATGCAGGACATAATTAGCATGGCAGAGTCTTTGTCCGCAGGAGATGTTTTCTTGCTGAGGGCTCCCAGGCACCAGTCGAGAAAGTTGAACATTTCGAAAGCTCTGAACAACCCTTTCAGAAGATGATCCAGGTCTGAGAAGGTCCAACAAACCTTCGAGCGTCTCATCGCAGTCCTCCTAGGCGAGTCCACCAGACTTGAGAAGTCAGCCTGGGCAGAGGCAGGTACTCCCAAGCCTGGTGCTTCCCCTGTGGCATACCAAACGCAACCTTTCGAAGCGAGCTTCGTTGGAGGGAACATGAAGGAAGTCTTGCCCAGGTGTTGTTTAGACTGAAGCCACTCCCCTAAGATCCTTAAAGCCCTCTTGGAGGATCTAGCTAGGACAAGCTTAGTATAGTTCGACTTAGCTTGTTGTACGCCTAGCGAAAACTCAGATGGAGGAGAGCGGGGAACAGCAGAGACGAAGTGGTCAGGGTAAAGCTCCCTGAGTAGAGCCAAGACCTTTCGAAAATCAACAGACAATGGAGAAAGCTTAGACTCCTCCACGTCTGATGAGGGATCAAGGTGTGCCTCCTCATCATCCGACACTTCATCAGCAGAGGGTAGCGAAGCAATAGGACCAGAATGCTGAACCGCAGAGTCAGAACGGGTAGGAACAATAACAGAGGTTTCCTCATCTTGAGGGAAAACCTGAGGCTCAGACTGCATAGGCTGAACAACAGACGGAGCAGAAGGCAGGCGCATGGGTGAAGGAGGTTGACTCCTAGCAAGAGTTGAACCCAAGGATTGCACAAGCTGAGCGGAGGACGGAGGCGGAGTAGTCCGTTCCTGTTCCTGTGAGATGAGTGGAGCATGAGAAGGTTGAGGCTGCGCAGAACAAGGTAAAGTTCTCGCAAGCTGAGGCTCCTGAGGCGCAAGTCCATGGTATAGAGGAGCTTGCCTAGATGAGGGTTGAGCTCGCTGCAGCGATGGTTGAGCAGACAGACTCACGGAGGGGAGAGGTTGTTGTACCCCAACCGAGAGTTGCACCACTGGTGGAGCAGCAAGGGGAGGAGGAGGAAGAGTGGAATAACTCTCCTGATCCCAAAGCAAGGGTTGCCTTAAAGAAGGCTGAGGCTGAACAACACTGTGAACAGCAAACTCCGAAAGTGGCTCAACATCGTACGCCTGGCAGATGGTGCTGCGACCAGGCGGAGCAGGTGCAGGCTGGGCGAGCACAGGCGGAGCAGGTGCAGGCTGGGCGAGCACAGGCGGAGCGAGAACAGGTGGAGGGAGTGTAGGCGGAGGAGGAGGTGCAACACTCTCAGCCCGACACTCACGCATCAAGTCCGAAAGCTGAGCTTGCATGGACTGAAGCAGGGTCCACTTGGGGTCGGCAGAAACGATAACAGACTGAGGTAAAGTCACAGTCGGGGTCTGTATAGGCAGAACCTTACTCCTCTTGGGCGGAGTACAGTCGACCGATGACTGAGGCGAGTCGGAGCTGAGCCAATGACTACAACCTCGCTGAGCACTCGCTGACTGAACTCTACGTTTAAGCGGTCTCGAGACCTGAGACCAACGTTTCTTCCCTGCATGAAGATCAGCGGACGAGAAGACGGGCTCAATCGTCTGCAGGTGGGAGTGACGGTCTAAGGAAGACACGCCCGCAACCACCGAGGATAATTCTGTGCGCCTAACAAGGCCTGTCGAACCCTTAAGCCCTTCGACATTGCTTCTCCCCTGGGCATGGGAGCTTGCAAGAGGTCCCGGACTGGGAGGACGACTGGCTCGCACAGAAAAATCCTCACGCACCACACTGGCACCACTAGCACTTGGCACTGCACAGACACTAGCACTCGTCACAGCACTGGCACTATTTCCACCCACTGCACTCTTGACCTTCAGTTCTTTAACCTCGGCCATCAGAGACTTATGGTCACTTACCACTGATTCTACTTTATCTCCTAAAGCCTGAATAGCACGCAAAACAGTTGACATATCAGGCGGAGGGCACACAGTAGGTTCGGGGGTAGCCACTACAGGGGTAGGAAAAGGTAGGGGATCATGAGGTGAGGAAAACATAGAAGAGTGAGAAGAACTTCTCCTAACTCTAGTTCTCTCTAACTTAGATGAATATTTTAAAAGACGTACAAAATCCAATTCCGAAAGTCCGGCGCACTCCTCACACCGATTTTCTAATAGACAGGGCCTGTCCCTACAGTCAGAACAAGCGGCGTGAGGATCTACCGAGGCCTTCGGAATACGCCTATTGCAAGACCTACATCGTCTATGGGAGGGAGCTTGCGAAACGTCAGACATCTTGTTTCAAAGAGTTAGTCAAAGGGTGATCCAAAAACAAGCAAAAATTCATTAACCGTTAATCAGTATTTATATAAAAGCTATCTAGCTAATATAAAAAGGATTCCAGTATGCGACAGCCGTTAATCTAAGAGAATACTTCACCAAATATCCATGAATAAACTCGAAGACCATGAGCGTATCCCAGAACGTCTAGCCGGAAGCACGACAGAGGAATAATTGAGGAGGTGTCAACAACAAATGATTGAGTACCTGGCCACAGGTGGCGCTGGTAAGTACACCCCCTTCTAGTATTGTGATAGCTGGCGTATCCCTCCATAGAATTCTGTCGGGCAACGGAGTTGACAGCTACATGATTATCGGGTAAGTTTAATATTGAAAATGAAGGCTTTCTTATTTCGTGAGTCCTTTGACAGTGACGTTTCAACAGTAAATGAACAATACGCGATATGAAACGTCAAATACTCTGAACGAACAAGGTAAAACGACAGAGGAAGTCCTGTGGAGAGTGGGGTTCCCCTGCTGTATGGGACCGGAAAAGCAGCCATCAAAGTAAAGTAGGTAAAGTAATAGTGAGGTAAGGAATTATTTGTGATTTACTTTATCATAATGTATGGATTTATTTGTGATTTACTTTTAGTTTGTGACCTAGGAATGGGGGTCCAGAGGGCTTGGCCCCAGGTTAGGGACTGTGACCAGGGAAGGGGGTCCAGGGGGCTTGCCCCCATCTAGGGGTTGTGACCTGAGATCTAGTAGGTTAGGTTAGGTGGGTTTGTTAGGTTCTGTACCTGGTAAAATTTTACTTACGCACTAGGGAAATGTTGGTTTTTACTAGGAAAGGTTTCCCCAATTGTAAGTACAGTAATACCTTGCACCCTTTTACAAATCTCAAAAGTTTTAAATAATCATGTTTTGTCCAGATTTTAGCCACTTACATTAACCATATATTTTACCAACTGGTTATCTTGTGTTTAGTTTACAGTTATGACCATTATTATTCCTGCAAATTACTCTTTTGTGACATTTCGCTACCTAAAAAAACCTGGTTTCTCACTGGTGTCCCACATAATTGTCTTTATATAAGGGGGGCCAAAAATTCATGAACATGAGGTTAGCCAAAAATAATCAAGGTCAAAAGTGCATAAAACATAAGATAGCGAGTAGGAAATATATATGGTTCATGTATTTGGCTACATTTTAAAGGATCATATATTTATCGCGACTCGTATACTATCATGTAATTTGAAAAGGCACGAGGATGTATGTATGATAGCGGCCACCTGTTTATATTATTGTCTAACATAGAATACAGCAGTGTGAGGGGGTTCACAGGGGGGCGTTAGACCCCCACCCCCGTTAGGTAAGTAGGTAAGGACACAGCTTGTAGGTTAGGTTGGGGGGGGGGGGAATTTAGGCTAGTTGATGTCCACTTTTTAATCAACGCGCGAGGAACTGGACGCTGATACACAAAGGCTCAATTTTTGATTAAACCAATTAATCATATCAACTTGAAATAATGACAGTGAATATTTACCTGTATATTTGTTATTAATCAAAGTTGATTGCAACGTCACAGTGCAATGTTGAATGTTATTGTACGCTACTTTTCTCTCGGGCGATTGAATTGCTGCATGCAAACCAGGGTTACCAGATTATTTCATCTGATTTATCGTACATGAACCTTAAAATTATCGTTTTTTAACCAAAATTATCGTACACACTTCAACATGATTATTAAGGAGTAACATATATAACTTATTTCAAGGTATTTTAGTATAATTGTTTAATCAAACACACACATTTGTATATACCTAAGGTATGTATCGTACATCATACTGGACCTAAAATAATGTACATGTACGATAATTATCGTATGAATGGCAACCCTGATGCAAACATCCTAGTAATAATATGTTCATTTGCTTCAAGTGACGTCACATTGTTTTACTTACTGACATGGAGAGCTTAGTAATGTTTCTTAATACTGGTATAAAAAAAAATGCGATGAACGCTATATTTTCCTATCGACTCTTTGTAATTCATAACAAATCAAAGGATTTACATATGTTTATGCTTTCTTCAGTAATATAAGTTGGCACAGTAGATCTTGTCAATGCAAAGACTGTAATGCTTTAAGGTTCTCTAATAAAAACATTATGAGTGGGGCACATTACATGTTTTGGGCTTGCAGTGTACTCGCAAATTGAGATGCACAATATAATATACTACAATTATGTTGAAACGAACAAATCTGTTTTACTGTCAGACGTACTTTTAGCTTCTATGTTTTAAAATACTTTATTAGTAGGTAGAAAGTTGGCCAGGGCACCAGCCACCCGTTGAGATACTACCGCTAGAGTTATGGGTTCTTTGACTGACCAAACAGTACTATATTGGATCCTTCTCTCTGGTTACGGCTCAATTTCTGCCTACACATACACCGAATACTCTGGACTATTCTTTACATATTCACCTCTGTCCTCTACACCTGACAACACTGAGATTAAAAAAAAAAAGAAAAATAAATAATTGTAATTGTTCAGTGGTTACTTTCCTCTTCGTAAGGGTAGAAGAGACTATTTATCTATTGTAAGCAGCTCTTCTAGAAGAAGGGCACTCCAAAATCAAACCATTGTTCTCTAGTCTTGGGTAGTTCCATAGCCTTTGCGTAATGGCCTCCACTGTCTTGGATTAGAGTTCTCTTGCTTGAGGGTACACTCAGGCACACTATATTAGGTTATTTCTCTTCCTCTTGATTTTTAAAGTTTTTACAGTTTATATATGAAAGATTTATTTTAATGTTGTTACTGTTCTTAAAACATTTTATTTTAATTGTTCATTACTTCTCTTGTAGTTTATTTCTGCAGTTTATTTCCTTAATTCCTTTCCTCACTGGGCTATTTTCCCTGTTGTATGCCTTGAGCTTATTGCCTTCTGCTTTTCCAGCAAGGGTTGTAGCTTAGCAAGTAATAATAATAATAATAATAATAATAATAATAATAATAATAATAATAATAATAATAATTCCTATTTCCTGATACTGATTTCATTTTTCTCAAATTCCTATTTTCTCTCTCATTTTTAAGAATAACTTTTCTCTATAGACAATTTCACTTCACGATAGTTGTAGGTATATTAAAAACAGAAAACTTCAAAGTATCTGAGTTTGTTTCCTTAGCATGAACACCAGTTGCTTCCCAGCCTCATATTCTCCAACAAATATTTAATTGTCATTAAACTTTATTATTTCTATTCCTATATTGCGTTCTATTTGATAGACATCTTTTCTTGCATAAGACTTAAATTGTTGTTTTCTTTCCCAAAAAAGTTAGCTTTCAAATCCAACATCCTGAGTCGGACCTCTATTATAATTTTTTCATCATTGCATATCTTATTATTATTATTATTATTATTATTATTATTATTATTATTATTATTATTATTATTATTATTATTATTATTATTACTACTACTACTTGCTAAGCTACAAACCTAGTTGGAAAAGCAGGATGCTATAAGCCCAGGGGCTCCAACAGGAAGAATAGCACAGTGAGGAAAGCAAACAAGAAGAAATAAAATTTCTAAGAGCAATAACAATATTAAAATAAATATTTCCTATATAAACTATAAAAAAAAAAATTAAACAAGAGGAAGAGAAACAAGACAGAACAGTGTGCCCGAATGCACCCGCAAGCAAGAGAACTCTAGCCGAAGACAGTGGAAGACCATGGTACAGAGGCTATGGCACCACCCAAGACTAGAGAACAATGGTTTGATTTTGGAGTGCCCTTCTCCTAGAAGAGCTGGTTACCTTACCAGCTCTGTTTTTTTATATACTTATTTGTTACGTTCTTATAAAAAATCTTAGGCACTTCCATTTATCTTTTATCTAAAGTACCTTTAATCTCGTTAATTTTCTTTTTCAATGCTTGCTTCATATTTTCTTAATTTCCTATGTTATATCTTACTTGTTTTACTTGTTTTGGGTTTAAATCCAACCCTCCACTTAAGTCGAGTGAACTACTTCTCTGGCAGGTCCATATCAATCATCTAATGAAACATTTTCATCATAACTTATACAATTCCTTGATTGTAGCATCTTCCACATCATATGATCTAGTGAAAAGTAATGTCTTTAGTTTCTTCTTAAATTCAATTGGTCCCTTTAAGTCCTTCATTTCAGTTGGCAGTTTATTATAATGTCTAGGTGCACAGTAGCTAAAAGCCTTTTCACCAAATTTACTATTTGTTCTCGGTTCAGATAGTCTATGTTTGTCACTCATGTGTCTTATGGTAACATTTGTTTCTAGTTCTAGTTTGTTCAGGCATTCTTTTAGATATTTTAGATAAATTGTATTTTGACTATCTCAATCTAAGATTGTCTAAACTGACCTCTTATGCTATCTCCTATGTATTTAATTGGTCTTTATTATGGTATAGGACAACACGGTCTTATGCTCTAGCCTGTCAGCCATATAAGGCCACATGCCAGATCCTGCTATTTTCCCCCAATAAAGTTTGCTCACCCGTTTCGTTGCCTACTCTGCAAACCAGCGTTACTGCCTATAAATATGATTAAAAAAAAAAACTCCTTTGCATTTTATTAATGGAATATATAAGCATATCCGAACGAAACGTATTTCGATATATTCATATTTTGTTAAATGTCTCCCACAAAATGAAAACGATAAACAATAATTTTTGTCTGTACTGTCCCTGCATATTGAATTCACGATGTTACATTTTTTTCCATAGGTATCGCATTTTTTATTCTTGCCAAAATGCCCTTATTCACAGACTATTGATCATAGTGCTCTTTACACACACCATGGAACAGATTAAAGGTTTAAACGCCACCCATGAATGGCAGAGGGAAGAGACAGTGACATTGACCTACCAAGCAGAGCAATGTCCTAGAGACTGACCATCTTACATATGATACAACCCTAGTTGGAAAAGAAAGATGCTATAAGCCCAAGGGCTACATGAAAAAATAGCCCAGTGAGGAAAGGAAATAAGTAAATAAATAAATGATGTGAACAAATTAACAATAAATCATTCTAAAAACAGTAACAACGTCAAAACAGATATATCATACATAAACTATGAAAAGACATATGTCAGCCTGTTCAACATAAAAACATTTGCTGCAACTTTGAACTTTTGAAAAATTAGAGTATTATTATTGCTATAGTTATTATAAATAGATTTATCATTAATTTAGCTATTGATATTTAACGCCTTAGGTAAGGCAAGTTCAAGATAAATAGAAGAAGCCGTAGATTTCCCGCCAATACATTTTTGTATGGAGCGCTACAATAGCAAATTGCCGTCAGAATTCTAATGAAACTCTTTCTAACCTGATTACATTATGTGCCCTTAATATGTTTTGGTGACAACCACCATAGATATGAATATGAATTTTGTTTGGCTTCTTCTTTTAGCTCTGTTCTAGGATGCATGAAAATGTTGAACAGTGGTTTTTCTGCTTTGCTATATCACGCCAAAACTTTTCCCTTGTTAATATAACATCCTGATTTTCCAACTAGGGTTGTAGCTTAGCTAATAATAATAATAATAATAATAATAATAATAATAATAATAATAATAATAATAATAATAATAATAATAATAATATGCCTTCCCTTAAATGGAGAGAGAGAGAGAGAGAGAGAGAGAGAGAGAGAGAGAGAGAGAGAGAGAGAGAGAGAGAGAGAGAGAGAGAGTTGTGAGCATCTCTAGCATATAATATTCCTTTTGCTCAATTTATCCTCGTCACGACTTTTCCCTTGGCACTAGGTCAGGTGATGTTAGTTAGGTATAAAAACATGGAAGTGTGATGACTTGACCATTAGTATCGAGTGTCTTTCATCTCTCAGGGTAAGTTGTATTGTGGCTCCCCGCGTTTGAATCAAATTTGAAAGATTTCACGAAAGGGAATTAAAAGAAAATCTGATGATAGGAATAGGTATTAAAATTAAATTTTGTTGCGATTAATTACGTACGTTTGCAATAGATTATAGGCCTATTTCTGAAAATTTTAATTAGTTTTATACATACAGTATCAAATGTACTAGTTACATTAGAGCACAATTTTGAGTAAAATAAAATGTTCCGTGTCTATTTCCATCTATTTTAATATCGTGTTTTCCAGATTGTACTCTTAATTAGTGATTTACCCTTTATATGCAATGTTTATATTAACATTCTATGGACTCTAATGAAACACATTGCAGATGAAGCCAAGTGTTGTTCTCATCTACGGCCTACCCTTGCTTATGCTGTGTAGAGGATACGAGATAAACTTCTTGCCTCTGTCTGCAGCTAAACCAGAAACCTTTGCAAATGCTGTTTCGCTTTTTGGAATTGGAGGACTACAGGTGAAGTTGGATCTTTGGTAACCCGAACTTAAACCATTGATATATTATATCTTAATATAAAACTCTTCGAAAACTTATTGGCAAAACCGTTTTATTAAAATAATGGTCTTTTTTAATTCTGCAGTGAAAGTTTACAACTCTTCGAAAACTTATTGGCAAAACCGTTTTATTGAAATATTGGTCTTTTTTAATTCTGCAGTGAAAGTTTACACGCTCATGTAGATCCTGAGTATTGATAAGAGAGGAGGGATAACCTCAAAGTTGATGTCTTTGAATCTAATAACCACTCATGATAGAAACTCGCAACAAACCTTGACTGTCTGATGCAAACAGCAATGGGTTATCTAAAGCGAGACTTACGCTATATAATTCCATAATTCTTTTACCATGGAGAAGTATTGTGAATATATGATAATACCAGATATAAATGGTAGACTATATAAATATCTAGACACTACTAAGTAGTTCCTTTTAATGTCCTTATATATCTTAAGTATATTTTATTTTAGTGATGATTTTAACTACAAAACAATAACAAAAATCTTAAGAAACGACAAAGTAGGAATAAAAGTGTCTTAATCATAATCTATTGTTACGTTACTGTATGAAAATTATAGTTTCGGACGACACAGATCTAACTAAAAGCTTATTAATTATTATTTTTTCTATTTTATTTCTTTTAGATATCCAATCAGGTACCCAACTTCACTGACATTTTCTAAACGTATCAACAACAAACTAAAATAAATAATCTTCATCTAAACAGACCGCTTTGGCTATTGGATTCTACAACTATGTCTTCAATTACAATAGTTCGGACGAGAAGCCAAAAATAGGAAGATTCGGGAGATCTTCCGACCAAAAACAGTTGCTTTCAGAAGAGTTAAGAGTCGCCGTTACGTTTCTGGACGCATACAAATGTGTTCCCAAAATATCCTGCTTATTGCAGAAGAAAAATTCAGATATCCTGACGTACCGGGAAAAGGCCATCCTACAACTGTTTCCGGAGAAGTTGCAGAAGGTTCCTGAAACAGATGGTGCAGCTTCCTTAGAAGCTGGAATGCCGGATGGACGTAGATGCGATGAAGAGTTCCAACACTGTCCTCTTGATGAGGAGTCCTTGGAAGAGCTTTTAAGCTTAGCCTGGACTAAGTTTCTAGATTCTTCTTCACCCTTTGAATTTCGTGATTCTTTTTAAGTAAAAAATGTCAGATTTTCTTAATTTTATTTCATTCTAGCTTAAATTATTTATCATTTCAAACTTTCTCATTAACTTTTTATATATGTGGTTAATTTGCTCAAATATTTATACAGTTGTAATATAATCTTCAAATAAAATAGTGATTTTTTGAAACCTATGATTTGATATGGCAAAAGAACATAGCTACCATAATTTAAAAAAAAATACCATTAATCACTAAAACATGGTTTTCCTCTAATAACAAAATGAGAGATTAGTTTACCAAACGGCTAGCTAGGCTCCAAAAGTCACTAGAAGAGTAGGAAGACCCAGGCATACATGGCTGAGGACTATGAAGTACAAAGTGGAAGATAAGGAATGGAGAAGTATTGAATTGAAAGCTCAAGATAGAGACGACTAGCGAAATCTAACCGAGGCCCTTTGCGTCAATAGGTGGAGATGAAGATGATGATGAATAACAAAATAGCTTAAAAATACAAAATTGTGTTTCTATTTAAGAATACTTTTCAATGGCCAAATCAATTGACATTTGAAAAAATAGTTATCTTTTTATATCACATTTGTTATGGAAAAAATAATTCATAAATAAGATGAAAGTCATCTTTCTTTATGAAAATGATGAGCCTAGCCTGATAAAGGAGGTTGTAGTTATAGGGCATTCTTGACAGTACTAGTTATAAGGGGAGGTTGTAATTAGTTGTGGGTTAGAAACAGGTGAACTAAGCATGGGCAACTGTTCGTCAACTGGGGGTTACATTTATTATACCTAAGTGAGTGTGAGGTACGTACAGTTGGCTTTATTAATTTCGGTACACTTCACTGGATGCTAAGGAGACGTCTGACAGCTGTACATTGTATCATAAGAGAAACTGTTGGCAACGCTGGCAGTAAAACAAAGCTCATAAGCTTTTAAACATGTGATCAAAAGCCTTTTATTAATTTTATGAAGTGTTG
>NC_090754.1:71123010-71133010 GCF_036898095.1 Palaemon carinicauda
AGAATTGTCCAGGGAGATCTGAATGTAAAAGATGGTCAGAGTTATGAAAAATCTTATGCAACATGCATAATGAACTAATTGAACGACGGTGCCAAAGATTAATATCTAGATCAGGAATAAGAAATTTAATAGACCGTAAGTTTCTCTCTAACAAATTAAGATGAGAATCAACAGCTGAAGACCAGACAGGAGAACAATACTCAAAACATGGTAGAATGAAAGAATTAAAACACTTCTTCAGAATAGATTGATCACCAAAAATCTTGTACGACTTTCTCAATAAGCCTATTTTTTGTGCAATTGAAGAAGACACAGACCTAATGTGTTTCTCAAAAGTAAATTTGCTGTCGAGAATCACACCTAAAATTTTAAGTCATACAAATTTAAAGAAACATTATAAATACTGAGATCCGGATGTTGAGGAGCCTCCGTCCTTGACCTACTTACAATCATACTTTGAGTTTTGTTAGGATTCAACTTCATACCACATAATTTGCACCATGCACTACTTTTAGCTAAATCTCTATTGAGGGATTCACCAACCCCAGATCTACATTCAGGGGATGGAATTGATGCAAAGTGAGTAGCATCATCTGCATATGCAACAAGCTTGTTTTCTAGGCCAAACCACATGTCATGTGTATATAGTATGAAAAGTAATGGGCCAAGAACACTACCCTGTGGACACCCGGATATCACATTCATATAATCACTATGGTGCCCATCAACAACAATTCTTTGAGATCTATTACTTAAAAAATCAATAATAATGCTAAGAAACGACCCACCCAACTGTTTGAGTTTGAAAATGAAGGCCTCATGATTAACACGGTCAAAGGCAGCACTAAATTCAAGGCCAATCATACGAACTTCCTGACCACAATTAAGGATTTCTGTACTAAAAAATATATATATTAGTTTAAGATACGGTAACATTTCTTAACCTGATGCTAGTTTTGCATGAAATTAACCAATCAATTACTATTATGAAAGAAAAACTTTAATGTTAATTAAACATGGAAATTTGGGTAATTTAGTAAAAGCAACAACATGATAAGTTATTTGAAAACGAGAGAAATGTGCAAAGTTATGTATAAAGAAATATCAAGACCTGTCCATCCTTTATTTCTGATGTTTTAGTGTGAACTTGTCTGTGGCAGTGCAAACTACACTGGGTCTTATAGACTCCTCTTATGTTAAAGAATCACATACACACACAATCATTATTATTATCATTATTATTATTATTATTATTATTATTATTATTATTATTATTATTATTATTATTATTATTATTATTATTATTATTATTTTTATTATCATCATCACTACTATTACTACTACCTAAGCTACAACCCTTCTTGGAAAAGCACGATGTTATAAACCCAAGGACTCCAACAGGGAAAAATAGCCAAGTGAGGAATGGAAACAAGGAAAAAATAAACTAAAGAAGTAATGAACAATTCAAATGAAATATTTCAAGACCCGTAACAACATTAAAATAAATCTTTTATATATAGACTATAAACACTTGAAAAAAGGGGAAGAGAAATATATTAAAATAGTGCGCCTGAGTGTACCCTAAAGCAAGAGAACTATACACCAAGACAGTAGAAGACCATGGTACAGACTACAGAGGCTATAGCACTACCCAAGACTATAGAACAATGGTTTAATTTTGGAGTGTCCTCCAAGAAGAGCTGCTTACCATAGCTAAAGAGTCTCTTCTATTCTTACCAAGAGGAAAGTAGCCACTGAACAATTACAGTGCAGTAGTTGACCCCTTGAGAGAAAAATAACTGTTTGGTAATCTTAGTGTTGTCAGGTGTAGGAGGACAGAGGAGAATATTGAAAGAGAAGGCCAGACTATTTTGTGTAAATGGAGACAGAGTAAAAATGATCCGTAACCAGAGATAATGTTTCAATGCAGTCCTGTTTGGCCAAACAAAGGACCTAATAACTGTCTAGCGGTAGAATCTCAATGGGTGGCTGGTCTCCTCGCTAACCTACTACCTATATATATATATATATATATATATATATATATATATATATATATATATATATATATATATATATATATATATATATATGAGCTACATGGATACGAGAGCAAACTAAAGTAGAGGATATTGTAACAAGATGTAAGAAAAAGAAATGGACATGGACAGGATGTATAATGTGAATGACATATGATAAATGGATATTAAGAATAAAAGAACATGATCCTAGAGATGGAAAAAGAAGCAGGGGAAGGAAGAGAAGGCGATGGATTGAGGAGCTAAGAAAGACCGTAAACAGAGTTGAACAGAAGGACATGTCAGGGGCCTTTGACCTGCAGTGGACTAGGTGGACTATAGTCCATTTCTTTTAGCAATGCAGATTTGCACCGACTCGCAGCGGTGCCCTTTTAGCTCGGAAAAGTTTCCTGATCGCTGATTGGTTAGAATTATCTTGTCCAACCAATCAGCGATCAGGAAACTTTTCCGAGCTAAAAGGGCACCGCTACGAGTCGGTGCAAATATGCATCGCTAAAAGAAATGGACTAGTTATTATTACTGCTGCTGATGATGATGATAATATATATATATATATATATATATATATATATATATATATATATATATATATATATATATATATATATATATATATATATATATGTATGTATGTATATATATGCATATATATATATATATATATATATATATATATATATATATATATATATATATATATATATATGTATGTATATATATACATATATATATATATGTATGTATATATATATATATATATATATATATATATATATATATATATATATATATATATATGTGTGTGTGTGTGTGTGTGTGTGTGTGTGTGTGTGTGTGTGTGTGTGTGTGTGCGTGTTAGATGCAGGAAGAAATATATCTGTAAATATTAAGAGCTCATTCGCCTGTGCTTTTCTTTATGTAACACAGGTATCTTTAGAAACGCATATATTTGTATACATTTCTTCTTTATGATCAGAGATGACGAAATTATAGAGCGACAGTATTCGAATAAATGAATCAATTTGTTGGAAAAATGTATATTATCATAAGAACTAAAACATATACAAGTAGTTATTATGGTAACGAGTGCAGATTCTGTATTACATAAATATATGAGTCATAGAAAACAACATAAAGGAAAACTAGGTCTTAGAGAACATGGACTAGGCATTGTTATAATGTTGACAACACCTGATAAACCGTGTTGTATTTTTTTTTTTTCCAATTTTCGAATGTTATATGATGTTTAAGGGATTATGGTGTTTATGATTACATATTTCATGAGTGTGGATATGATAGCCAAAGCAGGGACATTGCATAATGCATTTCTGATACGAAATAATTTGAATGTTATGATATACTACTGGGCTATATATAGCATCAGGTTTTCGGTAATGTTCTTATCACACACACACACATACACACACACACACACACACACACACACACACACACACACACACACACACACACACAAGGAGAGCATTATTGTACAAAAACTTACATCCAGAACATCTAAAAATAACGAGAATGTAAGACAAATATTACATACAAATCCAACAAGTTCATTTCTCCTGAGGAAGATAACAAAGGATAACGTCGAATGTCACCGAAATCTTACCTTTTTCTCTTTATTCGTTGACAGATGAAGCCCAGAATCAGCCTCCTTTCCCTCTTGGGTTTGCTGACGGTGAGCCAGGGCCTGAAACTGGTGCCAACGAACGTCAACAACATCCCAACTGTCACACTCACCAAAGAAAACACTGCGGCTCTTGCTACCTTTATTGGGTTGGGGGTACGGACCTAATTCTTTTTATTTTAGCGGGCATAATTTTTTTATTTTTGATTATCTGGATTATATATATATATATATATATATATATATATATATATATATATATATATATATATATATATATATATATATATATATATATATATATATATATAGATATTACAGGATTATGCCTTCCCCTCTTTGTTTATTGTATTAAGAAATTTCTTAATACAATAAACAAAGAGGGGAAGGCATAATCCTGTAATATATATATATATATATATATATATATATATATATATATATATATATATATATATATATATATATATATATATATATATATATACTGTATATATATTACAGGATTATGCCTTCCCCTCTTTGTTTATTGTATTAAGAAATAGCCTCAGAAAGCGTTTAAAAGTAGGTCTATCTCTATAATGTTTTATTTTCTAGTTCAAGGTGACTGTTGAAAGAAGCTTACTCATTTTTTTATTACAGTATTTTCCAATGTTTATTTTCCACATAGTCATTCCTTCAAAGATTATTTTTTTTACAATTACAATTTATTGTGGTTTTTATTTGCTTTTCTTTGGTTGTAGTTTGGCCCGCATTCTGGTCATTCTATTAGTAAATATAAGAAATAGTGAGCCTGGTCAGGGCATAGATATGTGACCATTAAGGAAAACTAGACAAGGTTGACATATACATCATTTAAATATACGTGTAATAATGAGCTAGAGTCTGGCTTTATATATATATATATATATATATATATATATATATATATATATATATATATATATATATATATATATATATATATATATATTATATATATATATCCTGTCACGCTCAGGGGGAGAGTAGTAGTCATCCCCTGGTGAGAGGAGCTACCCGGAGAGGTACACTGAAACCAGTCTCTTACAGATTACCGAATCACCGGGTTGTAGTTATGAAAGCGGGTGGGAAGGGTTGAATCTGTATCTGGGTGCATAACTATTTAAATATTTAGATAAATTTTGACGGCTCGGGTACAATAGTATGCTACACTGTAGGCTATATATAATATATAGAACTTGTGTATGCCCTTCTCTATATAGTGTATATAATACTGCAATCCAAATTACCTTCATCAAAGTAAAACTAAAACTTAAATTATTTCTATATATTCAAAAGATCATGTTAAGCTGAAACACCCAATATCCTAACCTGGTAATTTCCCTACACAGATCAGCGTCATCATCGGCTACAAGAACCTCCTTAATCCCAAACCAAAGCCGGGCAAAAGGTCCATCACCAATAGTACCAACATCGACGGATTATATGACGATATCGAAGCGGCAATGGACACCATATTCCGGATGGATACCTTCGGCTGCGTCCGAAGAACCGTCTGCCTTCTGGCGAAGAAGGAACCTGGGGAACTGGTACAGGAGGCAACGGATGTCATTGAGCTGTTCTCGGCGTTTCCAGTAGAAGTGGTGGCGTCAGAGGACGCCAATTCTTCTTCTCCTGCTGTCTATGCAGAAGGAGACAGCTGTGAGGAGCGGCTCGTCAACTGTCCCCTGGACGATCAGCAGTTGGAAGAACTGTTCGATTTCAGTGTGGCTTTAACTTCCGGTTCTGTACTGTTCTCTTGAGTCGCGTTGACTTGGTTCTTGTGTGACAGATAATGTATGGGTATTTATTTTCTATTTATTTATCTTGTTGGACATATTTATATAGCAAACTGTTTTGATAATACTTACTATATTTTTGTATTTAAGAATGAACACAGGATCTCTAGTATAGCTCTGTAATTCACCTGAAATAAAATTTGAAAATAAAATACAGACTATGTCGCTTATATCAACACACCTTTATCAATGAATGCAATGAAGAAAAAAAATCACCAGATCACTCCCGGTCTGACAAGAAACAATTTAACATGAAAATGTGTAACAAGAAGGAACCTCTTGCAATCTGACAAGCACGTCGGACATTTTTAGTTATCAGATGACATTTTTTAAAAGATTCTGACATACATTCGTAGATATCATAATTTCTATGATGAATGGAAAGACGTCACATCAAAACATCTTGTAGGCCTACTCATCAGAGTCAGCTGTTGCTGAGTTAAAAGATATAGATTGTAGTTGCCGGCTATTATATTTGCCTCATTAGGGACTTTACATGAACGGAAAGCTATTGAACTATGAGGTGTCTAAATAGTCTTTCCTTTTGGTGGCGTTAATTGGTAAGATTTATGATTTAACCGCTGTCACCGTGTACAGCTGGACACAGGGTTTCCTGACACACCTCGCTCTTGGGAAATGCACCCTGTCACACCTTTACTGAGCGTCAAGTAACCAAACAGATATCGTAGAAAGAGATTGAAGAGGAACTCAACAGAGTCGCTGTGCAAACTAAAAGTGTGACAGGGTACGCTTCCTCAGACCGAGGTGTATCATAAATTCCTGTGCCCAACTGTACTTTATACATAGCAACTCCTCTTTAGAAATTCCCTTTTTTATTTATATCTTGATATATATACATATTAATATTTATATATACATATATATATGTATATATATATATATTTATATATATATATATATATATATATATATATATATATATATATATATATATATATATATATATATATATATATATATATATATATATACACAGTATGTATATATATATATATATATATATATATATATATATATATATATATATATATATATATATATATATATATATATACATATAGATGTTATGAAGTATCTAACATTTTCAAGGGAGAGATTTTCACCGATCCCAAGAAGTACTTGTTTACAACTGGAATAATACCACATAATTACCCACTGTGGTAGTCTATTGGAAACGTTCCTTGCTGGAGATCTGCTGGACTGGGGTTCGAGACCAGCTCAAGCTCAATAGTTTCTTGTAATGTCTGCATCATCACCATCCTTGTGAGGTAAGGATGGCGGGTTTGAAGGAGCCTATCTGCTGAGTCATCCGAAGCCACTGTCTGGGCCCCCTGGTCCTAGGTTGGATGGAGAGGAGGTTTGGGCACTGATCATATATATACACACACACATATATATATATATATATATATATATATATATATATATATATATATATATATATATATATGTATATATATATATATATATATACATACTGTATATATGTACACACACATATATAGATATATATATATATATATATATATATATATATATATATATATATATATATATATATATATATATATATATATATATATATATATATTACTAACACTCGGGATTTTAACCAATGCAGATATCAACCACAATGGTATTTGATATCGATTTCCACCTTTGGGAATATATATCCCTTGGAGATTCTCTCTTGATAATTCGATTGGTAAGAGACCCTGGTTTCGGCTAAGAGGCATAGGTTAGAATCCTTGCCCAGCCAGAAGCATTTATCATAACTGAATTTACATAGTCTCTAGGGCATTGTCATTATCCCTTTCCTTTGGCATTCAAGTGCAACCTTTATATCTTTCATTCTGTGACGTAAGTAGGTTAAAGGAAATAAACGAAATTATCCAATTGTTTGTTTTTACTGTATAATTAACAAGGGTTCATATACTTCTGTATTTACAATAAAGATAAGAAATTAAATAACTTTGTCAGATGAGTATCCTTACTGAGATCCTAAACGGACGTAAAGAAAAGGAAATTTACGTGAAAATCAAGCGCTTTATAGTCATGACAGAATACCTATGCATACAAGCACGCACACACATATGGATTGAAAATTTAATTGTTCTAAAATTTAAAATTGCCTGGTTACAGATAGTCTCTGTGGGTCATTTGTTCTCAGTAACAGTTTATAACTAATGCTAAAATAGATTTCTGCAGATGATTCAATTTGTTTGCTATTGCTTGCAACATATGCAGTAGTATCCTTTCACCAGCTGTGATACTGTTATAATATATAAAGTTAATACTGTATAGTTTAATTCTCTTAGGTATCAGAATTATGTTAAATGTGACAAAGAATAAAATATACAATCATTATTCAAAAGAAATTTAGAAGACATCGACAGTATTTCCGGGATTTTTTTTTTATTATGATTTCCCAGTCTTGTTGTCATGCGTCGTTCAAAAACAACAATAATGCCTAGTCTTATGTTGAGCTCATTGAAATCATTATGAAAATGAAACATAATGTTTCTATTAACACAGGATTTGTATTTCTGTTATGGGTATCTTGCAGACTGATCATCATAGGCCTACTATCATTGAGAACAATCGAATATAGACTATTTTTCCTAATAAGTCTCCATCTGTATTGTAATATAACACTTTAATATCTTTCTCACATATTCTAGAACAGCATTTTGAAATCAGCCTAATATTAAACTTGAAAAATAATGCTGAACCAGGATACATTATTTTCTGACTTAGGGTCCACATCCCCAAGCGTCTTTGACTAGACTTTCCAGCTGCCCAACGCTCAAAGGACATTTCGGGAAGCTGGCATAACAGGCCCTATCATCGCGGGTCGTACCGCCGATGACGGCGGCGTTGACGAAGGCCGCGTTGTAGTCTTTGGCAATATCCGTGTTGTTGCTGAACATCTTCACCAGGAGGTTCTCCTCAATGGTCCTGGCGGTCTCGTCCTTGACCTGGAGGTGGCACAGGAGCTTGAAGATGCAGCCGTCCGGGTCGAATCTGCCGATGGTCGTGAGGATCATGTTTTCGCCGTTCCGCAGATGCTGCCGGACCTCTTCCTCTTCCTCCATGACTAAGCCGATGGAACGCTTGTGGTTTTGCTGCCTGTCACTGTCACTTCCAAGTGCTGCCCAAAGAAGCAAAGCTCCCTGGTGACATAGTTTTGCATAATTAGAAACCTTACAAATATGAAAATTTGTTATTTATAGAAAATTATCTGCTTATTTTCTTTCTTTTCTGTGTGGGGAAGGCAAAGGGAATTTTATCTTCGTGGAAGCTATTCATGGTGAAAAATGGAAAATATTTAAACTTACATCTTCGGTAAACATTGAAGCTGACAGTGTACATGTAACCGAAATCTATGCAAGTAAATAAAAACAATTTCATGGACAGGTCGAGTGACCTATTCATATTTCAAAAGAATCATTACTTTAACATAGTTTTATTAAATGGCCTCATTATTTATTTTGCTTGATGAATTTTGCTTCTTTACACAAAGGGTAATTAAACTCGTTGGTTATAAAACTATAATAAAGAAGGGAAATCACTCCTCCAATACCCTGGCTTCGAAGTAGCATCGCAGTGTTTACATATGCCAGAGATAGTAAGCTGCAAAACATATGGTAACGATGATCACTGAATAACAGTCTACGATAATACTACTGTACTGTCCCCTTACTCGTCTCAGAGAATGCAAGGAGACCGTGTCTAGTCAAAAGGATCAGTTAAAAAAAAAAAAAAATAAATAAATAAAAAATAAATAAATAAATAAAAAATAAATAAATAAATAAATTCTGCAGCTACAGATATACTTAATATCCTACTGTTTTCCCAGTGAAAATTATCTTTGAGAGACTTGTGCTAGTGATTTCCAATTTTGACACAGTATTACATATGCATATTATATGAAGACTTTCCTTCCGAGGCTTAACCATAGGATTTCAGTAGTAATAGTTTTCTATTTTCCCTTAGTTTATCAGGCTCAGTGCGTCTAGGGAAGAATGGCTCGGTCAAAATATCTCTGGAAATGACTCGCTAAAAGGGCATGCAAAGTTGGTCAGTAGACAACAGTAAAGTAGCTCGGATGTCATCTTTCCACCGTTCACAATATCATCTCTCTCTCTCTCTCTCTCTCTCTCTCTCTCTCTCTCTCTCTCTCTCTCTCTCTCTCTCTCTCTCTCTCTCTCTCATCCAGATGAAAGCTTCTTGCCATACCAGGAGACACTGATACAAATTTACACCAAGGATTGTACAGACAAGACTCCAAAGCTGCACACCAAGGACAAGACTTCCACTTTGAACAGAGACACTAACATCCCAGCACAAGTCTAAATGCGTGTGTAATAATATTACTCCTTACGGTGGCCGTAAAGAGAGGTAATAAGGAGTTCCTATTTACCTTCAGAGCAGCTATGCCAGCAGCAGTGACAGCAGTGGCAGCAGTGACAGCAGTGGCT
>NC_090754.1:71148010-71180510 GCF_036898095.1 Palaemon carinicauda
ATTGGCTTTCAAAATAAAAATAGATTTGTTTTCTCTTTGAACAAAACAATTCTGATTGGTTAATACTGCATTGAATGAACTTATTAGAGACTGCTATTTGATATCTGGATATCAGACTACAAAATATCTTCATATTTTCATATTTGCTGTTTCTGTGTATTTTCTAGTGTCTAGATTTCACTAAATTTTCGTCTGTATGAATGCACTGCCATTATATAAGGATATGATATTTTCATAGAGAAGCCCTGACGAAAGCCATCACTATCTGCTGAAACAGCTGTTGGCCAAAGTTGAATAAATGGAGCAGGAGTAAAAAATTCCTTCCTTTCCTTCAAATTCCTATCCCTAGAACAGTGGTGACTTAAAATCCTTGATTCCACAAGTGTTTTAGTTCCACTGAAGGTCACACACCTCAGACATGTCAATTCATGTCTTGGGTTTGGCCAGTTTTCATCATTACGCTAGCCAGCACAAATTGGAGATGGTGGGAGATTTTCGTTTGATCACTCACATCAAACCAACCTAGTATGGGTGACCTGGACCAGTACACTTTTGCTGATTATGGCGATACGCAAACACTTCCATCCTGTTAAGGTATCCCCACTTAGAATGGTGTGTGTATATATAAAAATATATATATACATACATATATATATATATATATATATGTGTGTGTGTGTGTGTGTGTATTATACACATGTATATTTATATATCTATTTATATATATATATATATATATGTGTGTGTGTGTGTGTGTGTGTGTTTGTAAGTGTATATATACACACACATATATATAGATATTTATATATGTATACATATATATATATATAGAATATGTATGTTTGTATGTATGTATGTATAATATTAAAAAATGCTTCTTATTCTAGTGTCTGAGTAACGAAGCAAGTACCTTGCTGTTCTCATCGAATCTTTTAGGGTGAAGCTGCTAGGCTCACGCCTTTACCTATTCTCCATATCTGCCCTCATCACTGATGTAAATTCCCACGATCGACGCCTGCATGACCATGATGAGTCTTCGGGTCGCCGTGGGAAAAGCTATGACTGACCCTAAGTTATTCTGCATTCAGTTGTCGTCCAAACGGCTTCTGATTGCTATTCGTATCGTGGATGTTTGATACGGTGGTTTATTTGTCCTGATATGTGATTATGTTGTTTGTCCTTAATTATTGAAACATGAATAATAATAATAATAATAATAATAATAATAATAATAATAATAATAATAATAATAATAATAATAATAATAATAATAATCTCTGCTGATGACTCAGTAGGTAGACTTATAGGCTTCTCCATAACCCCATCCTTGCTCACAAGGAAGATGAGGTTGCACACAGTTCTAGAATCGATCGAGCTTGAGCAGGTCTCAAACTCCTGTCTAACAGATTGCCAGGCAGAGATGTTTCTAATAGACTACCACAACCATTCCACTTTTCTCTAGGGTCAAGAAATATAAATATACTACGTAGCAAACGGAACATGGTTTCGTCCTTTACTTATATTTTTTTATGTTGTGATTACTGAATGTTGTTTCACTATTGAAGCAGCTCACTCGCGTTATTGCTACTTCTATCAGCAAGCTTTACAAAGCTCCAGCTCTGAGTCGTGACTCTTGAATGACGTCATGTAAACAGACTATTGTAAACGGAATACAAAATTAACAAATGAGCATCACTATTAAAGATTCTTATTTCCTTCGGTATAAGTGTAAGAAGAATCAAATCCTATTTTTTATGTAACTTATACAGAATTCAATTCTTTATAACATACGCGACAACACTTGTAACAAACATTGAAATACGTTCTATCAATGCAATATGTAGCACATTACTTTCTATACACGTAGCGCTCATGGTATTCCAGTACAAATTACACATGATCATACATACATATACCAAAAGCACTTCCCCCAATTTTGGGGGGTAGCCGACAACAACAAGAAACAAAACAATTAGAATAGCGCCAACGTTATCCCTGCGTGTCGTAAGAGGCGACTAAAAGGGACGGGACGAGGGGGCTGGGAACCCCCTCTCCTGTAAAAGTATCCTGTGAGACAGCAACATTACACATGATACATAATAATATTAATACGAAGAAAGGTTTATTTTGTAATACAGTATGATTTACGAATCTAAAATATCACGTTTTTCTTTGCACCATTACAGCATCTGAAGAGGATCAGGTGTAAGCGACGCTGGATATTCAAATGAGATCAGATCGCAAACGACAAAGGGTTTAGATCATTTTCTTTTAGGTGAATGAGTGAGTGTTGTGTACTGTAGTCTATTGTGTGTGGCCGGCTCTAGCCTCCTAAACGAGGAGTTTTTTTAACTGAATAAAAAAGTTTAGATAATAAAAAAAACATCCTGCAGATGAAATAGCAAAATATTTTTTTTTTCGATATCGTAGTTAGCAAAAACTGATCAAAATGTAATAAATGGGAAATTGACGCTAACCACATCCGGTCAACACTCGACAAGAAAGGCTTGACTTTTTTTGTCATAAGAACCTGGTCACATTATTTAGGAGTAATTGCACTGAAAATGAACAGAAATAATAATAATAATAATAATAATAATAATAATAATAATAATAATAATAATAATAATAATAATAAAAGTAAATTGTAACGATAACAATAAATGCAGTTTTAAAAGCAATAACCAATAAAATCAAACAATAACCTCCAAAGACGACCAGAGAGAGAGAGAGAGAGAGAGAGAGAGAGAGAGAGAGAGAGAGGAAAATTACATAAAATTATTTTCATTTCATCAATTTCTCTAACCAATAATGAGATTATTTGAGTTTCTATGCATTAGTTTACTATGAATATTTTTTACTTATTAAACCTCACTTATAATGTACTTCGACGGAAAGAAATTTTTTTATTGCGTTTAAAAATATTTAATAGGAATATCCTTGAATTAATTTCCCTCCAGTAACGATATCTTGATCTTATTGTGATATTCTCTCTCTCTCTCTCTCTCTCTCTCTCTCTCTCTCTCTCTCTCTTTGATTCCAAATAAGCGGACTCCAAAGCCTCCTAGCTCTTACATTTTTCGAATACATACTGTATTTATATATATGCATAAAGGACCTCATACG
This sequence comes from Palaemon carinicauda, assembly GCF_036898095.1. Taxonomy (NCBI): domain Eukaryota; kingdom Metazoa; phylum Arthropoda; class Malacostraca; order Decapoda; family Palaemonidae; genus Palaemon; species Palaemon carinicauda. The sequence continues at coordinate 71,151,137 of NC_090754.1, forward strand.
CATATACATATAAATACATTTTATAACCTAAGAGGTATTATGTGCATTAAAGAGGTATGTAATAGGTTATAACAGTTAATCCCTGCAAGTTTCATTATTCTACGATCAAAATTGTGGCCAGTAAGGTGTTCACGAACACACACACACACAATACGTGCGTTCATACACTTGCATGCGTATGACCAAAGTATTCTATAGACCTTTTGTATGACCAAGTGAATGATGTAGGTACGCACATCTTTTCAAAGAACCAAAGGGTTCAGCTATCCGCACCATAAGGAAATCGTGTCCAGTTGGATTTCCCAGGTACAATTACGCCTTTACCTGAATATCTTCCCTATAGTACTAATTACAGTGATGCTGGGAACTTCATAAATCTCTCTCTCTCTCTCTCTCTCTCTCTCTCTCTCTCTCTCTCTCTCATTATCATTATTATGCAATCTTGCGTTTCCTGGTTCTGGTGGGAGCATTTACCATGGATAATATTCAAGATCATAATAAATATACATATATACATAAATAATATATCCTTGTAGAGAAACATATGCACTGTATATGTTTTATGAATATATATATATATATATATATATAGGTAAATATATATATATATATATATGTATATGTGTGTGTATATATATATATATATATATATACATATATATATACATATATATATAAATATTATACATATATATATATATATATACAGCATATATATACAGTAGATATATATGTACATGAAAATATACATAAAGATATATTAGTCTAGTGAAAATAATGATTGAAAATATAGAAATTGATTATAAATCCACGCGCATAAGTATTCAGTAGAGAAAAATACATGGGTCGCAAAATGCACAGCGCTGAAGAGATGTACAGTGATATTCAGTAATGATCACAAACTGTAGAAGTTACATTACCAAACACTGGAGAGTAACAAAAGCCCAAAGCATATTTCAGGTCATAGGTCAGAGCGCCAGTGTTAAAAACTCTTATTCTATAAACAATATGGAAGGTAATTCTGACTCGCAGGTCAGTCTGAGATGCAGCTCTGAGTTACCCCCTTCTACCCTCCTTGAGGGAGAGTCGACGCGAAGCTTGACCTTGATAGTCCTTATCATAAAGGACAGCACTTGTTATATTGTCACAACACATAAATATGCAAGTACATATGTTTGTATTTATATATACAGTATATATATATATATATATATGCTTATACATACGCACATATGTATACTCACACACACACACACACACACACATATATATATATATATGCTAATACATACACAATTATACACACACACACACACACACATATATATATATATATATATATGGTGTGTATATATATATATATATATATCTAACAAATAGAAATACCAGATAACTGCAGGTCTTGTGCGTGTGGCAATAGGACCTAATCCTAGGAAGATATGGCAAGACGGCAACACTGCAACGTCCATACTAAAAACCCTTAGAGGAAGAACAGAGATGGAAAGCAGCCAGCCAAGGTATCTTATGCAAATGTTGTTTTGCTTACACTTTAGAACCCACAAGTTTTTCTCTTCTTTTTTTCCTTGTTCGAGAGTTAGATTTTTTTCTATTACATTATGCATTGTATTTTTTCAACGTGTCATTATTACTTCTTTTTATTGACAATTTAATCTTTAAAGTAATTTTTTTTGAAAGTTATTATTAACAATGATAATAATAGTGATATAAATGTTAATGATAATAAAGAGGATTATATAGCAATATTGATATGATATTAATAATAATGAAGATAATAATAGTAGTATTATTGATAATAAGACAATATTAATGACAAAGATAACAATAATAGCATTGATAACCGTTCTTTATCCCATTATTACAAAGCTGTAAAAATCAACCACGAACGCATACAGCAATTACACTCCAATCACTTGTCCCCCAATAGCTGTTACAAATACTGCACAATTCCCATTCGAAACCCTTAAGTAAAACAGAGTGAATGATGACAATGGCCATGGCCACGAATCTAACGGCCTTGACAGGTAGCTAATGCGGGGCATTTTGTAATGGTGATATATGGCGTAATTTCTCATTAGTAAGTAGGATATACAGCAGTCTATGACGAAGTGGAATTTACGTATTGGGCTTTTATTATCATATATATATATATATATATATGTATATATATATGTATGTATGTATGTATGTATTTATATGTACAGTATGTATGCATATATATATATATATACATATGTATATATATATATATATATATATACACATATATTATAATATATATATAGATACAGATATATATATATATATATATATGGCACACAAAATACTTGATTATGTGTTTTTATCATGAAGCATATTTTGCAAAGCATTTGCTATCGTAAATAACAAAAGCACTCTATTTCCCATTCAACATCTTGGAGAACTATTAGGCCTACTTATATTAATTATCGTCCATTAGACTTTAAGTTACTATTTTAGGTTCTCTCTAAACAGAAATAATTCTTTGTATATACTAGAGAGAAAAGTGTTCATCAACGAAATTTAATAATCGTACAAACTTGGGAAAATTATCGTTCTTTTATTGTATGTGCATTGATCATCCCTCTTGAATACGAGAATATCATGATATAAGATAATAATGAAGATTGGTCATTATTACGCTTAATATCATTATAACTTCTTTGAATGCTGTTGTTCAAATTCGGAAACATTGAAAAGGCAAGTTTCAGGAGTTGGAAAACCAGTAAATAAAAATATCATAAAGAGTGAAAGATAACTAGCATACACGTGGAAGGACAAAATTAATCACTAAAAATATCAGGATTGAGTACATACATAGTTAAAAAAATCATATTCGTAGCTATATGATTACTCTTCATACGTTGATCACTAATCATTAATTACTTTCGGACAATACCATCCTATCTTTTTCCAATATCAAAATTTAAGACTCAAATTTTTGTGTCTAATGCTTTTTATCCGGGGTGTTACGTCGGACATATGTCTTTAAACAACAGTTCGCTGACACATTTGTACCGCACGTGTTTCATACACGGTCACACACTGTAATGCTATTGTTTTTTTTTTTCATCTCTTACCCTCTCCCTAACTGATAATAGAAATATATGTTTATGTTTGCCATAGCATGTTTCAGATGGTTTGAAATTTGTTGTGACATTGTTGCTCTCAACTGTTTGTATATAAGCACGTTATCTATTGAATAAACCTCACTTACATTCACTTCACCTCTCTACTAGTACCAACTGCTACGTTGCCACACATTTCGCGAATTTTTTATGGCAAACAAGAGACCAACACTAGGAAAATTTTAACAAAGGACAAAGACATTATGTAAGACTCGTTGCTTAGTCATAACTGTGTGGGGGGGGGGGTGGATAATTAAAGAAGGGGTTCATTGTCAATAAAAGGTTTCAGTTGGCGGATATCCGGTTGCAATTAGACTTATGTCCTGTGAAGATGATTGTGTCATTTAATCACGTGATGCAATAAGAAAGAATCTACAGGAAGAACTCCGTAATTCTTTTGCATACAACAGAAACAATAAAAAAACTGTAGCAGTAATAATAACGCCCCTATCAGATTGAGAGGAGAGCTACGATTGTTTATTCAAGCATTTGTTTCACACGTATTTTTTCAAGTTAGTGTAGGCGAAACTGTCAAAGATGAAATGTCAGGAAAAAAAAAAAAAAAAAAAAAAAAAAAAAAAAAAAGAGTTCCCCAGGGTAGTGTACTGCGTGTAACCCTATTTGCCTTAGCCATAAATAGGATATATTCTGTCATTCCTCGAGAATATAATAATAATAATAATAATAATAATAATAATAATAATTTTCAGACGAATGAAAACGTAGTCGATTGAAGATCTGTAGTAATAAAGCAAATTATTATTATTATTATTATTATTATTATTATTATTATTATTATTATTATTATTAAGCTACAACCCTAGTTGGAAAACCAGGATGCTATAACTCCAGGGGCCCCAACAGGGAAAATAGCCCAGCGAGGAAAGGAAACAAGGAAAAAAATATTTCAAGAAAAGTAACAACATTAAAATAAATATCTCCCATATAAACTATAAAAACTTTAACAAAACAAGAGGAAAAGAAACAAGATGGAATAGTATGCCCGAGTGTGCCCTCAAGCAAGAGAACTTTAAACCAAGACAGTGGAAGACCATGGTACGGAGGCTATGGCACTACCCAAGACTAGAGAACAATGGTTTAATTTGGAGTGTCCTCTCCTAGAAGAGATGCTTACCATAGATACATTTTCATCCTCTGATTCTTCCTTAAAATGTTTCGAAGGTTTGTCAGGTTCTGTGAAGTTAAAAACATACTTATACAAAAATACAAATGTGAAAAAATTGATAAAAGTCTAGATATGCAATAAGTAAATTGAAATTAAAATTAAAATATAAAAAGAAATTCTTCTGTAGACGGGGTTATCTAAGTTTTAACTAGATTTAAAGTTTTCCTTACAAAATGTTTCCACCAGTCTTAGCTGGGTATTAAATCAAGTTTTGCATAAAATACTAAAATCCTCATTATCAAAATAGGTATTATAAGAGCCATGATTATATTCTATTACTATAGAGGAATGAAGAGGCTGGCCGAGAGGAAAAAGGTTTCTTGATTTTTAGAATTTTTAGTTTTGTATAGATATGTTTTTAAAGATGATGAATGCAAGAGTTGGTGAGAGGAGTAAAGAGGAAGGCCAAGGTTTGACTGGATGGATTAAGTGAAGAAAACCCTAGGTGACAGGAGGGTGGATGTGAGAGAGGCAAAAGAACCTGCTAGAAATAGGAAGGAATACCTAGCGATTGTGTCACAGTTCCGATTGGTCCCGCTGCTACCTCAGGTCGCCTTGGTGACCGCTGAGGTAACGGCAGCAGGGAAGTCTGCATATGAAGCTTCATTTGTAGATGGTGAGGGTGGACTGTGGTGCCCTAGCAATACCAACCAAACTTCACTGAGCCCCTCGTCAGGCAAAGAGGAACTGTGAGAAAAAAATCCCATTTTGTTCTTTTTTTTATGTCGGCTACCTTCCAAAATTGGAGGAAACGCCTTGGCGGATAGATACGTGTTTTTAAATTTACAGAACCTGATAATGGACACTTACCGAAACTCTGTTTTAAAAGAAAGTAAATGTATGAAAATGTGTCATCGTCTGAACATTCCATAACCAACATTAATAATGATAATAATTCATTTAATAAATATAGCATTGTTTCAAAATAGTACTTTATAAATTCTGGTGGTAATCATTTTATAGAAAAGATTGAATGAAGATTTTTATCATCGGGTCCGCGTAAACCAAAGTAAGACTTGTAACCAGGTAAACAAGTCATGTTTGATTTCGTTTCATATCAGGTTTTTTTTTTTAATGAATATTAACAAAGAATAATATTCCTCAAATAATTAACAAACAGGTCTCAGGATGATCATTCCTAGAAGAGTGGAATTTCACTATAAATAATATTGTGAATTGCTACAGAATCTTTTATTAGTATTCCAAATTTTAAAAATGTCATTCCCAAATTGATTTTGCGAAGGCCGTTGGGATGGGCAACCCAATGAAAAAGAGCAGAGGTGTAAAATTCAAGTAAAGAAAAGTATTATTTCACAATAGTGATGTGACAAGTAAAATTTTCTTACAGACACTAAAATTCTTTGCAAAGGATTTCATTGTCCTAGGCATTCTATAGAATATAAATCCTCCATATAATGATGTTGTATTCCTTCGTTTTGCAACACGTTGACCCTGAGTCTACCTCCCATAGATGAGTTCCTGTTGTATGACTAGAATGCGTAATGTTGCTTGGGTGTTCGTGGAGTCCCTAAGCTTAGAAAGAAGAAAGCTTCTTTTTGTATTTCAATTAATTTTCGTTTTTCTTGATGTTTTTTATATGCATTGGTCATACTGTGAATTGGTGTGACTATTTGTTAAATATATTCATCTATGAATAAATAACGAAAGTAAATAGAATTGACCTTATGTAGCCGATAAAGGTTAAGATAATATCCCAAGGATGTTAAGTCTCATAGGGCACAGAACTGGTTAGCATTTTCAAACTTGTGAATTATTCAATCAAGTCATCAAACTTATAATTTCCTCACTAGCATTCGTAATTCTAATCCATTCAAATAAAAAACACACACCTTTCAATATCAAATTCGCTCTGCCACGGTACCATAGACCCATAGGGAAGTTCACTATTTATAACCGGCTGGTCAAGGCCACGGTCTCTACCATTATTAGTTGTCGGTGCTAAAGCCTTAATTCTTGCTCGGACAAAAGTACATACCTTAAGAAAATCATTATGGATCTGTGATTCCGTGGTATAGGGAAGTCGTTGTTGAAAGGCATTAGTGGCCTATATATATATATATATATATATGTATATATATATATGTATATATATATATATATATATATAATATGTTGTGATTACAGATTTCCGTTTCTATAATATGAATAAAAACCCACATTCAGGAATAAATAGATAAATGGGTAAATAGATTAGTAAATTTCCTTTTTCTTATATATATATATATATATATACATATATATATATATATATATATATGGGTTTGTGAATTTATAAACTAGCTTATTTAGGAAAGATCTAATTTCATGTTACTTTTTTAAAATTATATTTTATTTTCTCATTACTCTCTTGAAGTTTATTTCTTCCTTCCCTTTCTTCACTGGGCTATTTTTTCTTGTTGTAGCCCTTGGGCTTAAGCATCCTGCTTTTCCAACTAGGGTTGTAGCCTACCAAGCAATAATAATAATAATAATAATAATAATAATAATAATAATAATATACATAAATCTATGAAAAATAATTTATCTTCCTTAAGGGTACATTCGGGTACAATATTCTATCTAATTTCTCGTCCTCTTGTTTTGTTGAAGTCTTTAGAGTTTATAAAGGAAATATTTATTTTAATGTTGTTACTGATCTTAAATTATCTTAATTTTCCTTGATTCCTTTCCTCACTGGGCTATTTTCTCTGTTGGACCCATTGTACTTATGCATCCTGCTTTTCCAATTAGGGTTGTAGCCTAATAATAATAATAATAATAATAATAATAATAATAATAATAATAATAATAATAATAATAATAATAATAATAATAATCTGTTCCTTTCTAAAGCCATGATATAGCAGCGAGAGGGTTGCAAAGTAACGTGAAGCTGTAAATGTGGGGTTTTGGATGGGTGAAGTTGAGAGCAGACAGAAGCCCAGGTGCGTCCCCCCCGGCTCTGCAAAACACTCGGAAGATCTCGGTGGATAAAGCATCTTCCTACGTACTGCATAAGGATTCTATACACTGCCTTATTAACTGCCTAATATTTATCCTTATCTCTCTCTCTCTCTCTCTCTCTCTCTCTCTCTCTGTACACACAGGCACCATACGTAGGCCTATGTATAACTTTATGCAACTATATTGTGTTTTCTCTCAAGACATAGCTTAATGTCATATATATATATATATATATACACACACATATATATATATATATGTATGTGTGTGTGTGTGTGTGTGTGTTTATGTACAGTATATCTATGTATAAGAATTTTTTAGTGATATCAAGTCAGCAACAATGAGCAGTTTTTGCAGCATCCTCTTAAGCATTTTGGGATTATGGGCATATAAGCCTTTCTATGTGTCTTCCTCATCACGCGATATACGGTAGAAAGGTCATTCCATGCGCCCTTAACCCCACCTTCACCCTAATTAAAAAATACCACATTCTTACATCATTGCCTTTCTTAGCCATCATATCCAGCATCAGCGACTAAAAAAAAAGGGGGGGGGGAAAATCTACCGTTATCACCACCCTTACTCTTTTCTAAATTTATCATTTCCCAACCAAAATTATCTACTTTTACCATATACTTCAGCCCCAAACGAAAAGATACACATTCCTATCGCCAGACACCAGTCCTCAACATATTACATCATACTACCACCAAAAAGACGTTCCGTCTATCCCTTCCGCTTCCATAGCAGCTCTCTTCTCGTCTCTACCCTTAGGGACACCGCCTCCTTCTCCCCTTTCATCCAATCCCCACCCAGGAGACCTCAGATCTCTGTCTTAAACCTCCCTGGCTGAAACTAGGAACGGTTAAGAAGCAAGGAAGGCTCGTCCTTATATGGCATGCTTATGACGTGAGCGTCCCGCCTTCCCTCACGGTTATAAAGGAAGAAGATTCTCAGCCAGGCGTCACATACCTATTTGACCTTCGCCAATTTGAGGTCCGTCTGCTCTCCAGTAACTCCTGAGGTGAGACTTGAGGGCGCTCAAGGGTTAGCTGACTCTTCAGAATAGTGCAGTTTACTAATAAGAGAGTGGTTGTTCAAGTGAAGTGGAGTCCTGAAGTGTTTTAAATGGAGTCCACTTCAGTGACGTGATATTAGTGAAGTTAATGGATGATGGATGATCCGTAGTTGGGGTTCGGATATATCTGCCTGACTGAAGCAGAAACTTGGAAAAACTATTTTTAAAGAAATGACCGAATTGAATAAATAAGGATATTATTAAACACTACTATTATTTTTTTCATAACTACTAAAAAAAATAGTATGAGGCTTTTTAATTGATTATGACTTTTTCAATCATTAGTAATCTCATATAAGAAACTAACATGTCGAATGATGGCCTTACTTTACAACGCGAAACAAATTTGACAAAGTATTTTGTGAGTTCCTTGGTATGGAGAATCTTATGCATTTTCTAGCGTTATTTTTACTTATGCATTGGCTGTTGTTTTTTAGTCTTTTATTGTGTAGATTGTAGGTATTGTATTATGAGTTATATTTTTCTACCATTGTGATATTCATTACGATACTTTTCTCTGCTAAGATGTAATTAGAAGGGAGGGAGCTGTGCAATTTGCATACCTCCCCAGCTAGGCTATGCGTCCTTTTTCCCATCGTTATCCCTACATTAAAGGGTCGGTTGCGCATCAGGCATGGTTTAATAATTTGGCAGAGGGTTTTTACGATCACATGCCCTTGCATTCACCTACCACAGTTATTACCGATGGGCCTAAGCTTTGACTAAATAGTCCAATTGCAAACCAGCAGTTTTCACAGTTATTGGCACTAGGCCTAGCCTTTGGTTAGAAAGCGAGGCAACAACTGTCCTTTTAATAGCTTTCCACGATACGCAAGACGTACCCTACCACAGGGTAACCAACTTGGATATGAAATAAGTAGAACTACAAGTCCACACAATGATTTTCACTTGGTTATAAAACTTGTTAGTCCCAAAAACTTGATCACATTTGCATTTGAATTTAATAGCCATCGTTGTTTATATACTCTTTTGAGTTTTTCTTTAAACCTTTTGAGATATCAGTTCATTTCCCTTTTCTCTTATGGGATCCCTTTGCTTTGTGTCTTACTTTACCTCCGTTCTTGCTTCCTTTCTTCCATTTACCTACCCACCCTCTTTTAACTTTTACCTCATAGTATAACTCTAGAAATTTACCTTGGAGACACGGTGCTAAATGGCCTCATAGGCCCCAGCGCCTGGCTATATAGTCAAAATACGTAATTCCTATCCTACCTGGATTGTCTTAGCTGAATTTTATGACTTCATGAAAAATGGAAACGATAAGTAAACCAATAACGAATTAATAACATTAGAAATAGATAACTACAGCTCTATCTTGTTCTATGATTAGGTTTGTATAAATCTATATCGATGTATATCTATTTACACAAAACACACACATACACACATACACACTTCTCCCTTACATGATAAAGTGTCTGGCTATATATATATATATATATATATATATTCCTGTCATGCTGAGGGGCTTTGCCGTAAATATAACTACTAGGTTTCTCCCAGTTCCTCGGGAAGGGTGGAGAGTAGTCATAGCCTGGTGAGAGAGGGCACCCTAAAAGATAAGCTCGGAAACCCCAATCTCCCTCAAATTGTCGAAAGTGCCGTGTTGTAGTTAGGAAAGGGGAGGAAGTGGGAAGGGTTGAATCTCTGTGTGTGTGCATATCTATCTAATTATTTAGCCGTCATTTTTGACAGGTTGGGTACCCTAATATATATATATATATATATATATGTATATATATATATATATATATATACTCGTGTATATAAAGCATATGTTGTAATTATTATTATTATTATTATTATTATTATTATTATTATTATTATTATTATTATTATTATTAGCTAAGCTACAACCCTAGTTGGAAAAGCAGGATGCTGTAAGCCCGAGGGCACCAAAGACAGTGCAAGACTACGGTACAGAGGCTATGGCTTTTTATGTGTAACTGTACAGTCATGAAACTTGGAATAGCCCAGCTTCAGACACATTATCAAATAGCAAGTTTATTCAAGTGAATCATCTCCAAGTACCGAATAAAACATTTTGTTCAGGATAAAATCCACAGAGAAAAAGTTTCCATAGAGGATTAAAACAAGTTTTTTTTTATTTTTTTTTATTGTCTCCCTTGTAATCCTTAATGGAGATTTAGGATCTGTACTTTTGCTCTCTAACTGGGATTACAGCTTGGCTCTAATAATTTTAATAATAATAATATTAGTAATAATAATAATAATAATAATAATAATAATAATAATAATAATAATAATAATAATAATAATAATAATAATAATAATAATAATGGTTCAAAATGAGGTTCAAAATAATTTGTTTATTTGATAAGCGATTTTATCTGTTATTAATTAAGTCTGTTAACGGATTTCCAAGGCGGATAAATTCCAGACACTGATACAAATTGTGTAATAAACAATTAGCCTGCACAAACGAATCTATCTAAAACAAAGACTCATATAATACATACACACATATGTGTGTGTTTATGTTTATATGTGTATTCTATATGTATGTATATTATATAGATGCTTCTGTTTATGGATGTATTTCTGCGTAAGTAGACAAAGTCCCCCAGATGAATCCCGTTCTTTGAGCATAATGTTAATGTAATAGAATGAACGGTCGACTCAACACCTACAGAGAGAGAATTAGGATGGAGTCATTCATAATCAGTTATTTCAAGTAATATGTTTAGAATAAAAATCATGTTCGGTACGGACAAAGCCAACCCAAAAGAAGACGAAATCAAAACTCGAAGAAGAAATGTGATTAAAACAGGTCTGTAGGACTTCTAGGACATAGGATCCTCCCTATTCAGATCTTATCATTGACAACGTTTCTTCAATTGAATGCAACTTATTCAAAGTTGTAGGTGTCTTTTTTCTATTGTTAGTTCACTTTGAGAAACATCTGGTTTGTTATTTCTTCAATTGCACAGAAAATTGATATTTTGAGAAATAAGATTTTTGGAGACTTGTTTGTGTTCAGGAAATCTTTTAATAACTTTATTCATCCATGTTTTGAATGTTGGTCTACTGCCTGAAGCTCAGAATCAGTCAGTTATCTTAACTTTTTAACCAAAATTTGATGTCTACGGAATAAATTCTCCTTAACCATATCATTTGCCTCTGGCTTCGTCGTTTCTATAATTATGACCATCATTTTATTATTATTATTATTATTATTATTATTATTATTATTATTATTATTATTATTATTATTATTATTATTATTATTATTATTATTATTATAAAGGCCCCTTATGAATGGCAGATGCAAGGGACAGTGACATTGACCTAGCAAGCAGGACAATGCCCATACTGTATATCATATGATCAGCGCCAAAGCCCTCTCTCCAAGCATGCTAGAACCAATGAGGGCCAGGTAATGGCTGCTGATAACTCAGCAAGCAGACCTTAGCTCACAACGATTGTAAGGTTGCAGACACTTAAGGAACTAACGACTTTGAGCGGGACTCGAACTCCCATCTGGCGATCACCAGACAGACCTGTTATTCTATATACCTTGTTACCCATAAGGCCACATTTAAATCTTTCCAGGTTATACAATTCACTACGTAGTATAAGATATGCAATTAATTATAATCTTGACTTTACATCCGTATTTTTCCCTGTTGGAGCCCTTGGGCTTATAGCATCCTACTTTTCCAACTGGGGTTATAGCTCTGATAGCAATAATAATAATAATAATAATAATAATAATAATAATAATAATAATAATAATAATAATAATAATAATAATAATAATAATAATAATAATAATAATAATAAGGTTCAATGCTACATAGTATCCTCAATGTTCTATTCCTACTGTGACAAAATTATGGAAACCTCTTCCCAACCAAACAATTGAATTTGCAGAACTTTCCGGGGTTCAGACTTAGTACGGTCTTTCTTATAAGTTTACTTCGGTGTTTTTAATGTTCTGTCTGTTATATTTTGATTTGATATTGTTAAATATCTCAATTTGTGTTGAATTGTTATTTCCATTTTATATATTCTTTAATTCTCCGTTTATTTTCCGCACTGGGCTTATTTCCCTATTGGGGCAATTGAACTTGTAGCACTACACTTTTTCCAATCATCCTCGCTTATGATAATAATAATAATAATAATAATGATAATAATGATAATAATAATAATGATGATAATAATAACAATAATAATAATAATAATAATTCATAACCATGAGTACTGAATTGACAGAAAAGTTACATTTTGAGACAATTTAAAAATAACATTCTTTCACCACTGACGAGACCTGTCACCTTAAAATCCCTTTTTTGTTTTCATATTTGTTCTGTGAATAATGTGATATATTCTATCTGTCACACGCATACAATGGTTTTCTTACATTAGTCCTTAATTTTTGTGATTAATTTTTTCATATTAATCACCAATTATCATCATCATCATCATAACAGTTATCACTATTAGTAACACAATCTCTTATATTCCAGATGCGCAACTCGACCCTCATCTCAGCCTCATTCGCAGTGACATGGATATGTGCCGCGGAAGGTGTTCTCCTCGGAGCGGCCCTTGCCTTAGGGGGTCTGGCTGCCCTGAAGGGCGCGGCCCTTGTCGGTCTACATAGTCACAAGCACAAGAAGAAATACCACCACCGCCCTCACTATTACATGCCTCACTATCACACTCCTCACTTTTATGGAAGACCCTACAGAGGATACCGGAAGGGCCGGTCTGTGGACGCGTCCTTCGAGGAATACGGCGAGGATATCCTCCTGTCCACCGTGGAGAAGCTGGATCCTAACGGCTGTATCCTGAAACTTCTGTGCCAGGCTCACATCAAGGGAGAAGAGGCGCGCTCGCTGGAAGAGGCCATCTTGGTTGACATGTTCTCCAACAGCACTGAAACTCTGACGTCGTATAACACAGCCTTCGTCTTTGCCACAGATATCGGAGTGAAAACGCAAGACCCGTCAGCCTGCAAGAAGTACTTCCCAAAGTGCCCCATGGATGAAGGAGAGCTCAGTGGGCTTCTGCAAATGGCGTGGGGCTGTGGGGTTAACGTCTTCGAAGAGAGTGAAGAGGAAATTGCAGAAGAAGAAAGCAGACAAGAAGTTGAACAAATTACAGAGGGAAGAGTGCCGACCAACACTACTTCCTAAGATATGCAGGTCGACCTCATGCGAATTCTCTCTCTCTCTCTCTCTCTCTCTCTCTCTCTCTCTCTCTCTGTATTTTACATTTTAATTTAACTTGCTTTTTCTAACCTATTCATTCCACTAGTTATAATTAAATGTTTTGTTATACGTTAAAATACATTTGTTTTGTATCTAGCTTCATAAATAGTATATGTTATGACTGTAACTGTTAATAAATAGACAAATACACGCTCACTCAACCACACACACACATATATACTGTATATATATATATATATATATATGTATATATATACTGTATATGTATATACTATATATATATATATATATATATGTATATATATACTGTATATGTATATACTATATATATATATATATATACATATATATATATATATATAAATATATATATATATATATATATACAGGTATATGCACTCTCCCAATTCAACATTTTCAACTCCTTAAAGTCTCACATTCTCAGGGAAAACATTTGTCAACTGGATACATACAAACACAACATACATACATGTAAAAGTATGTGCAAATGAATTGTAATATAAAAGTATACGAGTAATTGTTGTGGGCATTAAACGAAGAGGCTGATACTTCTGATTTAGATAAAATATAACTTACTATGATATACTGGAATTTTACTACCCAAGAATCTAAGATATATTGTGATTTCTTCGAGTTACCTTTATTATTATTTATAAAGGTCATTAAATGGTCTGAATTAGCATTTCATGTTGCAATCAATCTAATATGGTTGATTTTCCTGTTATATGCGATAATTAAGGAATTAAATGTTTAAATTGAGAAATAATGAATGAAGATTTATGTTTCCAGTAGTTAAGAAATAAAAAAATTATATTCGGAAGATTAATTCTCTTGAGTGTTTTAAAGACTAATATAGAATTTTATTGACAAAATTCTCTATAAAAAGGAAAATAAAGTAGATTCCACCGTTTGGTATTAACCACAGACCTCCCCTTCCGAGAAAGCTAGTTGCCGATCGAGTTTCTTACATTTCTTATAATACAGAAGTTGTTAATTATCGATGGTGGCAGTAAATAGAAATATAGTAATCTTATCACTAACGTTACTAAGTTTATCATACAACAACTGTGCGGAAATACAGACAAGATGTGCAATCATTTAGACACGGTTTGCTTTAATAACGTCTCTCTCTCTCTCTCTCTCTCCTCTCTCTCTCTCTCTCTCTTAATGTTACCCGCAAGGTTCTACAGGAAACAAATCACCCCCTAGGGACGTATACCTTTTTATAAAGCAGATTTATATCGGGCTGGATTATGTATGGTCACCTAAATACCCACGTAAAAATAAAAATGATTCAGCTATTATAAGATGATTCATTACTTCATATGGGATTTCTGTGTCGTTATACAGCTTCCTCTGATATTGTGTGGGGCAGGAATGAAAAAAGCCATCTAAAAGATAAAAATATATGAGATCTTTTTAAGAAAAGTTCTAAAGTTAAAATGAAAGAAAGTCAAGTACTATATGAAAGAATATTAAAAAAAGTACTTTTCATGACATATTCATAATTCTTTCTACACTGTTAAAAATTTGCATTAAAAAAACGGGTAAATGTCCGGCAACATTTATTCTAGGATTTTTACCGTTTTAAAACGAATATATTGACGTAAATGAGTGATATTACGGTCACCTACCCGAGAAAGATAATAACAAACTAAGGTAAAATTACGGTCGCCTATATTTAATGAAATACGATTGAGAACACCGATATTTTTACGGAGAATTTCCGATTAAGATTACGGTTTTTTTCTAACAGTGTAGTGTTTAAGATTTTATTTATTCATCTTTTTCTTACCTGAAGGATAGTTTCATTTATGAGTACCAACGCTACGAAACTATAATTAATTTGATAGTATATCCCATCGAAGAGCTTGAAGCTGAAGTGATGTACACAAAATCATTCTTCAGGAAAGGATCGTCAGGAAATCCTTAAGGATTGTGGACCCGACATAACGGTAAGGAGTCCTTTCTTTGAAGGATGCTCGAACGATATTCCTGAGAGAAAGAATAGGTTGATAGTTAAATAAATCTAGCTTGATTTATTATAAAATTGTTTTTTTTTTTTTAAACATTAATGAGTAAATATACAGTATCTCATTATATATTCGGGATATTTGGGAAATTCACCATACTTTGATGAGGATTTTTATATGAAAGGTAAAATTAATAGTAAAGTCATTCAATGCTTTTTATCTCTTTATTATAAATATACTTTTTTTTATAAATGAAAATAACGTGTATATATATATATATATATAAAAGAGAGAGAGAGGAGAGAGAGAGAGAGAGAGAGAGAGTGGCAACCATACATGCATATATATGTCTATATATACTTACATTTGTATACGCACACACACACACACATATATATATATATATATATATCTATATATTATATATATATATACATTTATGTATATATATATATATATTTATTTATACATGCAGATATAGGATATATATATATATATATTTAT
This sequence comes from Palaemon carinicauda, assembly GCF_036898095.1. NCBI lineage: Eukaryota > Metazoa > Arthropoda > Malacostraca > Decapoda > Palaemonidae > Palaemon > Palaemon carinicauda. Next base: position 71,167,249 of record NC_090754.1, read on the forward strand.
ATATATATATATGTGTGTGTGTGTATAATATATATATATATAATATATAGAGAGAGAGAGAGAGAGAGAGAGAGAGAGAGAGAGATTCTCTCAACATTTGTTAACGTTTTAGAATATCGTAGTTAAAATCTTGAAAATTCAATTCTGTCAATGAGGAAGGTAAAACCACGAATTCTCGGAAACTTTCTTTATTGAAAACAATCAAAATCTTATCTCCTATTAAACGTCATAATACTACCTATATCTTTCAACAAGACTTACAAAATATAGTAACAAAACCCGAAAATTGTTTCAAGAACTGACAATATGCAAATCAACAACATTAAGCAAATCATTGCATAACTTATCAAGGAAAATGAGGTGATTTATTCCTGTGAGTGTTCCTTCTGAAGGACTTGCACCCCACAAGCCCAGGCCTCCTGAAGGAGGCTACCAACCTCCTCGCCTGTGAAAGGGCATTGACCGAAGTACCTCTCACAGACGGCAGGATCTCTGTTCGGTTCCCTATCTCGGAAGCAAAGACGAAGGCGGCGGTGTGGGCAGTAAGAGCCTCCGTCCTGTTGCCAAACATCTGGACCAGGACCTCTTCCTCCGGGGTCCTGGAGGACTCCTCCTTGAACTGCAGGTGACAGAGCAACTTCAAGATGCAACCGCTTTGGTCGAGCCTCACGACGGTCGACAGGAGGCGTTCCTCCGCCTGGTCATCGGCGCCGACTTCGTCAGCAGAGCGTTTGAAGAAGTGACGGACCGAAGAGTCCTTTTTTCTTTCCTATGGCGTAACCGAGGAAGGGTGGCTCCCTTCAGGACTGCTAGACCTCCAAGGACGAGGCCTGTGGCCACGCCCCGTGAGGATGATGGTGGCATTAGTGGTGGCTACCCACAAGAAGGGCCAAAGTAGCCAGGGTCAGTTTGCTGTGATGCATCTACAATGGGCAGAGGACCTCTTATTAGTTAAAGCTTCAGCATATAATATAATAAACAGATTGATTAGAGCTATAAACAATTATATTTTGCAATTCTTTTGAATTTTGGAGTTTATCAGAACACAGCTTTGCTTGCATCATTACGAAAAATTTTTGCATGACACGAGGTTAAATTTGAAGTAAATCGCTTCCTTTTATCAGACTTCTTATTAATGAAAAAAAAAAAAATTAAAAAGGTGGTTCTACCCGAGTTCATTTGAAGTGACCATACCTTGAATTCGGCTGCGACTTTGTCCAGTCCAAATCTTTAACATGCTCCACCCACAAACATCAGGATTGGGGCTACTCAAATGGTCTTTGCTCAGCTGTGGCTAGCTTCACTCGGAAATAAACATTATGCCATTGCTCCTATGTTATGGTAAGCAGTACAGTACATGGATGCGCTACATACGCCAATCACGATGATCACAATTAAAGTGTCATAATTACCCATAATCTGTTTTATTACTATCATTGTTATGTTTGCATAAATCAGCTGTGAGAAGGTGGAAGCCAATCACGATGTTTGTGGGTGGAGCATGTTTAAGATTTTGAACTGGAACCAGTTTCTTTCATTTAATTTGATTTTGGCAGTTATATAACAACAAAAAATACCTAAAAAACGAGAGATTTAATTTAAATTTGAACTTTTTACTAGCTTTGCTATTTTTAAGACCAAGCAAACCATGGGATTAATAAATCATATGAATCTTAGGTCGTGCTGACAGTGACGTCACAAAATCAAAATGTGTACTATTGAGACTATTTCCCAAGATTAGGAAAGAAATCTTTAATTATATGTCATCATAATATAAGAAAATAAAGCTATAGATTTTAGTGGAAACCATTCTAGATTTCACTGAATTCTTTTTCAAAAAGTATTCCATATTCAGTGGCGGAATACGTATTTTGTCAAAAAAAAAAAAAAAAATATTTCCAAACAATTTTACATTCATGTTCAAAGAATTATAGGTAAAATTTATCCTCCTGATTATTTTGTCAAATAAATATGGTCTGTGATTTTTTCATGTAGCCCTGAAATTTTATGAGAACCGATTTGAATTACCTGTGTACTAGAGTATTCAAAGAATTCGTTTTCTTTCTTTCCAGCAAATGACCGACGTTAGTCATCGCACTCACATTGCAAATCCATTTTATTTTCAGGCAGAAATTATATATGTTGATCTTCAAATTAAAAAAAAAAATGAACGCCCAATAAAAATAGTTTATGTATTTCGCTTTCAACAACCGATTCCTTCATCTTCTAATTACAAATTAAATTCATCATCTAATAACAAACGTATCGTACAACCTTTAAGAGAATGCATAATAGTAATCGGACTATTCATCAAACTTCTCTTGAGAACCATAACAATAACAAACAACTTACTTTGCAACGGCGTCTTGAAAACTCCCCAAAGCGTGAACACTCGCTGGATAATCTGCCGAAAACAAGCCAAGCATCCTTATATACGCCGAGCTAGATCTAAGAAAGTTCGAGTCCTGTCATCCTATTGGCCAAAGAGCATTTAGGTATCGAAAGGGAAAGGCATGTCTGGGTGAATGACCCACATTTTGAACCTCGAAAATAGGCCAGAGAACCCAGGAAAGGTAAATTAGCGAAGACAAGCGGAAATAACTGGGATAAAAAGAGGATCTGGACAACGCAAGTGCTTCTTTTGACCAGCGTAGATGATCAAGCAGCGGGTCTATAACAAACGCACTAGCAACAGGATGTTAACTTTTTGACAGTTTGAATTTATATATATATCATATATATGTATATTATATATATGTATGTATATACATACATATTATATATATATATATACACACACATATATATATATATATATATATTCTTTCCAGAGTAGAATACGTTAACGTAGTGAAAGATTTTGTGGATCTCCATGATCAGCACTGCTGTACTAATCAAGGACACCCCTACCAAGATAGTTTGCTTTGAGCGATCAGACAAAATTCTCCTACCCATCACCAATCCACACTGGCCTGTAAAAAGAAAAAAAAAGAAAAAAAAAAAAAAAAAAAAAAAAAAAAAAAAAACTTTTCATTATGATCAAAAATGAATAATAGCATTAATCAGTAAACTTGCACCATCACTAGTACATTTGTGACATTCCCTTTTCTCTTGATATCGTCACGAAGGCACCGTGGAACACCTGTCAGGTGATGGACGATTCCTGGTGGTTACTTCAAGCGTTGGGAGTGACGAGGTATCTTTGCACTGATGTTTCCTTTTAATGATAATCCACAAATTCTCTATTGGGTTAAGGTCTGGGGATGACCCAGGCCAGTCACTAAGAAAATGAACTTCACAATATTTCCGTCAATTCAAGACAATTTTTGTGGTGTGGTACGATGCCCAGTCTCACATAAAAATACTGGTGCTAGTCTTTTAAATTGACTCCTCTAAATGGTCTGCAAAAATCAGAAATATTTACATTTATTATAAGAATTAGTAAACAGACAAATACTAACAGTTCTCAGCAAGAATTCACTAACAGTTCTCAGCAAGAATTCACAATCAGTTCTCAGCAAGAATTCATGGTGTGCTTTAGCACACTGGTACAGGTAGGAACTACAACACACATTACAATTCACATTCCCTTTTGACAGAATGGACTGATATCTGTGCAGTAATTCCAGTGATGATTCCATAACAATGGTAAATAGTTATCAGCAATTTCTATTTATTACTTGCAACTTTTTCTACCACAATCTAATAAGTTATATCCTTCCTAATGACAAGATTAATATAACAGGCAGTCCAGTGCCCTTACGTAGAACAGACTAGAACAGTAATGAAAAAAACAATGTTAAAAACTTTCTTTAAACAAAAGCATTCAGGAAATTCCAGTGATTGGTAATAGAGGAACTGCTTGTTCTTTTGTGCTGCTACTATTTCCAGCCAAAAATCTTTAACATGCCACGCCTACAAGGATCGTGATTGGCCGCCACTCATGTCTTTACTCCACCGTGTCCCTCTTCGCTTGCTAATTAACATTATCTCATTGCTCCTCTGATCTAGCAAGAGGTACATGGATGTGTTGCGCATGTCATCCGCGTGGGTCACTATCTAAAGTATTATAATTACTATAATCGGCTTCATTATTATTATTTTCATGTTTACATGAATCAGCTGTGAAAAGATGGGGCCAATCACGATGCTTGGTGGCGGAGCAAGTTAGAAAATATGAGCTGGACCTAGTCGTTTCCCACACTTTGCAGTCAAGGGCTTACAAATTTGGTTGCCATAAAGTAAAATATATTGATTTTAATTAATCTACTTTCAGTGTTTATTCTACAAGGAGATAATGTTCCTTCTATTATAAAGAAGTATTCATTGAGATAATTTTTATATGTAAATCAGAAATTCATTTTGTAAAGAATCTTACACTTACCATATTACAAAATTCTCTTAATTTGATAAATTCTCTTTGTTGTGCTCCAATGTTATCTCATTTATAAATTTCGTTTATTTAATGTTTATATTATCGTAAGGTCTTCCTTTTATTATATCCACATGGCATGCACTATTCTCAAATCTAAACTACATATCTGAATGTCAATAGATATTTTTAATAACATAACTCCTCTACATAATCCCAGTTGCATTGATCCTGCTAATTTTCACTATTATACTCCTTTTCATTTTTAGGTCAGAAAGATTCAAATAGTACTGTTGACTAAGACTTATGCAGAAAATGTAAGTCCAGTAAATTACTTAGGTCTATTTTTTTTTTTTTTTTTTTTTTTTTTTGTACGCCAGCAGTTTATGACTGGATTCTATAATTTGCCTTTTTACGATCAGGTATATATTGATAAATTTCCTCATGATATTTGTCATAAACATATGGAGATTGCAGCTACAGGTATTTTTGATAAAATAATAATAATAAAAATCATGACTATGATAGTGAAATAATGATGATAATAATGATAATGATAGTGATAGTATTAATGAAAGTAATAAAGATAATGTGACGAGCCAAGAATAAGTTGTGACTCAAAAGCGGGATGCAAGCAACTGAATCACAACTTACTCTTGGCTCGTCACATTGGTGACCCCGGAGTGATTCTATAAATAGGTTTCGGTTTGAATATACTGCACAGTAGTATGAGAGGGACAACTCGCTAAAGTTTTTAGAAATAAAAGATAACAAATGTTAAATATTGCAACTGGTAATAATTGATATATTCATTTATTTTGAACATTTATATTCAAATCTGTTCATTATTAACATGTGTATATACGTACACCATACATATCCATACACACAGACACACAAGCATACACACAAATAATATATATATATATATATATATATGAAAATATATATATATATATATATATACATACATATATATACATACATACATACATATATATATATATATATATATACATATATATATATATATATATATATAAAATGTATGTATAAAGTATATATACACATGTATGCATACATGTATGTATGTTCGCGTCCGTTTATGTGCATTTGTTTATTGTGCGTGAATGGAAAAGACAGGAAGGAATTATTATAATATATCTTAAACCAAAGGTAGAACGTATGAGAAAACTGATGAGCCAGTTCTCCTTTACAGAAAGAGAATCCCCAAGGTGAGCTGTGTGTGTGAACTATTCGTGACATCAAAAGAATTATAACATCAAGAAGTTGTTTTAATGAGAATACGAGTATTTAGAGGAAGGAGGAAAGAGAGAAAAAGATAATGATTGAAATAATTTGAAAGGAAGGACGTGAGCATTCAGGGGCTGCGAGGTAAAGGCTAATGGTGCAGTGTATGTGGGGTGGGTCCGCATGCTGTTGGTGAGACTCTAGTGTAGTTGTATGAAGTGGATTAATGATGTGAAGATTTTATGCACAGAAGTTTTATTCAATAGTTCAATAATAAAAAATAGGAATTGGATAGTGAGAATTGCCTTTTCTTTCTAGTCGTATCTGTTACAGTATACACGCACACACACACACACACACACATATATATATATATATATATAGATAGATAGATAGATAGATAGATATATATATATATTTGTGTGTATATGTATAAATATACATATAAATATATATATATATATATATATACATATATATATATATATATATATATACTGTATATATATATATATATATATACTTCTAGGGTTGTAGCTTGGCTAGTAATAATAATAATAATAATAATAATAATAATAATAATATCCATTTTTAAAACGGCAAATGCCTAGCAACATTTATTCCAGGACTTTTGTCGTTTTTTACGGCAAATTCTTAACAGTGTAAGAAAAATGCCAGGGCCTCAACTAGAGAAGGGTCCAACACCAGTTCTTAAAGGATCCTATATAAGTCCAAAGACATATTAATACAAAACGTAATGCCACACAGATACATAAATATCATTTATGGAATCTTTGTGTAACTTAATTATGAAAGATCATTCTCAAATAATATTAAAAAAAAACATCAAATGGGTAGACAGAGATATAATAGCGATAGATAGATAGAAGAATAAATTTTGAATGAATGAATCGTGTTTCAATTCTTATGTGATATTTGTATTATAATTATTATGTAGCAAGTTTCAGGAAAAAAATAATAAGGATTTTTTTTCTATGTATAAATTTTATTGCAATAATCAAGATTATATATCGATAGTAAGAAAAATAGCTCCATAATATGAAACTTCTTCAGTTAACATATTCATTTTGTTTGATAAATGATTGATAAATTCCAGCATATATATATATATATATATACACACACACACATATATATATATATATATATGTATATATATATATATATAAAATTTAAAACTATATTGGAAGCTATTTCATACTGGGTATTTAATAAAAAAAAATTGACATATGTCTTGTAAAACTCCAAAAAGTGTCAAAACAATAAAAAGTTGTCTTTTATATGTCTAATTATACTTTCCCAAAAAGTAAAATTTATTTATGATGAAAATAATACTTTAAAAAAGATCAAAATAATGTTAATGAAGAGAGGCCAAGTCGTCCCTCAATCGAAGACCATTTCATAATCTCTCTTCTTCTGCTTTCCCGAAGACTTCTCACCGTCATTCCAGGGTAGGCCTCAGGGCGCAACCCCAAGACTCCTGAAGCATATCGCTTACGTTATCCTTGGAGTAAGGGCAGGAGTGGAAGTGTTCCTCACAGACGGAGGAGTCAACTCCCTTCCTGCCGATCTCAGCGGCGTAGGCGAAGGCCGAACTGTAGGACCCCTGGTCATCAGAAGTGTTGGAGAACATCTGCACCAGGACGTTTTCTTCTGGAGTCCTGCGGGACTCCTCCTTGAACTGCAGGTGGCAGAGCAACTTCGGGATGCAACCGGTTGGGTCCATTTTCTCGACGGCCGACAGGAGTTCGGTCTCCTCCTCGTCCTGGACGTGAACTTGTCCATCTACGGATCGCTTGAAGAAAAGTGGCTTGGAGAGCGTCTTCTTCTTCTTGCCGATGGCGTAGCCGAGGAGGGCTGCGCCCTTCAAGGCAGCCAGGCCTCCCAAGATGAGGCCGGTCGATGCTCCGGCGATGGCAAAGGTGGCATCGACGCTGGCTATCGACGCGAGGGCGACAGAGAGCAGAATGAGGTGGCTGGAATGCATCTGGAACGAACAAGAATATACCATCAGTAATAATCAAGTTTCGCTGCCATTGTAACTGACATGAACATTTTCAAACACTGCCAATCACAAATACTATTATTATTATTATTATTATTATTATTATTATTATTATTATTATTATTATTATTATTAGCTAGGTTACAACTCTAGTTGGAAAATCAGGATGCTATAAGCCAGGGGCTCCAACAGGGAAAAAATAGCCCAGTGAAGAAAGGAAATAACGAAATAAAAAACCTTCAAGAGAAGTATTGAACAATTAAAATACATTTAAAAAACACTAACATCATTAAAATAGATCCTTCATATACAAACTATAAAAGCTCAAAGAACAGGAAGAAAAATAAGATAGAATAGTGTGTCCGAGTGTACCCTCAAGCAAGAGAGCTCTACCCTAAAACAATGTCCAATTTTCTTAGTTTTAAGAGACTTCTACCACCAATAATAAGAATATATTTAATTCCAGTTATTCATGAACTGAATATACGTTTATATTTCTACGGAAAATATATTTCATTACCATAACGCAAGAACATTTACTAATATCGAATATATTTTCAAGTTCTATGAATATATTTGAGCACTGTTAGTCATGCGGTACTCAAGCAGCCGAGAATATATTTCAGATTATGTCATGAGCTGGTGATAATGCTAAGAAGTAAAAAGAATGTGTTTCCACATTGTCTATGACTATTACTAGACTGCTAGTGTTATTACAAAAAGTTACTGTACGGGAAAAATGTTCAATGGTGTTTTTCCTCAGAATTTTTATTTTCCATATTCAATGAATTGTTCATCTCGATTGATCATTTTTAACAGATGAAGGTATATTAATATTTGTTGTTATTTGTGTGTGTATAGTTTACATTTCACCTGTATAGTTTTTTTTTTTAACGAAATTTTAATTTTTTCTCTACTGTAAACGATAATGATATAGTGTACCCTCTACACAAGAGTCATAGTGAAGATATCAAATGTAATAGTCACAGTTCGAATAATAATAATAATAATAATAATAATAATAATAATAATAATAATAATAATAATAATAATAATAATAATAATAATAATGATAATAATAATAATAATAATAATACTTACTTCAGGAAGCTCTTAGTATTTAAAGCAGACGATCACTCTGAGTAAACTGATGCTTTCGAAAGCTACTCTGGGGTTCTTATATACTCACTGAATCTCCAATTCTATTGGCCGTTGAGGACACCGAAAAAGCAAAGGGCGGAAGCCATCGTGTCGAAATACTAAAGGGAATAATGGGGAGGGGAGGTCAAAAAGGGGAAATAACAGAGGTGAAAACAAAAAAGTTGGGTAAAACCAGGACATAAGAGAGGTGTCCCTTACTACCGGGAATCGGCAAGTTAGACCTATCCGGTGAAAGTGATGGTGGTAGTCTCTGGAAACGTTCAGCATCCTGCCGCCAGAATTAACAACAACAGTAAACTGTATTCTGTAAGCAGGATATTTCTAATATAATTAACTCTTGGAGTTTGACTTCATTGTGAACCATTGCGCCTGGTACCAAACGGATAAGGTTTGTTGCAAGGTCGTTATTTAGCAAATTCATCCGATCTCGGGACGGCAAATTCTCACCGAAAGAGTCTACATTGGAGCATGAGACTACGATGATTGGTAGCCTATTAACGCTGGGTGCAAATCTTCTATTATTAAAATGAATGTCCGTCAATTCATGTTTTTGTTTCTTATGCTTTAGAAGCTAATCATATTGTCTTGAAAAATACTTTAAAAACACCGAAGTTTCTGTTTTTGACGTTGTTAATAGTTTATAGAGGACATGCCTGTTTTGGCGTTGTTACTGTTTTTAGAATGATTTACTGTTAATTTATTCTCATCATTTATTTATTTCCTTATTTCCATTCCTCACTGGGCTATTTTTCCCTATTGGAGCCCTTGGGCTTATAGCATCTTGCTTTTCCAACTAGGGTTGTAGCTTGGCTAATAATAATAATAATAATAATAATAATAATAATAATAATAATAATAATAATAATAATAATAATAATAAAGTGTTTTATGAAGTTAACCACGTCTGGCTTTACAATATTTTGTAAAGGTAATTGTGTTGTCCATGTATTCAATTGTAATCTTATTAACATATTTGGCCTCAGTTCTGACAAATTAGTCAAATTAGTCATCAATATTCATCTGTAATCGGATATACAGGATTGCAAATCCTATTTGTAATTATCAAAAGGAAAATTACTTCGCAAATCTGGTTTTGTCAATAATTACTGCAAATGTTTTCATTTCTGACATTGTCCTAAATTTCACTACAGACAGTATCAATGTATGATACATTTAACAAATAAAGATATGAGCTAGTCAGATATATATAATACAGTAATTTGGTGACATTCCACTATATATATATATATATATATACACACACATATATATATATATATATATGTGTGTGTGTGTGTGTGTGTGTGTATACAGTATACATATATATATATATATATATTATATATATATATATATATATGTGTGTGTGTGTGTGTGTGTGTGTATTTATATGTAGCTTTCTACCTTCTCTTCTAATTATTAACACTTTAGATGCTCTACCTAATTTTTCAAACCTTGGTCACAACCACCTCAGCCATCTAACAACCAGGTACTTCAACGAATAGGCCAATAACCATACCTGGGTTTAACTTACAAACAGACATGCCTATCTGTTCGTCCTCGCCCAGGGGTCGAATCAGAGACCTATATGCTATAAATAGAATGAATTATTAAGACTATTCATATGGAACGCCTATTGTCATAAATAAGAACTGTGTCCATTTGTTCAAGTCTTTATTGTGGAACAATGACAACGTTTACCTAAAAAATGAACAGAGAACATCACTACCAATCAAATTCTCAATTAAATTAATGTCACATTTCTCTATTATTTATCTAAAAGTCGATAACATTTATATTTTCATTCAGAAAGTAGTTGATACGCCAAGTGTTAAGACTACACCAAAATTTGCAACTGGAATTACTTACCATTCATCCATTTCATAAAGTCACTATTAAATGGAAATGGTCTGCTGTTATACTATTTAGTTATATGTGATGCTAAATTAACTTTATTATCAAAAAAAAATTTAAGTCGGAATATTTACAGTTGCGGCGCATATAACCTTCTTGGGTTTTAAGTATGTTTTTATTGAGATATTTAAACCTATGGTAGTCTCTAGAACAGCTATGTCAATTTCTTGATTACTTATTTCCACAATTTTAAATTTTATGGTTTATTGATATATTTTCTAAATAATTGATACTCGGGCATCGAATATTTAAAGTAAGATTATGTTCAGAACGAAAAATTAATATTATGCTTTTTAATATCACGAAACTAAAAGCGTGAAAAACCCCAGTCTTCACAAAGACATGTCCGTCAATTAAGCGTTGAATATAGTTCAAACTTTAAAAAAAAAATATCTCAAAAATATACATAATAGATAATTGCATATTTCATATATTGATGGAATAGATTACATACACCAATGTTGAATGTAAATTTTTATTTACTATATATATTCCACAGCTCACACACTTCAGGACATTACTGGAACGAAAATATAAAGACGTCAGTACACGTAATTTGACGTAAATTCGTAAACTTTTGCTCCTGTGTTGTGAACGCCTAACTATCCGCAATTTTATATACAAGGCCAATACGTCGTGAGAACGAGTGAATATAAATATCCAGGAAACATTGTTTCTTATCGGTATGTAATAGCTAAAGAATACTTAGAATGGAAACTGGAAAGGCATCGTGTTACGAACAATACATCAAGCTAACTCGTTGCCAACCAAGTGTTGTCACCCGGACTAGCTTATTACTGTGTATACTTTAGCCAAATATCCCTCATTTCGCAAAGACGTGAAAGCATTAGGCACAAGGAAACATCAAATACGAGCCTCGAAATCGCCAAGACTTTAAATCACATGCTATTGTAACTAGAACTCAACGTGAATTCTCCAACAATCCTTCAATTCGACAGGCTGTTGTTTATTCCAGGTAAGCCATTTTTTTTAAAGCATAAGGTAACTTGTAATTATATCGCTTTAGCTTGCTAATTGTACTGCCCACTGTGATATTTATAAGACATAGCTTAGATCGAGGTATTGGCATTACATTTTAGTTATTATTTAAGCCTTGAAAAAGGCTTGTTTAATAGCTATATTTAGATAGTGTTTGTCACAGTCATTTGTTATTTCGATACCCTTCTTAATCCAATACTACTAGTGTCAGAATAATTGAAATGTACTCATAAGTACCCAATTTCGGTATAGAGTGCTTTCAATACACGTCATCAAACTTCCGGTCCGCCATCTTGGAGGGCATACAAAGACGCGTTCAGTGAATAGCTATGGTTGAGCTGTTGAATATTTAGCCATTTCATCACATTCACATTCACACAATGCCCAGTTTTTGCGCTATTGTTGGCTGTGGGAATCGAGGACGAAGAGATGACAAGAGTTTCTACCGCATACCGGCAGTTATTCAGAATCAGGACAAAGATACAGAAGAATTATCCAAGTGCAGACGTGACTTGTGGTTGACCAGAATATCACGAGCTGATCTACGTGAATCCTCACTATCCTAAGCACGTATCTGTTCTGATTATTTCATATCAGGTCAGTCTCGGCTAGGCCCTAAAAGTATCATTATTCCTGTGTAAACATGCTATATCCGATCGCATGGGTGACTTCAAAAGTATCACCGTCAGTTCAGTGTGTAGTGTGTGTGGGGGAGGGGGCATCTCAATTTTTAAACATCAAAAGGGGCATCTCAGATTTACAAAACAAAAATTAAAAGCGCCCATATTAGCTATATTAACAAAGGCTACTTACCTAGGTCTCTCTTTCGCCAAGGTGCTCATGCCTATATATAATTAAGTGTATATTTATATTTATTTTAATTTGTGTATTAAATTGTGCAGACATACAGGCCTATGTGATGAATAAACATTGATTATAAATAATAATAATAATATCTGAAAGCTGGTTTAATCCGAAGGGGTCTTCAGCTTATATATGAAACATCGAAAAAATAATTAAACTTGTGCATTTAATTGCAAGGAGGCAAAACGATCATCCAAGAGCATTACAATAGAGTTTGTCCATCATATGTTTATATGTATATAAGAAATTATAGCATTTGTAACCAAACACAAACACAATGGTTAGGCATGAACTGATAAAGATTTGACATAATAATGCTAAACTTTTACATACATTTTGACAATCAAAAATTATAATACACAAGGTTAGGCTAAATGATCAATATTAGCATTATAATTATAAACACTCTCTTCATCGGCCCAGTGTTTATCTAATTTTGGACTAAAAAGCATTAAAGGGAAAAATAACCAATTCTGGAAGCAGATTATTCAATGGGAATGTATGCCCACTCATGTTCTGGGTTGGCCGACAGTACCAAGTAGTTCACCATATCAATGTATGAAATACTGGGAAAATCCTCAATATTTTGACTGAATGAATTCTGCATCTGGTATGGATCTAGGCCATCAATTAGATCGAGTTTCTGCTTGTAAAAACGCTTATCATCACCCGACA
>NC_090754.1:71185510-71190510 GCF_036898095.1 Palaemon carinicauda
TCTTTTTGGAGTGATGAGCAAAGTGTCCATAAATTTGGATGGATACTTGTTAACGACGTTCTTAGAGCACTATTAAAACCTTCCACATGATTGTTTGTCCTCGGTACGTTATTTAGAGTACGCTCATGTACATTCCACATTTCGATAGGGAAAAGTGGTCCAACTCTCTGTCTCCGTTCACCTCTTCCACGTTGGACACCAGTATAGGTCTGCTCAAAATAAGTATTAATAAGTTCTTTAAAATAAACAAACAACTGTTTCAAGAATAGCCTGTAGGATAGTGATTGTTTAACGAAGATAGTTCTTTGAAATAAACAAACAACTGTTTCAATACTAGTCTGTAGGATGGTGATTGTTTAACGGAGATAGTTGTTTAAAATAATCACCCACAATATATATATATATATTATATATATATATATATATATATATATGTATATATACACACACACACACATATATATATATATATATATATACACATTTATATAGTAAAAAAAGTTGTTAACATTTAAACCTTCAGTTATTGATATGAAATAAAACAGTTTCATTTGGTCTAATGATTAAATAATTGAAAGAAAATAAAAAATATAGAAAATATGGGTGGAACTTTCGTGGGTGGAATTTTACATGGGTGGAATTATCGTGGGTGGAATTTGGTGGGTGGAATTTTCGTGGGTGGAATTTTCGGACCACGTTAACAGGTAACCAATGTAGCTCGATCAATGCAGGAGTTATTCTCTCCCTTAGTTTAATGCCTTTTATCAGTCTAGCCGCCCGGTTTTGCACATTTTGAAGCTTTCTTAGTAGTGTATTGGGCAATTTGTAGTACAGAGAATTGCAATAATCAAGCCTTGATATTACATGACTCATCACTAAAATTTTTGTACTGCCCTCTGTTAAATATTTTCTAATAAATGCTAAGTTTCTCAGGTGATAGTTACACACTTTCACTGTGTTCACAATTTGGTCCCTCATTGACAAATTACAGTCTATCAGTACACCCAAATTTTTCACAACAGGTACAATCCCAACATCAGCATCACCAATTTTTATTCTTTGAATTAACTGGTAATTCTTCAAAGCCACCTTTGTGCCAAAGAACATACATTCTGTTTTATCATCATTTAATTTGAGCTTTTTCCTCTGCATTCATGTTTTTATTTCAGTCATTATCTCATCAATTTTCTTCTCTGTATCTTGTGTTGTTGAAATTGAGAGGTAAAACTGAGTATCATCTGCATATAGTTTAAAACCCACTTTTTGTTTTTTCAAGATGTGTGATAGCTCGATAGTATATATGTTAAACAAGATAGGGCCCAGAACACTACCCTGTGGTACACCCTTCATAAGAATTCTCTCATTGGATCGGTTTCCAGAAACTTCTACAATAGTCTTCATGTTCACTAAGTAACTTCGCAAAAATTTCAGTGTTTCCTCAGTCACTCCAATAGACTTTAAGTCGTCAAGTAAGTACTCGTGCACAACAGTGTCAAAAGCGGCACTAAGATCTAACATAATCAAAATTCCACACTTTCCCCCATCAAGAAGACCTATCATATCATTCATTATTGAGCACAAAGTAGTTTCTGTAGAATGATTAGCTCTGTAGGCCGATTGATTTTCCGGGAATACCTCAAACTCGTTAATATGCGCCCATAATTGCTCACTTATGACTTTTTCAATAAGCTTTGACATGTAGGATAAATTTGAAATGGGCCTATATGAAATTAGCTCGTTTACATCACCTTTCCCTTTGTAAATTGGTTTGATCAACGCAGTTTTTTCGCAGCTAGGAAAACAGGATTGTGATATACTTAGGTTAATTATGTTCAGGTAAATATTATATACAACTTGCCTGTTTGGAGCTTCACTTCTTGAACTGTTTGGGAAAGGGTCGTTAACCACAATATGTATTCTTCATCTCTCTCATAACCTTTAACAAGTCGCACATATTTATTTCCTTAAATTTTATTAACTTCTTTCCCTCTTTCACTGGCATAGCTGACTGTCCTTCCAAGTGATTTTGGGGGAAACCTCTATAGATTTTATCAATTTTTTCATTAAAGAATATAGCAAAACTCTCTGCACAAACATTGTCAGGCAAGACATATTTTTTCTTTAATCCCATCAAATCATCAAGATTTTTATGAAAGTCCATGTTATTGGTTTTTTTACATTCGCCGTTGTAGAATTTTCTTTTTGTTTTTTCTAACAGGATGTTATAGTCATTTCTAGCCTTATTATATAGATTTCTGGCTTGTGATGATTTGGCTCTTTTCCATTTGCCTTCCATCTTACGTCTGTGTCTTTTTGCCCCTGGGCTTATAGCATCCTGCTTTTCCAACTAGGGTTGTAGCTTAGCATTTAATAATAATAATAATAATAATAATAATAATAATAATAATAATAATGATAATAATAATAATAATAATAGCTCACTATTATACCATTTAACATTTTCGCGTACAACTATTTGTTTGTTCTTTATGGGACACATGGTATCGTACATTTTTCCAAAATTGTTGTATTTCTTGGTATCGCACCCAACACATTCACTGTCTACCATATGTTGACATTGTATGTTCACACAAGACATTTGCGCTACACTAGCTTGAATAAAATTCTCAGCATAAAAATTTTCTCGTTCCCTATATGTGATCCATTTTTTCAATACTCTGGTGCAATTTATATTAACATCAAAAGTGATGAGTTTGTGTTTTTGAGATCTCAAAGTCTGGTTCCACTTCAAGGTTTTTTATTAGGTCTGAGTCTTTTCCACGTATGACCAAGTCGAGTGTATGACCACCTACTGACGTTGATACCAAAACACTGTTTATTAAATTAAACATCTCAAAATACTTCCTTGAGTTCTTTAGCCTTATTATCATTTTCATCATCTACCCAACAGTTGAAGTCTCCACCAATTAATGTATTTTTAATATCGTCCACCACACCCACAAGAATACTAAATTCTTCAATGAATTTCGTCATATTACTCGCTGGTGGTCTATATAATGATAATATATTCAATACCTTATTGTTTCTTGTCAGTTTTAAACAGATATATTCAAACGTTTCAAATACTATTTCATTCATGATAGAAACCCCAGAGAAGGTTTTCGACACAAAGACACCCACTCCTCCTCCAGTTTTGTCCTTTCTTGGTACGTGGTAGAAATCGTGAGTACACGGCGTCATCTCCTGAATCTTTGAGTTATCACTAATATTTCCCTGCAACCAAGTTTCCGTTAATAAGCATAAATCTAATTCCATTTCGTTAATAAGATTTCTAATCTTTATGGTTTTATTCCCCACCGATTGAATATTTATCAGACCACACTAACCAATGGGCTAGACTCCATGATCGGTTCTATTTTTTATCCTGGTAAGCTCCTCCTTGTATACTTTACAGTTATCATCATATGTCTTATGATTCGTATCATTGTAATTCCTCACTGTGCAGTTTTGACACTTTAACGTATTTACAGTACAATCCGTGGTTCGATGATCCTGGCTACACTTGGCACATACCTGAGTCTTGCTACAATTATCGGCAGTATGACCAAATTCCTGGCATTTATAACACCGAAATACATTGTAGGAATCATAGATTTTACAGCATCCTCCAAGCGTGGTATATACTCTATCATCCCTTTTACGGAAGACTTTCCTGATAGTTGGACTACACTTTATAATGACGTGTAATTTACCGCTTTGTCTTGATTTAAACTTCCTGATCAATTTAAAGTCTTCTTCTTTTTCACATATATCATTCAACCATTCATTCTTCTCCATTATACTGGCAATTATATCATCTTCATTTTCATCAATATTGCAGACCTTGATCTTCGGTTTAAGTAGATCCTTTTTATCTACTTCTACCTTAATGTCATTCTTGACCTCTTCTAAGTCATTTTTAGCCTTTTCTAACCCAGCTTTATCCGCAAAATTAACTCCCAAGTGGCCTTGTTTAGAGATTTTGACCTGTTCGACATTCGTGGTTATCTTCTTCATGATAGTTTTCTTGATATCTGAAGCCTTCTTATTTTCCTCCGTAGATTTTATAATCAAAGTGTTTCTTGATTTCAACTTACTTGCATATGTGGTCTTGGTCACATTCTCTTGTTCGTATTCCATAAGTTTCTCTTTCAGCTCAACAATTTCTTGACGCATATTAGTGTATTGAGCAGTTATCATATCCATAAAACCAGACATCTGTTGTAGTACATTTACCTTCATCTCTTCTATGTTGATGCTTAGTCTCATCATGTCATCACTTGATTGCCTGGCCCATGAACCATTGGGATTTGCAGTCTCGACACATCTTGGACATTTATAAATTATGTTCCTGCTTTTTAAAAGAGTACTTGTACCATCCCTTAAATTAGAGCAAGCTTCTTCATCATGGTACCATCTTCGGCATTCATCGCATTGTATCCCATCAGCGACATAGGACTCACAGTGCCCACACATGCCATGATTGCTTAAGTCATCACATTCTTCATAAGCTGCTGCCATTATATTTTCCTCTTTTCCTTGGAGTACCGTGTCGATTTCAGTCACAAATAGATCGAAATCATTCACGGGATTAAGTTTTACTTTTCGTTTTCTAGAAAAGGGCATATTAAGTCGTTTTTCAATGACTTTTCAAGTAGCCCCGCCCCAACACAAAAATGCTGGGTCAGGCCTTCACTACAGACCTCACATTCAAGGAAACCACTGATTTTTAGCACTATATTTCACTAATATCAATACTAGCAAACACCCACAAAGAGATTTTTCATAGTATAAACAACGAGATACACAATGATTCCGTTTAAAGCCAGATTCGATACAGAGCATTGAAACACACGTCCACACCCGCACCACACATTTTGCTCACATGGATGATGAGGTTGCAGCGGCAAAAGAAACTTACGAGTTTGAGCGGGACTCGAACCCCAGTCTGGCAATCACCAGACAAGGACGATATCAACAGGCTACCACAACCCTTGTTT
>NC_090754.1:71198010-71203010 GCF_036898095.1 Palaemon carinicauda
TTCCTGATCTACATATTACTCTTTGGCACCGTCGTTCAATTAGTTCATTATGCATGTTTCTTAAGATTTTTCATAACTCTGACCATCCTTTACATTCAGATCTCCCTGGACAATTCTATCCTGTTCGTAATACTAGGCAGGCAGTTAATTTTAAGAGCCAGGCCTTCTCCACCATGAGGCTCAATACTACACAGTATTTTAGAAGTTTTATTTCCAGCTGTTACCAAGTTGTGGAATGATCTTCCTAATCGGGTAGTTGAATCAGTAGAACTTCAAAAGTTCAAAGTTGAAGCAAATGTTTTTATGTTGACTAGGCTGACACGAGTCTTTTTATAGTTTATATATGACATCTGTTTTGACGTTAATAGTTTATATATGACATATCTGTTTCGACTTTATTACTGTTTTTAGAATGATTTATTGTTATTTGTTCTCATCATTTATTTCCTTTCCTCACAGCTATTTTTCTCTATTGGAGCCCTTGGGCTTATAGCCTCTTGCTTTTCCAACTAGGGTTGTAGCTTGGTTAGTAATAATATATATATATATATATATATATATATATATATATATATATATACATATACATATAAATATTTATATATATATATATATATATATATATATATATATATATATATATATATAATATATATATATATATATATGGTTTACAGACTGAGAAAGCTTTTGATTCTGCCAAAACTTCAGCGCTAATGAATGCCCTTCAAAAGCAATAATTAAATCAATCTTATGTTAGAACACTTGAAGATATCTATACAGGTACAGCATTCCTAAAACTACATAACGGTAGTGAGAACATTTCTATTGTGAAAGGAGTTCGACAGGGAAACCCCATCTTTCCTAAATTATACACTGCATGTCCAGAGGAAGTTTTTAAGAATTTATATTAGGAGTATGTGTGAATTAACATTGATGGGATATATATTAACTTAAGATTTGTAGATGACCTAGTTCTATTTAGTGAATCATGAGAAGAATTTCAAAAGATGATAAAAGTTTTGAATAGAGAGAGTAAAAATGTAGGACTGGAAATGATTGGGTAAAACTAAGATAATGATCAATGAAAATCCAGACACAACAAGTAAGGGATATGGACGAACACCTAGAAATTGTTAATGAATATACATAACTTAGGACAGAGAGCAAGTGTTTCCCCAGGATAAGAAACTGAAAGTAAAATGATGAGCATGGGATGGAAAGCTTTTTGTATTAGAAATAAAATTATGAAAAGTAAAATGCCACTCTCTAGAAGGAAAATTAGTTAATCAGATGGTCCTACCAGTATTAACTAGTACATCAGAAATTTGAAGCCTCACTAAAGCCATAAAATTAAGCTTGTTGCAACTCAATTAGCTAAGAAGGAATAATGATTGGACTAATACTTAAGAGACAGAAAAAGAGAAACATGGATGAGAGCAAGATAAAGTAGAGGATATTCTAACAGCACGTAAGATAATGAAATGGACATGGTCAGGAAATGTAATGAGAATAACAGATAATAGATGGACATTAAGAATAACGGAATGGGTCCCTAAAGATTGCAAAAGAATCAGGGGAATTAGGAGAAGGCGATGGATTGACGAGCTAAGAAAATTTGTAGGCATAGACTGTCAAAGAAGTAACATAAACAGATGGGAGTGGTTGAGAATGTATGAGGCCTTTGTCCAGCAGTGATTTAGTCATGGCTGATGATGATGATATATTTATATACAACCAAAGCAAATGTGGTCGCTTTTAGTCCACAGCAGGATAAAGGCCCCAGACATGTCCTTATTAATGTCTGGGGGTTAGCCAGTTTTCATCACCACGTTAGCCAACTGCGGATTGTGATGGTGGGAGATTTTGACTGATTGCTCATCAAAAAACAATCTAGTATGGGTGGCCCTGACTAGTTAAGCTTTTCTGATCATGGAGATACTCAGAACACATACACAGACAGACACAGACATACACATACTCACACACACACACACACACACACATATATATATATATATATATATATATATATATATATATATATATATATATATATATATATATATATATATATGTGTGTGTGTGTGTGTGTGTGTGTGTGTGTCCGTGTGTGTGTTTATGTGTGTGTTCTGAGTATCTCCATGATCAGAAAAGCTGTACTTGTCAGGGCCACCCATACTACATTGTTTTGCGATGAGCAATCAGTCAAAATCTCCCACCATCACAATCCGCAGTTGGCTACCGTGGTAATGAAAACTGAAAGAGAGTGAAACTAACAAAGAATGTGTGCATGTTGGTTAGAAAATAATACAAGAAAATTTGCTTCTCTTATTTTATTACAAATGGCAAAATTGTTACAATTTTATAGTTGATCCTACATCTACAGTACTTTTTGACAAACTAATTTGTCTAAAAGAATTAAAAAGCAGTTGCTTCAAAGAGTTTTGATTTCACTCATGATTTTTTCAGATTTTTATCATGTAAGATTTTATTCCGTTTATTCATATTAGAAGTAGAAGGAAAATAGTTGAGGATTTTGTTAGAAGTAATAGTTAGAATAACCCGGAATATGCCGAGACTTTTTTTATCCTAAGTAGATTGGATAGTTGCAGTCCTAGATTTACCCAAGAAGGCTTCCTACTATGATAGAAGGCCAATTGCAATCCTTGGACGGCTGCAGAAGACGGCCCACTTAGGCCGAAGGATTGCTGCAGCCCCAGGATTGCTGAAGGAGGTTGCCCACTACCTCGTTGGTGTAAGGGCACTTGTTGAAATACTTCTCGCAGACGGAGGCGTCCTTGTTCTTGCTGCCAAGCTCGGCAGCGAAGACGAAGGCGGCGCTATGGGAGGTGAGGGCTTCGGTCTTGCCGGAGAACATCTGCACCAGGGTGTTCTCCTCGGGGGTCCTGGCGGACTCCTCCTTGAACTGCAAGTGGCAGACCAGCTTCAGGATACAGCCGCTGGGGTCCAAGTTCTCGACAGTAGACAGGAGGGCGGCTTCGCTCTGCTCCCTGGCCAGGACGTCGTCAACGGAGCGCTTCCCGATGCCGAGAGGGCCGGCCAGTAGGGCGACAATGGCGGCGCCCTTCAGGACGGCCAGACCTCCTACGATCAGTGCTGGGGCGGCGAAGGGCAGGAGTGCATCGGTGGTCGAGGCCCATGTAAGGGCGACCATGGCGAGGATTAGCTTGCTGAAATGCATCTGGAAATAAAGAAGAAGAAGAATCAGATTTGGCCTGATGGAGGAAGTGATGGTGATGATGTTCATGAAGATGATTCCAGTGATGATGATGGTGATGCTGATTTGGACATTTTTTTAGATTATGATTAAAGGTGATGATTATAATAATATATCTAGACTGATGAATATACAACGTAAAATACTTCGACAGAGATGGAGTTAAAGATACATTGTTATATACTGAAACTGGTAAAGATTCTTAGTTACCTTAGAGCGATAAAGATACGTTGTCATAAGTGTAGACTGATAAAGATTTTTAGTTATGCTTCGACTGATAAAGATTCTTAGTTATGCTTCGACTGATAAAGATGTTTAGTTATGCTTCGACTGATAAAGATTCTTAATATGATTTGTTTAGTTTGCGGTCCACCTATCTTGTGCCACAAGGAGGATAATACATAGCTTGATAAAAGAATAAAGTTGAAATAAAAACAATATACAGTAAATAATGGCTGATTATGTATGAAATTAACGTGATTAAATTTTATATTGACATCATTTCAACCCAAAGCATTTCGACAGGTTTGCCATTGAATAATCCGGGAATTACTGCAGTGAATTTTTTTTTTTTTTTACTTAGGTTGTAAGATAATTACGAGAGTTGCTCGCTTTTGTCCATTAGTTGCCTTTGCCAAAATCGAAATTTTGCTAAGGGTATGTATTCACCCCTGTCGTCCGTTCGTTTGTGAGCAAATTTTCCCAAAACAACTGTACCGATTTTGACCAAACTAGGTAGTCATGTTAGGTATGACCCTAGGATGAATCTGTAACTTTTTGGATAAAGTACATCAAAGTACAAGTACGCAGCAGTACTTTGTAAATGTAATCGCAATGTTAAGTAAATGGTAACTATTTTATTGATCTTTTATTGTGAACAACATTACGCAAAAACTACTGAACCAATGTCAACGAAACTTCGTGGACATGTGGGGTAGATTTTGGAGAAAATATATCGAAGTATAAGTACGAGTGGAGTGAAGAGCAAAATAAGACTGTTTGGCATGGATAAGGCATGCTGTCTACTGAGGGCCCTTCTAGTTTCTATTTACTTTTTTCAGATAGTGTTTCTCGTCCCTAACAAATTCTGTTTTAAGATACAAAGAAATTTAAACAGCAATTTTTTTGTGTTAAAGAAACTCCCTGATGGTGTGTGTAAAGAGGAGTATAGAGAAAAGTTACACCCAGATGGAAAGTGTTAAAGCTCAAGACAAATAAGAAAGTCGTCTCCCAAAACATTTTTCAAACTTACCTTTGAAGGATTTTTTCTTGCGATTCGATCAAGTTGATCCCTGGGAAAGTGTGTGATGCAGAAGAAAGTTCCAGCCATTATATATACCCCTGTTGAGAACGCATCAAAACCGCTGCCAAAAAAATCCACACCATCCTATTGGGCAGGATTTTCCAAGGACGCAGAAGTGAAAGGACAAAATTGGGCATTTCTTAGAAAGTCGAAATGGGTTAGGACCCGAGAGGGGTGTTGGGACAGGTGGGTGGTACGATTTTGGGACAGGTAATCTCTGGAGGGGTAAGTTTGATTAGCCAGGAGCTCTTATTACTCGCTTGAAGGGCGAAAGGGACATAGACGGATAGACAGACAGACACACACTCAAGGGCAAGACTTATTCTACTGGAAGGTCAGGATTTGCAAGTCATCGATGTGATCGTTGCACATAATATGGAAAATGTTTATATATATATATATATATATATATATATATATATATATATATATATATATATATATATATATATATAT
>NC_090754.1:71208010-71223010 GCF_036898095.1 Palaemon carinicauda
TCTATCACAGGAATTTTCTTTATGAATATCTCTATGGTTATAAACGCAGAGAGAGAGAGAGAGAGAGAGAGAGAGAGAGAGAGAGAGAGAGAGAGAGAGAGAGAGAGAGAGAGAGAGAGAGAGAGAGAAATACCCATTTGCATAGCCGTAAAATTATTTTCCGTGTTTCATTTTTTTTTTATATTTATTCTATACACTTGTGAATGTAAGTCAACGGTCAAGGGACTTATTTCAGATTACAAAGTGAAATCATTAAGCGACAGTTTTATTCCTGTTACCCATTCTTCTTCAACTGCTACGTCTGGTATTAGAAAATTTTATCATCTGTTCATGCGGAGCTATGATGCTGATCAGTATGGAATGAGTGACCTTCACCGAGTGCCAGACGACCTTGTTACTCATGTTTAAGTGCTCGTCTGGGGCCTGTAGTTTCGGTCCTAAAGTTTGTGCTTACAAACTTAGAAATCGCAAGTCTCATATACAGTAAGTGGAAATGGGGTGCAAGGAAAGTAAGAAAGAGAGTAGTTTAATATTTCTGATTTTCTTTTGCGTGAAGAAGGAACCTCTTGTCTGTTTCAATTCTGGATTTTATGGGATATTTAAGAGATCAAATACATAGTATTTCTATTGACTAACTTCATCATCGCACTCCCCAAGAGAGTTATTCACCAAACTTGTAACTGAGTTCCACAAGGCACCAGTAGAATTGGAAGACCCTGGCCTACATAGATGAAGATTATGAAGCATGAAGTAGGAGAAGTATTGATTTTAAAGCTCAAGATAGAGACAACTGACGAAATCTAACCAAGGCTCTTTGCGTCAATGGGCGTGGGAGGAGATGATGATGATGAACTTCATGAAGTATCTTCAGCCCCCCTCTCCCCTCATGTACATTTTGGCACAGGAATTCCAGCCACACTTCTCTCCGAGGAAGTGTATCCTGTCACATCCTTACTGCACGGAGAGTTCATGTGAGTAGCCCTGACAACCACCTCTGCCTTCTCTTCCTATAATATCTGTCTGGTTACTCAGTGGAGTAAGTGTGTGGCAGGATGCACTTCCTCAGAGTAAGGTTTGCCAGGAATTCGTGTGTCCAACTGTACTATATGCATTCATCACCGAGCTGTAATCACTTATAAACTTTCAAAATTACATTCTTCCCAGCATCCTTACTTCCATCATGCTGTCCAACCTCATTTCGTATCACTACTGAAAGAGTTTTCCTCAGTACCATATGAGCACTGAATAGTAGCGCCGAGCCATATGACAATTCCATAAATAGAAAATTGATTAATATCTAGGCAATGAATTTAGAAACCCTTTCTGAGTGGGGATACCTTAATGGGATAAAAGGGTCTGTATTACCATTATCAGGAAAGCTGTACTAGTCAGGGCCATCCGTACTAGGTTGGCTTAATGTGAGCGATCAGACTAAAGTCTCCCACCATCACCAATCGGCAGTGGCTAGCGTGGTGATGAAAATGGCCAAACCCCAGACACGAATAAGGACATGGCTGAGGACTTTGTCCAGCAGTGGACTAGAAACACCTGCACAGTTACCATCATAACCAACTGACTGCATCTACCGATTATGAACGAAAATTCAAAGATGAATTG
This sequence comes from Palaemon carinicauda, assembly GCF_036898095.1. Taxonomy (NCBI): domain Eukaryota; kingdom Metazoa; phylum Arthropoda; class Malacostraca; order Decapoda; family Palaemonidae; genus Palaemon; species Palaemon carinicauda. The sequence goes on from NC_090754.1 coordinate 71,209,628, forward strand.
AAATAAAACATTCAAACTGGAAAACAAAGAATGGGGAAATGGGTAGATAGGTTCCACCATTAGCCATAGACATTGTTCTCGCCTGGTGGTCATCTCAGCCAAGGTCATGGAAGAGAGAGAAAGGGAAAGAGATGAATTTGGAGGAAGGGAAGGTAGGAAACATGATGGTGAAGATAATTAGATAGCATAAATTATTTTGGGAGATTTTGAAAATTCATTTCTGGGTTAGGTTTAGAGGTTTTCTGGGTTTTCTGAAAGTGATGGTATGTATGTATGTATGTATATATATATATATATATATATATATATATATATATATATATATATATATATATATATATATATATATATATATATTATATATATATATATATAAATATATATATATAATATATATATATATATATATATATATATATATATATATATATACAGTATATGTATATTATATATATACTATATATATATATATATATATATATATATATATATATATATATATATATATATATATATATATATACAGTATATGTATATTATATATATATATATATATATATATATATATATATATATATATATATATATATATATATATATATAATGTATAAACGTGTCAGTGTTTTGTGAAGGGTTGATTCAGTATTTTTGTTTGTAAAATTTACTTTTTGTTTTGGTGTGCCAAGTCCTTCATACCCAGATAAAGAGGTAGTTTGTGGTAATGATTGATTGTTTAATTTTTTTTTACGGTAGTTTAAGGTAGTAGCGAATGTCTTTAGAGATTTCCTTTTTGGGACTGCAGAAGGAGAAGGATTTCCTGTTGGTAATGGGAGCGAATTATATATCATGTATCATTTTATCTTGATTTGGTTTGGTTGTGAATAATACTATTGGTTTATTTATATTTTTCTTTTTTAGTTTAGTTAGCTAGGAATGTCCGTAAGTTTCTTTATTTTTATTTTTATTTTCCTTTATTTTTTGGAAGTTGATATTGATGGAAATAATTTAAATGTTATTGACTAGACCGAACATGGATTTGGGCATATTGATATTGGAAATGTTGATGTGGGTGATGTTGAATTGCCGTTTTATGTTAGTCTAGTGCAGAGTTGCTCAAACTTTCAGGCTGACGTTCCTGTGGCTTCAAGTCCGATTCAAACCCCCCCCCCCCCCAACCCCATTAACACATTCGGGGTTTTTAAGTGAAAACAACAATATTAAACACAAAGTATGTATTTAAAATAGTTCGTTTTATGAAACCATGTTATTTGGTCTACACAGTTACCCCTAATACACACATGCAAGCTTATTTTGTTTCCAATTGAAAGGACTAATAAAAAGGTCAAGAATTAATTCTTTATTTAATAAAATATATTTGGTTTTCACAGTCACTGCTCATTAGATGGGTGCACTGGGTGTAGGGATGATAATTTCTCCACATCAGGTTGGAACTTACTAAGAAGTAGCAGATCCCCACGTTCGGTAATTTTTAGTCTATTCCATTGCTTTGAAAGAAGCAAGGCAACTGCACTGAAGGTCCGTACTACCTAATATGATGTTGGAAAGGCAATGAGATGTATCTTCACCTTGTTCCATAGTATCGTATATAAATCAGAATTTTTTTTTATAACCAAAAAGTATGATAGTTTATAACCAAAAACTTTGATAGGAAACTTATCCTAAAGTTGTTTTGGAGTGAAATTAATTCTTCCTCTGCCACTCTTCTTTCCTCACTGCTGACATGTATGAATGAATCGATTACCTAATATGGTATTTTAAGCAAAAAAAGAGATTATATATATATATATATATATATATATATATATATATATATATATATATATATATATATATATATATATATATATATATATATATATATATATATATATATCTTAAAATCTTTCAGAAGTGTCTCTTTTCAGCGTTTTCAGGTGAGCACAATACACTCGAAGGTCATCATCTGCTATGCTCTTCTCTTTATCCAATTCAGAGGCTTAGAATCCGGTAGAGTTCATGATGGTCTAAGTTCCGTTTGAATAACTTACATTTAGACAGGAATGTGGAAATAGCAGTAATTTCCCTTCAAATTTCAAAATAATTTTTATTGAACTTTGATGGTCTTGGAAAAATTTTACAGCTGTATCAGACTATAAAAAAAAAAAAGTTTCAGGCAGTTTCTCGTTGACAGCGATCTAATTTCTGTGTGTAGCAATAAACGTTCAAACTCATCATTATCAATGAAAAGCTGTCGAAACAGCTATAATAACAGTATACATGTGCGATACATACCATAGTTTTGATAACACTCGAGTATTAAGGGGATGTTAGAATTTATTTTAAAGCCCATTCCCTTATAATTATAGATATAACTAGATTGTAAATAGTACAAAATTATTTTAGCATATAAAACCTTACTAAAACATTTGCCAATAATAAAATCTTAAACCTAAACAATACTATATATATATATATATATATATATATATATATATATATATATATATATATATATATATATATATATATATTTATACAGTATACATGTATATATATGTATATGTATATACTGTATATATATTTATACAGTATACATGTATATATGTATATGTATGTATATACATGTATATATGTATATGTATATGTTTATATATGTATATAATGTATATATATATGTATATATATATATATATATATGTATATATGTATGTATGTATGTGTATATACTGTATATGTGTATATATATGTATATATATATATGTGTGTATGTGTATATATATGTATATATATGTGTATATGTGTATATATATATATGTATATGTGTATATGTGTATATATATATATATATATATATATATATATATATATATATGTGTGTGTGTATGTGTATATATACTGTATATATGTATATATATATATATATATATATATATATATATATATATATATATATATATATATATGTGTGTGTGTGTGTGTGTGTGTGTGTGTGTGTGTGTATGTGTATAATATAATACCAAAATATTTGTCAAAACTGTTTTATGCATATATATTTATACAAAATTCTCATCATCAACCCTAAAACAATTATATACAGTACTTGGATTCTCTCGTTTTACTGTTATCGTCTTTACAGCTATTTTCCTCTTCTTGTCCTGGCTTTTTTCCTTTGCTGGTTGGTGTGTAAGTTACTTTTTTATTACCCTTCGATCATACTACATTTTCTTTCGTTCCTTTCCTATCATTAAAAGTTTATGTAGGTAGCGTCATTTCTTTTCCGTCGTATTATTCAAATTCCCTATATTCCTCCTCAAGTGAACAGTCTCCTAACCTCATCAAACATCGTTCGGTCTCCCGATAATACCCTTTCACTAAGTCCCTCAGTTTCTCCATGAGTACTGATAGTTTCTGCGATTTCCAGTCAACCGCTTGCTTCAATACATGGTTTAGTGTATACTTTCCCCAGTTATTGTTAGTCCAGCGTAGGTATTGTATAGTGTTGTATTTTAGGTGTCGCATGCATATAAGACGTCTACAGCCTGGTATTGATTATGATATGGCAGCTCTGTGCCTTTTCCTCCTCACTGCTGATTACTAATTGTGAAGCTGAGCTTCCTAGAATATCACCAAGATGTTGGAGGAAGTAAAAAAAAAAAAGTCTATATCTGAATTTCCATGGAGAAATATGGGACCTTTCATGAGGATGGTATGCCACGGATATTGCCCTTGTATTCATAGCATGTGAATGGGTGTGACATAACCCTATCAATCCAGCTAACTCTCTTCTATTTTCTACCCATTGTGTGATGGATGTAATAACAATGGGCGGTCAGCACAAAGTCAGGCAGAGGTCATAGTTCCACAGACAAGTACACTGCCCTCTTGTTTTTCATGCGTAACACACAGTACTGTCCATCCTTCAGTACTGTGTTTGTTAGGTTACCTCCAGGCTGGTTGATACGTAGAGTTTTGTTGGAAGTGCCCTTGCCATTCCAAGCACCACAGTCATCCCAGAAGTGACTAACTTGTCTCTTTTCTTCGTTCAATGTTTCTGGCATTCATCACAATAAAGAACTTGTTTATCTTTACTCCACGAGGGACATGCATTTTATGCTGAGAAAGGATCTTTGATTTCAAGATAATGAAAACCTTTCAGATTAGAATGGAGTTAAGTACCTCCTTCAGCTTCCAAACAACTGCCATAGGTTGTATCAATATCTGCACTTGCGCCAGCTTTTGCACAACTTGACTTTACCAGGGATTGTTCAATATGTGTTGCATCTTGAAGGTCAGGACTCTTTCTGCTGACACTCATTCCAAGGTGAGGTTTTCAACAAACTTTTTACCCTAACCTCACCTGAGAGGGGTCGGAATTGCGTTGTGGGGGTTGAAGGCATACACTGAAGAGTTGGCTATTCTGTGAGACTCAGGACTGGAGAAGGGCTAGTGAGATCAACTTGGGATTTTTTCCCCTTGTCATTCATAACAACTAAGTGGTTAGGGTGGAAATCTTTAGGATCATGAGGCACAAAGGTTGTGGTACACATGAGGGTGACTGTTGGGGCTTGAACTGTTCTTACTCATCTCCTGTGCACTAATCTGGACAATGGCTCGGTAAGAAAGGCTGACTTGGCAGTCTGTGGGCAATATGACTGTAAACAAATCAAGAGAGCTGCACTAACACCAAACATGACCAAAATTTCTGAAGGTGTGTCCATTGTAGCCACATCATCATCATCTCCTCCTACGCCTATTGACACAAAGGGTCTCGGTTAGATTTTGCCAGTCGTCTCTATTTTGAGCTTTCCATTCAATATTTCTCCATTCATCATCTACTTCACGTTTCATAGTCCTCAGCCATGTAGGCCTGGGTCTTCAAACTCTTATAGTGCCTTGTGGAGCCCAGATGAACGTTTGGTGAACTAATCTCTCTTGGGGAGTGCAAAGAGCATGTCCAAACCATCTCCATCAACCCCTCATCATGACCTCATCCACATATGGCAATCGAGTAATCTCTCTCATAGTTTTAATTTCTAATCCTGTCCTGCCATTTAATTTCCAATATCCTTCTGAGGGCATTGTTCTCAAATCTACTAAATCTATTGGAGATTGTTTCATTGTCATAACACGACTCGTGTGTATATATTAACACCTATCTCACTAAACTGATATATAGTCTGATTTTTATATGTAATTTCAAGAAATATGATTTCCAAATTTTACTTAACCTAGTCATTGTCTAATTTGCTTTTTTTTAATATTTCACTAAACTCTAATTCTAAAAACCCTGTATTGGAGAACATAATTCCTAAATACTTAAATGATTCTACTTCATTAATCCTTTCTCCTTCCAATGATATATCATCTCCCATTGCATACTCGGTTCTCATCATCTCTGTCTTGCTTCCATTTATCTTCAGCCCAACCTCGTGTGATATTTCATGCATTCTGGTAAGCAAGCATTGCAAATCCTGTGAGGTTCTGCTAACAAGGACAGCATCATCAGCATACTCTAGGTCTAAATTCCTATCACCAATACAGTCCAATCCTTCTCCGCCATCTCTTGACTGTTCTACGCATTACAAAGTCAATGAGGAGGATAAACAACCTAGATGACAACACATTCCCTTGGCGTACTCCACTGTTCATTGGAAATTCATTTGATAAGACTCTATTAACATTAACTTTGCACCTGCTATGCTCATGAACAGACTGGTGATCAACTCAGGATACGGTTCATGGAGTAGTCTGCCACCTTTGACCAATAATATAGGAGGTTTCCGGGGGTTTCCGGTAAAATGTACCAATGGAATTATTAGATCTCTCCAAATATGGAGTGGAACATCCCGCTGCAAAGTGACTAACCATTCCAAACCTTCGACACGTTTGTCTTTGTCCATTGTTCCACAAAGATAAATGTTGACCCCTATAGTACAAACTTGTAGGAATGTCTTATTTTCTTAACATCATTACGACCATTTAGAACATGTTTATACCTATTTCCCTAGCATGTACTTTGTCTCACGCCAAATACCTCGCCATATTTACTTAAAGTTAAAGCAACGTCTTCATCACTCATTTCAAACGGAACATTTCTTACTCTTGCATAAATTTTCGAACCTGATACACAACACACTTTTACCTTCAATTTACCTGCGTCGATGGTTAACTCTTCATTTTCATAGTCAGAACAAATTCTTGCAGAGGTAGATTCTTGTTTGAACTTAACGTAGTAAGAAATAGCTTGATTTCTATATAGTTCATCATCTAATTTCATATCACTAAGAATCTTTTCCATATGTAAAAAGTCAATGAAACCATCAAGGCTAACTATTTAAAGGTTTAAAGGCCACCCATGAGTACCAGAGGCAAGGGACAGTGACATTGCCCTTGGAAGCAGGACAATGTCCTAGAGACTGACCATTTATACTTTTATATCATCAGCAGGTAGAACTATAGGCTCCCCTAAACCCCCCAACTTAGCTCACAAGGATGGTGAGGTTGCAGACACTAAAGGAACTATCGAGTTTGAGCGTGACTCGAATCTCAGTCTGGCGATCACCAGGGAGAGACGTTACCAAATGGGCCACCACAACCTTGTATTCAGTCGCTTGATGGGAGTTTCAGTAATAAATCCTCCAATAACCCTCCTTCCATCACTCCAAGAAACAATAACACCTTAGTATCGAGAGGATTCACCATAACGGCGAGCACCAACTTGGCCTGGGCCACGTTATACCTCCAGTGGTAGGTCCTCGTTTGAAAACTTATTTTCGAGTTTCGTCAATAAATCAAGAACAGTTTTGTTTTCATGGGCCACCATAAACGCTGGCGATTTGTTACATCTTCATACACCTTCACTTCCAAGTAAGATTATGTCGTTACGGCACTATCCTTTGAAAAAGGACGTTTTCCTAGGTCTTCCAATAAAAACACACCGATTTGGCAGTTCCTCTCTCTCTCTCTCTCTCTCTCTCTCTCTCTCTCTCTCTCTCTCTCTCTCTCTCTCTCTCTCTCTCTCTCTCTCTCTCTCTCTCTCGTTGAAGGCTAGTGCGTAAGTGACGTCAGTGTGTTTCCTACATGATTTCTCGTATTTTTTCAGCTTTACATTCTCAGATGTAAGCCTTTGGTTTTATATATACATACATACTCGTACATACGTATGTGTGTAAATATTTAACAGTAGAGTCATTTGATTGTTTTTGGTCTTGGTAAATATAGGCCAAAAAGTAATTTTCATTTTGAATCTATCTGTTCAAGGGTCCAATTCTGAATTAGAAGGGAGAAAGTTTTGTTTCTCTAATTCAGATTCAAGGCTGTGGGGTTTGTTTATGCCTCCTGACCCTCTGTATGTGTGTATGATAAGAGTTTTGAAAGCTTCTGGTTTATAAAGTAAATTTTAAGAGGTAAGGTTGTAAGACCTACGCCATCAGATGGTGAATTCTTTAGGTCATAAGTCACTTTCCTTAAATGGCTGTGGCTTAAAAGAATAATCACTTATTAATTTTCGCTCTAGTTTAAAGTCAAATTTAAAGCCATTTGAGTCTTCAGATCAGCTTCACATTATTATTATTATTATAATTATTATCTAACCTACAACCCTATTTTGATAAGCAAGATGCTATAAGCCCAAGTGCTCAACAAGAAAAAATATCCCGGTGAGGAAAGGAAATGATAAAATAAATAGGCTACAAGAGAAGTAATGAAAAATGAAAATTAAATAATTTAAGAACAGTACAACATTAAATTAGATCTGTAAAAAACTTGAAAAAAAAGGAAGAAAAATAGGAGAGAATAGTGTGCCCGAATGTACCCTCAAGCAAGACAACTCTACCCCGAGAGAGTGGAATACCATGGTACAGACTAAATGGCACTACCCAAGTCTAGAGAACAATGGTTTGATTTTGAAGTGTCCTTCTACAAGAGCTGCTTACCATAGCTAAAGAGTCTCTTCTGCCCTTAGGGTTGTGTTGGCCTAGTGGTAGTGTCTTTGCCTGGTGGTTGCCAGACTGGGGTTCTAGTCCCGCTCAAACTCGTTAGTTTCATTGGTCTCTGCAACCTCACCATCCTTGTGGGCTAAGGATTAGGGTTTGGGGGATCCTACAGGTCTATCAGCCGAGTCATCACCAGCCATTGCCTGTCCTTCTTGGTCCTAGCTTGGGTGAAGAAGGACTTTGGTGCTGATCATATGTAATGTGATCAGTCTCTATGGCAATGTCCTGTTAGATAGGGCAATATCATTGTCCCTTGCCTCTGCCATTCATGAGCGGCCTTTCAACCAAAATCAAAGTAGCCACTGAACAATTACATTCCAGTAGTTTAACCCCTTGAGCCAAAAAGAATTTACATATGCAAATTAAACATTTTATCGATTACTTTACCGTTCATCTCCAGAAGTTTAAAGCCAAGGTCCATTTAGGTCTGTAGACCTTGTTTAAAGCAATCTTGTGCTTTTTCCCCCCTTTGGCTAGGTGAGGAATCTTCTATTTTATCTTCACCTCCACGGTTGAGCCACTTATACCTAGACCGTGTTCCCCTCACTAGCCCGGCATTAGAATTCGCTTCCTGCTTCTGTTCTTCCTGCCCCTTGCATTTTTCTTCTTTGTGATGAAGAAAGTTCCTCTTTTTCTATTTGTTTCCCCTATCTTTTTTTCTTCTGGTCTAGGCGGGAAAAGGTATTCTGATTCTTTCCACTGGTATAATGTCCTAAATAATTTTTTTTCTTTTTCATTATCAAATCACGTTATAAATATATTGGTCTATCTTTTTGAACAATAAAAATCTCTGTATTTCTTTTGGTTGCTTGGTCGTGTTTATAACAAATATATGTTAAATTTCATCAACGTATTTACATTTAGTTTGCATCTACATCATTCAATGTTTTTTATTGTCTTGTATCTTCTAGTGTCTGTAATAGGAACTTTGTCACATTTTTTCATATTCCCGCAATGACAGAGAAAAACAATAAGTTATTGATGGTAATGGGAGAGAGAAAATACAATACGTTATAGAGAAAAACTATGAAAATTATAGAGAAAAACTATGAAAAGACGAAATTTAAGTTGACGTAAAAAGAGTAATTTGAAGATAAGCGAGATCCCGAGAGAAGACAGGCTACTCATTTTACTAACTTTTAAAAGAGCTAGCGATGCATGTAGCTATAGTTAATTCTTTTTAGTAAAGCAGAATTCGCACTAACTCGCAGGGATGCCCTTTTAGCTCGGAAAAACTTCCTAATAGCTGATTGGTCGGACAAAAACTTTTCCGAGCTAAAAGGGCACCTTTGCGAGTCGGTGCAAATCTGTCTCACTAAAAAGAATTGACTATAGTGTTGCCTCTTTCGTAATTATATAGATCAAGCTCTATAGAATACTGCAGACCTTGACACAGATCGCTATCACAACCATCAACATCATTACCGTCGCCCATAGAAATCCAATACTGGAACAATCTTGGTTATCTTAGTAGCTCTTCCTTCATGGCATCTTGACTTTTGATCCATGGTGACGGATTTTCTGTCGAAATTGTTGTTGTTATCTAAAATGAAACGCATACGTTGTCTCGACAAGGAGCACTGTAGTGTTGAAGTCTCATTGCTTTTTGCCTTTCCCTCTTCATCCAACTTTACAATTTACCTTTTACTTTTTTCCAGTTAGGAACAAATATGTAAATGAGACTCGGCTGTTGGTTAAACTTCTCCATTATTTCAAAGACTGGCTATTTAATATGATATTTCTTTATATTAGATAAAGGCAGACAGACATGATTTAAAGAATTGGTATAATGCAAAAACATTTGCAGTTTTTTTTTTTTTTTATTATTATATGTACCTTACAAAACATAGATAAGACGCAGTCAGCTCATTGAAGTTATACTTGCCTTTGATCAGCCTACTTTGAACCTCAACTTGTACCACTGGCCTGTATAAAAGTAGGATAAGCCCCATAGAAGGGTAGTTCACTTAACGCGGTGCACTGTAGATATGACATATGGCTAATGAAGCATCCCTTCATCCCCTAGCTGAACTTACTTAGTGGTCTTCTAATTTACCTGTTCCCACTTGCTGTCTTTGTTATACTTTTACCTCATTGTTCAATAACTGGGGTTTTCCCCTTTTGCATCTCGGTGTTGAATTGCATCCCTGGCCCCAGCTCCGGGTTATATGATCCAATATTCATGCATAAACATAGCAGAATGAAGGTTCTAAGGTCGTAACTTCATGATATTACTTCAGATTTTAGATCTTGGAAGATACTTTGGTCAGAGTGTCTAGACAGTAGGGTAGATCTAGCTGTAAGGATGTGTAGGCTACTCAGATTTTTGGGTACTCAACGTCCCTAGGTCGTGATATCCATGTAGGGCATGAAGATGTTGAGGGGAGGGGAGGGAATGGTTTCTTAGCTAGTAGGAGAAGCGATTTGTGATCATTTTTGTTAATGGGTCGGTTGTTAACATCATATCCTTTTATTTTCTCTGACTTTTTTTCTTTTTCTTTTATTTAAAGCCATACAAATAGAGGCCAGACACGAGTTCATTATGCATCATAGCAGCCCGCAATCTTAAGCGAAGTTCTAACTTAGCAAGTAATCCAAAAATGTCTATCACTGAGGGTCTAATGCTGTTTCATCGATTTGCATTTCATGTTAGTTGTTATTCTGTTCTTGGTTTTTTTCTTTTTACTTGAATTCGTGACTTTGTTGGCTTTTGGGTTCTTCGTTAATCTACTTTTATCAGTAATCTGTATTTAAAGGAAAAGAAATGAAATTTACCTCTTTCAAATGAATGTTAATTAGTTCAGTGTTGGTATTTGGGAAGTTGAAAGAGAATGAGCTTCGAAGGTGTATATGTATACCTTCTTCCTAAGTTTTACTCAATAACATTAGAAAGTAGTAATGGTAATAAATAATAATAAACTACAAAGTGGTTTTCATGTCTAGTTAATTATAAATCAGACCTGACTCGTAGACCACCTTTCCTTTGATTATAAGACAACCCAATAGAAATTTATTTTTAATTTACCCTGACAGGAGGATGGAACGGTCTAGGAAGATTCAAGACCATTGATAGCAAAACAATATGACCCTCGTATTTAGATGATTGAAATATTGCAATCTAATTCCACTTGTCTCTTGTTGAGTGTATATAAACCCCTTTTTCTAAACCTCCAGGAGAACCAAATTAATTTAGATGATTGAATCATATTGAAATCATTCTTTGTAATTGGTATAAATACTCTCTCTCTCTCTCTCTCTCTCTCTCTCTCTCTCTCTCTCTCTCTCTCTCTCTCTCTCTCTCTCTCTCATATATATGTTCTTAAACTACGTTAAGACTAAAAAATCTAAATGTTTTAGGTACACTTTTGGTGCAGAATGGCTTTCACAGGCCCCAGCACCGGGCCAAATAGCCAAAAATCATGTGACGGTGCCGAGTAAGGGTGTGAACTCAAGGTTATTGGAAACGACTGAGTTATATATTAAGGAACACTCTTCTTTATATACAAAACCTCAAGGCAACAGGACGTAACATGTTCAAGAGACAGACAATGTTCAGAGCAAAACAGCAGACATGAATTTTCATGTTCGTTTGAGGGAAGAGCGAAGATACAAGCATATTATAAACAAAAGGAATTATGTACAATTGTGTGACACACGGTTGGTACATGGCTCCCCCTCTAAAAATGACATACTGAACATGTTAAATAGGTGCCCTGAATCTGGAGAGTTAGTAGTAAAAACTGCGCCGATTAGCGACAGTGAGTGGCTGTAGAAGTCGTTGGTTTGGATGCGAGCGAGTGGTGGATGATGGGTGGCTATTGCCGCTCCGGCTCGTCACGGGGTAGGCGAGTGTGTCCTACGGCATTCATAGGCGTGTGTGTCCTACGGCATTCATAGGCGTGTCCTACAGCATTCGTAGGCGAGTGTGTCCTACGGCATTCATAGGCGTGTGTGTCCTACGGGATTTATAGGCCTACGGCATTCATAGGCGTGTCCTATGGAATTCATAGGCCTACGGCATTCATAGGCGTGTATGTCCTACAGCATTCACGTCAGCTTCGGTTGAAATTGAATAGGTGTCCTCTTCGTCACGAGTGGAGGGGTTGATGGAGGTTTTGAAGGTCATGAAGTGGCTGTCCATAAGGGCACGAAGTAGGTCCACCTCACGAGGAGAGCTGTCTGCGGCAGGTTGCAGGCGAGTGATACTGGTCATTTTCCCGAGGGTGAGCGAAGCCCTTTGGTCCCACAACGGTCGTTGAAAGAGCTGAAAAGGCGTTGCTATACGGGCGGCTGGCGACGGCGAGTACTGCTGCAGAAGGTATGCGTTGACAGCGTCATAGTAACGGTGAGAGGTGGAGGTGGGGGGGGGAGGAGCGAGTCACCCCGGGGTCACCAATGTGACGGTGCCGAGTAAGGATGTGAACTGTAAGGCAGATTGGAAACGACTGAGTTATATATTAAGGAACACTCTTCGTTATATACAAAACCTCAAGGCAACAGGACATAACATGTTCGAGAGACAGACAATGTTCAGAGCAAAACAGCAGACATGAATTTTCATGTTCGTTTGAGTGCGAGGGAAGAGCGAAGATACAAGCATATTATAAACCAAAGGAATTATGTACAATTGTGTGACACACGGTTGGTACAATCATAAGTCAGATGTAAGGCTTGGATAATTATAGTTATATTTTTTACTCCTTTGATTATTTTACATTTAAACAATACTTTCAATCATAATAGGGCCAAGCTTAAGATATTTTTCCTGCTTGGAATATTTGAACCAAAAGGCTTTGTAATTTATTAAGAAATTGTCAGGATTGTAGCTTGATGACCATTCATGATTTCAAAGACTGGCTATTTAATATGATATTTCTTTATATTAGATAAATGCAGACAGACAGGATTTAAAGAATTGGTATAATGCAAAAACATTTGCAGTTTTTTTTTATTATATGTACCTTACAAAACATAGTTATGAGTTTGACATTCGTTTTAGTAAATCAATTAGTTATCCTTTACAAAAAAGGAATAATAAGTGACTAAAGTTAACTAAAAAGTCTTCATTTTTAGTCGGTATCCTTATATGTGCTGTGGCCTGAATCACTGACTAAAACAGTAGATGGAAATTTTACTATCAAAGGATGGTGGCATTTTGGGTCATCAGTTCTCAGTCCTAAGAAATGACAACAGAATCGGCAGCTTCCTCCTCCAGCTGTTACGGAACCGAAACCTCCTGCTGTCTTTTCCCTCTGACCTTTTCCTCAAAAGTATAGTACCCAGACCAAGGTCTAAATATAATTAGACCTTGACCCAGACCTCCACGCCTGTTGGAGAAGACGTCTGAGTTGGGCGGCATTCAAGGCACACTTGGAAGAGTAATTCCGGT
>NC_090754.1:71235510-71238010 GCF_036898095.1 Palaemon carinicauda
TCATATCATGACTCATATCCATATAATAACACCGAACTCACTAAACTGATATATTATCTGATTTTTATATGTAATTTCAGGCGATTTGATTTCCAAGTTTTACTTAACCTGGCCATCGTCTGATTTGCTTTTTTCAATTTTTCACCTAATTCTAATTCAAAAGACCCTGTATTGGATATCATAGTTCCTAAATACTTAAACGATTCTACTTCATTAATCCATTCTTCTTCCAATGATATTTCATCTTCCATTGCATACTCCGTTCTCATTATCTGTCTTTTATTTTTCTTCAGCTCAACCTCGTGTGATATTTCATGCAATCTAATAAGCAGGCATTGCAAATCCTGTGGTGTTCTGATAATAAGGACAGCATCATCAGCATACTAGAGGTCTGTTAAATTCCTATCACCAATCCAGTCCAATCCTTCTCCACCATCTCAGACTGTTCTACGCATTACAAAATCCACGAGGACGATAAAGAACTCAGGTGACAACACATTCCCTTGGAGTACTCCGCTGGTCACTGGAACTTCATTTGATAAGACTCCATTAACATTAACTTTACACTTGCTATGCACATGAACAGACTTAATCAAATTTACATATTTAATAGGAATTCCACAATGACACAGGACTACATAAAATTGGCCGGTGCATACTATCAAAGGTTTTTCATGGTCCACAAATGCTATCAAAAGTGGATTTCTATGTTTCATTGCTGTACAACATCTCAAAATGAAAATTTGATCAGTGCAACTTCTACCTTTTCTAAATATTGCTTGTTCATCTCTCAGCATTTCATCACTCTCTCTCTCCAGTCTCTTTAGAACAAGCATACTATATATTTTCATAACCATCGGCGTCAGTGACCTTAGATGTCAGGATGCCAGAAAACCTCAAATCAATCAATCAATCATAACAACTGACGTAAGTGATATGCCTCTGTAATTTCTGCAATCGGTCAGGTTTCCGTTTTTTTTTTTTTTTTTTTTTTCCACCAACACTTCTAACTCCCATTCATCAGGTTTTGCCTTTTCATGCCACATTCTACAAAATAATCTTGTAAATAGTCTGAGAGTCACTTTATTTTCGGCCAGTATCATCTCGGCAGTTATTCCATCGTGTCCAGGGGCTTTCCATCTTTTTAGTGTTTTGAGGATAGCTTTGACTTCAAACGCACTGAACTCATTCAGGTATATCACTCAAATTATTCCCTTCATATGTCCTGTTGGTAACCTCACTAAAGTGTTCCATCCAGCGTTGTCTTTCCTCTTCTTTTGTTATAATAAATCCATCTCTTTTTTGATGGGTATATGCTTCTTCTTTGCCCCCGTAGAGATTTCATTAATAATTCTATGAGCAATTCTCACATCATAGCCACTTCCTGAATTTATAGCTTTGTTGGTCTCATCTGTTTTACTTTCTAAATGTTCTCTCCAGTCATTTCTGACTTTTCGTTTGACTTCACTATCAATACTGGAATGCTTAGCATGCTCTACCTTGTAATTTTCATTACTTATTCGGAAACTTTCAACAATCAACTTCTGTTTTTGTCTCCTTTTTATAGTATCCCAAGTTAAATTTGTTGTCCATGGTTTTTTCTTTGTAACTGCATGTCCCAAGACTTCACTAACAACTAACTGATATATGTTCTTAATATCACACCATTCTTCATTAATTTTCTGCTCTTCGTCTCTTTAAAGTCTCTAACTACCATGTCACTGTTCAATTTCTAGGTTGAACCCTGTAGTGCATCCAGTTTAATAGGGTTATTCTTGTACCCTAACAAAGTATTTTTTCAAAGAACCGCAAGTTCCCTATATTCTCTAATAGCTGTACGTTTTTTTCCTTGAGAGTAATTTATCTTCTTGCTTTCGACATCGAAACCTTCCCGTGACCGATAGCAAGGCGTTCAACACTAAGCAACGGGTTAAACCTGTCGCATGCATCACCTAATAGACAACGTATTGCTAATTCAACCATGCTGCATATTCCAGTGTGTTTAACTGGTTGAAATACATTTGGCCTATGCGACAATGTTGCATGATACATGTTACCAAAATGTTGCATTTGTGGAATCCCGCCTTTAAAAGGTATTGATCCCTCCTTTTTCACCTTAACTAATATTGTCCCAATCATCTGTCTCTCCGCATTTCTCTCTCCTTTAAATCCTTTTATGCCTTACGATATGTATGCAGGCATATATTGTATGTGCTTAGACTTTCATATATTCACTATTATACTAATACACAAGCTTTTATATATATATATATATATATATATATATATATATATATATATATATATATATATATGTATATATATATATATATATATATATATATATATATATATATATATATATATATATATATATATATATATATATAATTTTTTTTCTCTCAAACAAGTTATGTAAAACTCTATGCCTTTTTTTATGCGACTGTCCAATGAATTAGTCCTCTTTTGGCAAACAAAGAAAAGTAGTGTATTATCTAAC
>NC_090754.1:71243010-71253010 GCF_036898095.1 Palaemon carinicauda
TTATTACTATAATGACCTTAGCAGATGGAAAATCGATTAGGAGTTAAATTTTTTCTCTCGGCAACTGTTACGTTGTATTTTTAGCTGAGGAAAGGAGAAGTTTTTTTTTTCCATTTATTGTATTATAAATTGAATAATCTCTTGTTCTAGATACGAATTCCAATGTTTTTTTTTTTTTTTTTCTTTTTTTTTTTTTTTTTTTTTTTTCAGGGTAACAGGTTCATGGGTCATTTTGGGTATATCACTAAGCAATGTTTGAACTATTTTTACCATACAATATGTTTTTCTGCCATTGTGGTAAAGAGGTGCTTGCCCTTTTTGTATTTTTATTCGAAATTCAACAAGTCAGCGCATTTTATATATGTTTATATTGATACGTCAACATGTTTGTTTATGCTTGTGTGCGTATGCATACTCCTTCTTTTAGCAATCTCCACCAGTTTCATTGATATTTAGGTAAATAAATTCTAGACGGATGAACTCGCGTGATCTAGTTTGCATAAAATGAGCTATATCACAATAAATCCATTCTTATGAACTTGTAGCAGGCCATAGGAGTTTGCTGCGGTCGGCAATGGATTCCCGTAATCGAGAGGGTGAGAATTTTCATGAATTTTGCGTTTTTCGTCTTACATCGCTCTATTTAATTCATTCACATTTATAGTGAAGAAATCTTTTTTCTCTCTCTTAAGATTGTATCCAACACTTAATGTGATTATAAAATCGTATACATAATAATGTAATTAAATAACAATGCAATTATAGTGGAAGCTTAACTTTTTAGTGCAGAAACATTACCCCCGGAATGTATAGATTGTTCAAGGTGAACTTTTAACTGTAGTTAAATAATAATTGCATACTCGACCAGTGCGCAGGAGACGAACACGCACACTCGATACATGCTTCCATATATGCATACATACATACATAAAGACTTAGACATATATGTATATATACACGTATATATGCTACCGCTAGATAGTTATTGGATAACTTGATTGGCCCTATAGTATTACATTGGACCCCTTTCTCTGTTTACAGTTCATTTTTCCTGTGCCTGCACATACACCGAATAGTGTGGCCTATTCTTTCCATATTCTCCTCTGTCCACATATACCTGACAACAACACTGACCACCACTTCTTCTCTCAAGGGGTTATCTACTGCACTGTAATTGTTCAGTGGTTATTTTCCTCTTGGTAAGGGTAAAAGAGACTCTTTAGCTGTGGTAAGCAGCTCTTCTAGAAGAAGGACACTATGTAATTGAAACTTGGTGTGCCTCTGTAACATGGTCTTACACTGGGAGGTATTCATAAAAATGAAGGATATCCTTGTAAGCAGTAATCATTATGAATATGGAAAATAAGATTTGCTTATACTTCTACCTTTTGCTTCAGAGAATTACCTTGTACTTCTACCTTTTACTTGCGAGGATATCCTCCAAGCAGAAGTAAAAGGTTGACTCGTGTTTCGGGAGCGCTTAGTTACATGTTGGAACTTGTAAGATTTCATTTGTGCTGTCAAGATAAGAAAGAGTTTAGTATTTATAATACGTATTTAATGCCCTGTTTTTACTTGTATTTAATTAAGTTTACGCATCAGAAAGAACACAGACGCCGCCGCGCCTTCCCCAAAGCCTCGCTGGCGACATCTATCCCCCACCCCTTGCATTAGAAGTTCTTTGACCTCTTTTTAGCTTCCACACCCCTTGCATTAGAAGTTCTTTGACCTCTTTTTAGCTCCCACACCCCTTGCATTAGAAGTTCTTTGACCTCTTTTTAGCTCCCACACCCCTTGCTTTAGAAGTTCTTTGACCTCTTTTTAGCTCCCCCACCCCTTGCATTAGAAGTTCTTTGACCTCTTTTTAGATCCCCCACCCCTTGCATTAAAAGTTCTTTGACCTCTTTTTAGCTCCCACACCCCTTGCACAAGAAGTTCTTTGACCTCTTTTTAGCTCCCACACCCCTTGCATTAGAAGTTCTTTGACCTCTTTTTAGCTGCCACACCCCTTGCATTAGAAGTTCTTTGACCTCTTTTTAGCTCCCCCACCCCTTGCATTAGAAGTTCTTTGACCTCTTTTTAGCTCCCCCACCCCTTGCATTAGAAGTTCTTTGACCTCTTTTTAGCTCCCCCACCCCTTGCTTTAGAAGTTCTTTGACCTCTTTTTAGCCCCCCCACCCCTTGCATTAGAAGTTCTTTGACCTCTTTTTAGATCTCCCACCCCTTGCATTAGAATTTATTTGACCTCTTTTTAGCTCCCACACCCCTTGCATAAGAAGTTCTTTGACCTCTTTTTTAGCTCCCACACCCCTTGCATTAGAAGTTCTTTGACCTCTTTTTAGCTCCCACACCCCTTGCATTAGAAGTTCTTTGGCCTCTTTTTAGCTCCCACACCCCTTGCATTAGAAGTTCTTTGACCTCTTTTTAGCTGCCACACCCCTTGCATTAGAAGTTCTTTGACCTCTTTTTAGCTCCCCCACCCCTTGCATTAGAAGTTCTTTGACCTCTTTTTAGATCCCCAACCCCTTGCATTAGAAGTTCTTTGACCTCTTTTTAGCTCCCACACCCCTTGCATAAGAAGTTCTTTGACCTCTTTAGCTGCCACACCCCTTGCATTAGAAGTTCTTTGACCTCTTTTTAGCTCCCACACCCCTTGCATTGGAAGTTCTTTGACCTCTTTTTAGCTCCCACACCCCTTGCATTAGAAGTTCTTTGACCTCTTTTTAGCTCCCCCACCCCTTGCATTGGAAGTTCTTTGACCTCTTTTTTTAGCTCCCCCACCCCTTACATTAGAAGTTCTTTGACCTATTTTTAGCTCCCCCACCCCTTGCATTAGAAGTTCTTTGACCTCTTTTTAGCTCCCCCACCCCTTGCATTAGAAGTTCTTTGACCTCTTTTTTAGCTCCCACACCCCTTGCATTAGAAGTTTGTTGACCTCTTTTTTAGCTCCCACACCCCTTGCATTAGAAGTTCTTTTACCTCTTTTTAGCTCCCCCACCCCTTGCATTAGAAGTTCTTTGGCCTCTTTTTTAGCTCCCACACCCCTTGCATTAGAAGTTCTTTGACCTCTTTTTAGCTCCCACACCCCTTGCATTAGATGTTCTTTGACCTCTTTTTAGCTCCCCCACCCCTTGCATTAGAAGTTCTTTGACCTCTTTTTAGCTCTCCCACCCCTTGCTTTAGAAGCTCTTTGACCTCTTTTTTAGCTCCCACACCCCTGGCATTAGAAGTTCTTTGACCTCTTTTTTAGCTCCCACACCCCTTGCATTAGAAGTTCTTTTACCTCTTTTTAGCTCCCCCACCCCTTGCATTAGAAGTTCTTTTACCTCTTTTTAGCTCCCCCACCCCTTGCATTAGAAGTTCTTTGACTTCTTTTTTAGCTCCCACACCCCTTGCATTAGAAGTTCTTTGACCTCTTTTTAGCTCCCACACCCCTTGCATTAGATGTTCTTTGACCTCTTTTTAGCTCCCCCACCACTTGCATTAGAAGTTCTTTGACCTCTTTTTAGCTCCTCCACCCCTTGCATTAGAAGTTCTTATCTCTTTTTAGCTCCCACACCCCTTGCATGAGAAGTTCTTTGACCTCTTTTTTTTATCTCCCACACCCCTTGCATTAGAAGTTCTATGACCTCTTTTTAGCTCCCCACCCCTTGCATTAGAAGTTCTTTGACCTCTTTTTAGCTCCCCCACCCCTTGCTTTAGAAGTTCTTTGACCTCTTTTTAGCTCCCCCACCCCTTGCATTAGAAGTTCTTTGACCTCTTTTTAGCTCCCCCACCCCTTGCATGAGAAGTTCTTTGACCTCTTTTTAGCTGCCACACCCCTTGCATAAGAAGTTCTTTGACCTCTTATTAGCTCCCACACCCCTTGCATTAGAAGTTCTTTGACCTATTTTTAGCTCCCACACCCCTTGCATTAGAAGTTCTTTGACCTCATTTTAGCTCCCCCACCCCTTGCATTAGAAGTTCTTTGACCTCTTTTTAGCTGCCACACCCCTTGCATAAGAAGTTCTTTGACCTCTTTTTAGCTCCCACACCCCTTGCATTTGAAGTTCTTATCTCTTTTTAGCTCCCACACCTCTTGCATTAGAAGTTCTTTGACCTCTTTTTAGCTGCCACACCCCTTGCATTAGAAGTTCTTTGACCTCTTTTTAGCTCCCACACCCCTTGCATTAGAAGTTCTATGACCTCGTTTTAGCTCCCCCACCCCTTGCATTAGAAGTTCTTTGACCTCTTTTTAGCTCCCACACCCCTTGCATTAGAAGTTCTTTGACCTCTTTTTAGCTCCCCCACCCCTTGCATTAGAAGTTCTTTGACCTCTTTTTAGCTCACCCACCCCTTGCATTAGAAGTTCTTTGACCTCTTTTTAGCTGCCACACCCCTTGCATAAGAAGTTCTTTGACCTCTTATTAGCTCCCACACCCATTGCATTAGAAGTTCTTTGACCTCTTTTTAGCTCCCACACCCCTTGCATTAGAAGTTCTTTGACCTCTTTTTAGCTCCCCCACCCCTTGCATTAGAAGTTCTTTGACCTCTTTTTAGCTGCCACACCCCTTGCATAAGAAGTTCTTTGACCTCTTTTTAGCTCCCACACCCCTTGCATTTGAAGTTCTTATCTCTTTTTAGCTCCCACACCCCTTGCATTTGAAGTTCTTATCTCTTTTTAGCTCCCACACCCCTTGCATTAGAAGTTCTTTGACCTCTTTTTAGCTGCCACACCCCTTGCATTAGAAGTTCTTTGACCTCTTTTTAGCTCCCACACCCCTTGCATTAGAAGTTCTATGACCTCTTTTTAGCTCCCCCACCCCTTGCATTAGAAGTTCTTTGACCTCTTTTTAGCTCCCACACCCCTTGCATAAGAAGTTCTTTGACCTCTTTTTAGCTCCCACACCCCTTGCATTAGAAGTTCTTATCTCTTTTTAGCTCCCACACCCCTTGCATTAGAAGTTCTTATCTCTTTTTAGCTCCCACACCCCTTGCATTAGAAGTTCTTTGACCTCTTTTTAGCTGCCACACCCCTTGCATTAGAAGTTCGTTGACCTCTTTTTAGCTCCCCCACCCCTTGAATTAGAAGTTCTTTGACCTTTTTTTAGCTGCCACACCCCTTCATAAGAAGTTCTTTGACCTCTTTTTAGCTCCCACACCCCTTGCATTAGAAGTTCTTTGACCTCTTTTTAGCTGCCACACCCCTTGCATTAGAAGTTCTTTGACCTCTTTTTAGCTCCCCCACCCCTTGCTTTAGAAGTTCTTTGACCTCTTTTTAGCTCCCACACCCCTTGTATTAGAAGTTCTTATCTCTTTTTAGCTCCCACACCCCTTGCATTAGAAGTTCGTTGACCTCTTTTTAGCTGCCACACCCCTTGCATTGGAAGTTCTTTGACCTCTTTTTAGCTCCCACACCCCTTGCATTAGAAGTTCTTTGACCTCTTTTTAGCTCCCACACCCCTTGCATTAGAAGTTCGTTGACCTCTTTTTAGCTCCCACACCCCTTGCATTAGAAGTTCTTTTACCTCTTTTTATAGCTCCCACACCCCTTGCATTAGAAGTTCTTTGACCTCTTTTTAGCTCCCACACCCCTTGCATTAGAAGTTCGTTTGACCTCTTTTTACTCCCACACCTCTTTCATTAGAAATTCTTTGACCTCTCTTTAGCTCCCCAACCCCTTGCATTAGAAAGTCTTTGACCTCTTTTTAGCTCCCACCCCTTGCATTAGAAGTTCGTTGACCTCTTTTTAGCTCCCACACCCCTTGCATTAGAAGTTCGTTGACCTCTTTTTAGCTCCCACACCCCTTGCATTAGAAGTTCGTTGACCTCTTTTTAGCTCCCACACCCCTTGCATTAGAAGTTCGTTGACCTCTTTTTAGCTCCCACACCCCTTGCATTAGAAGTTCTTTGACCTCTTTTTAGCTGCCACACCCCTTGCATTAGAAGTTCGTTGACCTCTTTTTAGCTCCCACACCCTTTGCATTAGAAGTTCGTTGACCTCTTTTTAGCTCCCACACCCCTTGCATTAGAAGTTCGTTGACCTCTTTTTAGCTCCCACACCCCTTGCATTAGAAGTTCGTTGACCTCTTTTTAGCTGCCACACCCCTTGCATTAGAAGTTCGTTGACCTCTTTTTAGCTGCCACACCCCTTGCATTAGAAGTTCGTTGACCTCTTTTTAGCTGCCACACCCCTTGCATTAGAAGTTCGTTGACCTCTTTTTAGCTGCCACACCCCTTGCATTAGAAGTTCGTTGACCTCTTTTTAGCTCCCACACCCCTTGCATTAGAAGTTCTTTGACCTCTTTTTAGCTCCCACACCCCTTGCATTAGAAGTTCGTTGACCTCTTTTTAGCTCCCACACCCCTTGCATTAGAAGTTCTTATCTCTTTTTAGCTCCAACACCCCTTGCATTAGAAGTTCGTTGACCTCTTTTTAGCTCCCACACCCCTTTCATTAGAAGTTCGTTGACCTCTTTTTAGCTGCCACACCCCTTGCATTAGAAGTTCGTTGACCTCTTTTTAGCTCCCACACCCCTTGCATTAGAAGTTCGTTGACCTCTTTTTAGCTGCCACACCCCTTGCATTAGAAGTTCTTTGACCTCTTTTTAGCTCCCACACCCCTTGCATTAGAAGTTCGTTGACCTCTTTTTAGCTCCCACACCCCTTGCATTAGAAGTTCGTTGACCTCTTTTTAGCTCCCACACCCCTTGCATTAGAAGTTCTTATCTCTTTTTAGCTCCAACACCCCTTGCATTAGAAGTTCGTTGACCTCTTTTTAGCTCCCACACCCCTTGCATTAGAAGTTCGTTGACCTCTTTTTAGCTCCCACACCCCTTGCATTAGAAGTTCGTTGACCTCTTTTTAGCTGCCACACCCCTTGCATTAGAAGTTCGTTGACCTCTTTTTAGCTCCCACCCCCTTTGCATTAGAAGTTCGTTGACCTCTTTTTAGCTGCCACACCCCTTGCATTAGAAGTTTGTTGACCTCTTTTTAGCTCCCACACCCCTTGCATTAGAAGTTCGTTGACCTCTTTTTAGCTGCCACACCCCTTGCATTAGAAGTTCGTTGACCTCTTTTTAGCTGCCACACCCCTTGCATAAGAAGTTATTTGACCTCTTTTTAGCTGCCACACCCCTTGCATAAGAAGTTATTTGACCTCTTTTTAGCTCCCACACCCCTTGCATTAGAAGTTCTTTGACCTCTTTTTAGCTCCCACACCCCTTGCTTTAGAAGTTCTTTGACCTCTTTTTAGCTGCCACACCCCTTGCATTAGAAGTTCTTTGACCTCTTTTTAGCTCCCCCACCCCTTGCATTGGAAGTTCTATGACCTCTTTTTAGCTCCCACACCCCTTGCATTAGAAGTTCTTATCTCTTTTTAGCTCCCACACCCCTTGCATTAGAAGTTTTTTGACCTCTTTTTAGCTGCCACACCCCTTGCATTAGAAGTTCTATGACCTCTTTTTAGATCCCCCACCCCTTGCATTAGAAGTACTTTGACCTCTTTTTAGATTCCCCACCCCTTGCATTAGAAGTTCTTTGACCTCTTTTTAGATCCCCCACCCCTTGCATTAGAAGTACTTTGACCTCTTTTTAGATCCCCCACCCCTTGCATTAGAAGTTCTTTGACCTCTATTTAGATCCCCCACCCCTTGCATTAGAAGTACTTTGACCTCTTTTTAGATCCCCCACCCCTGGCATTAGAAGTTCTTTGACCTCTTTTTAGCTCCCACACCCCTTGCATAAGAAGTTCTTTTACCTCTTTTTAGCTCCCACACCCCTTGCATTAGAAGTTCTTTGACCTCTTTTTAGCTCCCCCCACCCCTGGCTTTAGAAGATCTTTGACCATTTTTTTAGCTGCCACACCCCTTGCATTAGAAGTTCTTTGACTTCTTTTTAGCTGCCACACCCCTTGCATTAGAAATTATTTGACCTCTTTTTAGCTCCCACACCTCTAGCATTAGAAATTCTTTGACCTCTCTTTAGCTCCCCAACCCCTTG
Organism: Palaemon carinicauda; assembly: GCF_036898095.1. Lineage (NCBI taxonomy): Eukaryota > Metazoa > Arthropoda > Malacostraca > Decapoda > Palaemonidae > Palaemon > Palaemon carinicauda. Next base: position 71,250,990 of record NC_090754.1, read on the forward strand.
CATTAGAAAGTCTTTGACCTCTTTTTAGCTCCCCAACCCCTTTCATTAGAAGTTCTTTGACCTCTTTTTAGCTGCCACACCCCTTGCATTAGAAGTTCTTTGACCTCTTTTTAGCTCCCCTACCCCTTGCATTAGAAGTTCTTTGACCTCTTTTTAGCTCCCCCACCCCTTGCATTAGAAGTTCTTTGACCTCTTTTTAGCTCCCACACCCCTTGCATTAGAAGTTCTTTGACCTCTTTTTAGCTCCCACACCCCTTGCATTAGAAGTTCTTTGACCTCTTTTTAGCAGCCACACTCCTTGCATTGGAAGTTCTTTGACCTTTTTTTTATCTCCCACACCCCTTGCATTAGAAGATCTTTGACCTCTTTTTAGCTGCCACACCCCTTACATTAGAAGGTCTTTTACTTCTTTTTTAGCTCCCACACCCCTTGCATTAGAAGGTCTTTGACCTCTTTTTAGCTCCCCCACCCCTTGCATTAGAAGTTCTTTGACCTCTTTTTAGCTCCCCAACCCCTTGCATTAGAAGTTCTTTGACATCTTTTTAGCTGCCACACCTCTTGCATTAGAAGTTCTTTGACCTCTTTTTAGCTCCCCTACCCCTTGCATTAGAAGTTCTTTGACCTCTTTTTAGCTCCCCACCCCTTGCATTAGAAGTTCTTTGACCTCTTTTTAGCTCCCACACCTCTAGCATTAGAGTTCTTTGACTTCTTTTTAGCTGCGACACTCCTTGCATTGGAAGTTCTTTGACCTCTTTTTATCTCCCACACCCCTTGCATAAGAAGTTCTTTGACCTCTTTTTAGCTGTCACACCCCTTGCATTGGAAGTTCTTTGACCTTTTTTTCGCTCCCCCACCCCTTGCATTAGAAGTTCTTTGACCTCTTTTTAGCTCCCCCACCCCTTTCATTAGAAGTTCTTTGACCTCTTTTTAGCTCCCACACCCCTTGCATTAGAAGTTCTTTGACCTCTTTTTAGCTCTTACACCCCTTGCATTAGAAGGTCTTTTACTTCTTTTTTAGCTCCCACACCCCTTGCATTAGAAGTTCTTTGACCTCTTTTTTAGCTCCCCCACCCCTTGCATTAGAAGTTCTTTGACCTCTTTTTAGCTCCTACACCTCTAGCATTAGAGGTTCTTTGACCTCTTTTTAGCTCCCACACCTCTAGCATTAGAAGTTCTATGACCTCTTTTTAGCTCCCACACCTCTAGCATTAGAAGTTCTTTGACCTCTTTTTACTTCCCACACCTCTAGCATTAGAAGTTCTTTGACCTCTTTTTAGTTCCCACACCTCTAGCATTAGAAGTTCTTTGACCTCTTTTTAGCTCCCACACCTCTAGCATTAGAAGTTCTTTGACCTCTTTTTACCTCCCACACCTCTAGCATTAGAAGTTCTTAGACCTCTTTTTAGTTCCCACACCTCTAGCATTAGAAGTTCTTTTACCTCTTTTTAGTTCCCACACCTCTAGCATTAGAAGTTTTTTTACCTCTTTTTAGCTCCCACACCTCTAGCATTAGAAGTTCTATGACCTCTTTTTAGCTCCCACACCTCTAACATTAGAAGTTCTATGACCTCTTTTTAGCTCCCACACCTCTAGCATTAGAAGTTCTTTTACCTCTTTTTAACTCCCACACCTCTAGCATTAGAAGTTCTATGACCTCTTTTTAGCTCCCACACCTGTAGCATTAGAAGTTCTTTTACCTCTTTTTAGCTCCCACACCTCTAGCATTAGAAGTTCTTTTACCTCTTTTTAGCTCCCACACCTCTAGCATTATAAGTTCTTTGACCTCTTTTTAGCTCCGACACCTCTAGCATTAGAGGTTCTTTGACCTCTTTTTAGCTCCGACACCTCTAGCATTAGAGGTTCTTTGACCTCTTTTTAGCTCCCATACCTTTAGCATTAGAAGTACTTTGACCTCTTTTTAGCTCCCACACCTCTAGCATTAGTAGTTCTTTGACCTCTTTTTAGCTCCCACACCTCTAGCATTAGAAGTTCTTTGACCTCTTTCTAGCTCCCTCACTTCT
>NC_090754.1:71264273-71274273 GCF_036898095.1 Palaemon carinicauda
ATTTATATATATATATATATTTATATACATATTTACATTTATATATATATATATATATATATATATATATATATATTTATATACATATTTACATTTATATATATATATATATATATATATATATATATATATATATATATATATATATATTTATGTATATATATTTATATATATATATTTATATATATATATATATATATGTATCTATTTATATATATATTTATATATATATATATATATTTATGTATATTTATATATATTTATATATTTATATTTATTTATATTTATATATTTATATTTATTTATATATATATTTATATATATACTTATATATATATATATATATTACATTTTTATATATGTGTATATATATATATATATATATATATATATATATATATATATATATATATATATTTAAATATATATATATATATATATATATATATATATATATATATATATATATATATATATATATTATTTGCTAAGCTACAATCCTAGTTGGAAAAGCAGGATGCTAAATTAAATTTATCATATATCAGTAGTGAGATCGGTGTTACTATACGGACATGAGACATGGGATGACAATGGAACAATCTCCAATAGACTCAGTATATTTGAGAACAAAACCCTTCGAAGAATATTGGGAGTTAAATGAAAGGACTGGATTAGAAATGAAACTATAAGAGAGATTACTCAAGTGTCATATGTGGATGAGATGGCGAGGGGTAGATGGAGATTGTTTGGACATGCTCTTCTCAATCCCCAAGAGAGATTAGTTCACCAAACTTTCCATTGGACTCCACAAGGCTCTAGAGAAGTTGGAAGACCCAGGCCTACATTTCTGAGGACTGTGAAGCTTGAAGTAGGAGGTAATGAATTGAGAAGTATTGATTTAAAAGCTCAAGGTAGAGACGACTGGCGAAATCTAACTGAGGCCCTTTGCGTCAATAGGCGTTGGAGGAGAATGTGATTATGAAATCTAATATGTAAAAAAGAAACATTGTAAAATTGAGATCGAAAATTAATTATGATATAACAATCTGCGATAAATAGAAATCTCGAAAATAAATTGAGATGAAGATCTATGATAAATAGAAATAAAGATATCTATAAAACCTATGTTTCTTGAAAACTTTATGCTCTTTAAAAACAGAAACTCAGACTCCGATAAAATGTCAGATATTTTTTTCTTAAAAAACGATAAATACCTTCGTATACTAAAAACTTTAACAGCCGCAAAATAAGTTATGTTGTATAGTTATAGTGACATACACACAGGACCTACGGATTGTTTCATGAGGTGTGCACATTAAAAAGCAATGGGTCAGTTTCGTATAGTCGATACGCAATCTTGCTAAATTTACTTCCGTAATTATATTTTTTCTTTATATGATTCTCTTGAGGAAATCATTGGCTTTGTCTCGATTTATTGTTTTCTGAAGTATTATTCCCGATCGTTGGCCGTTTTGCTACTATAAAGAGCTTTATGATAGTTATATTTCCTTAGCTAATAGACGAGAAAATATCCAGTTACCCGGCGACTAGCTATTTTAACATAAAGACTGTTCACTCGTTAGAAAACTGCCACTTCTTTTTAATCTGATGTTTTAGCTTCAACAACTACTTTGGTTTAATCACTTTTATTCTGTAAATGTCTTTTGTTTTTGGTTTACCTTTTAAACATAAAGCTTTTTATTCTTCAACTGAAGATGCACTTTGGAAAAAGTGCGAAAGCCCCTGCTATTTTTTAAATATACAACGCATATAAATGTGGGTTTTAATACCCAGTTTAATGTCATGTGGTAGATCTATTGGTGATTTAGCAGCAGCATCTGCTTTATTACCAATAATCCCAATATGGGCAGGAAGCCAACATATTTCCATATTTACCATTTTAGGATTAAAATTGTTTAAGGAACTCTTTTAAGTTGTTATGGGAGTTGGTCCTTATGCGTGTAACATTTTAGGTCTATGAAACTTTAAATCGGTCCGAATAACAAACTTATGATTCACCATATCTGCAATTGATTTGATAATGTCAATTACTTCAGATGGTATAAATGCACCTCGTGCGGTGGGCTGTTTGCAGTACTTAAGTGTCTTTGCAGCATTCTCCTATGCCTGTAAAAGCACTTTTTTTTTCTTTTTTTTTAGCTTTAAACTTACATCCGTCTTTGCTTCTTTTCTCCCTTCTACACTTCTATTCTAAATGGTCTCTCTGCCCCCATCACCAAGCTACATGGCCAGTATCCTGAAATCATCATCTTCAACATTTTGCTGATTCAAAGCTTATATCCTCAAAAGACTTTTGCGTTTGAGAGGACAAATGATTTTTATCTGAATCAGAATGGAATTTTGCCATTTATTATTATTATTATTATTATTATTATTATTATTATTATTATTATTATTATTATTATTATTTGCTAAGCTACAACCCTAGTTGGAAAAGCATAATGCTATAAGACCAGGGGCTCCAACAGGGAAAATAGCCCAGCGAGGAAAGGAAACAAGAAAAATAAAATAATTCAAGAAGAGTAACAACATTAAAATAAATATTTCCTATATAAACTATAAAAACTTTAACAAAACAAGAGGAAGAGAAATCAGATAGAATAGTGTGCCTGAGTGTACCCTCAAGCAAGATAACTCTAACCCAAGACAGTGGAAGACCATGGTACAGAGGCTATGGCTCTACCCAAGACTAGAGAACAATGGTTTGATTTTGTAGTGTCGTCCTCCTACAAGAGCTGCTTACCATAGCTAGAGTCTCATCTACCCTTACCAAGAGGAAAGTAACCACTAAACAAATACAGTACAGTAGTTAACCCCTTGAGCGAAGATGAATTGTTCTATAGTAATCTTTAGTTCCTTTTGCGTGAAAATAAACATGACGTTTCAGAGATATTGTCTTCCTTTTATGTCCAAGTTAGTGTATGTATGTATGTATGTATATAGATAGATAGATAGATAGATATATATATATATATATATATATATATATATATATATATATATATATATATAGATATAGATAGATAGATAGATATATATAGATATTTATATTCTTATATATATATATATATATATATATATAATATATATATATATATATGATATAGATAGATATATAGATAGTTAGTTAGTCAGTCCATCTTTAGTCCCATAATATTCAAAAAGTTCAAATTGATGTCGAAGACGTACTATTGATAGATTCCATTAAACTTACGGTTCTTCGTTTGAACCTGTAAGCATGTAATTAGAATTGGAAATAAACTCTGCCACAAGAATTTAGTTACACGAGCCAAAGAATTACAGGCGATCTATCAGCATACTGTTTGAAATAAAAAAAGATGTAATTTTAATCGGTATTAATCTACAAAAATATATATTTCTCAACCGAATTTCAGCAAAATATAGGTGACCGTAATTTTTACCCTACTTTGTTATTATCTTTTAGGGGTGGGTACCGTAATATCACTCAACGTCAATATTATATCCGTTTTTTAAACGGCAAATGCCTGGCAAAATTTATTCCAGGATTTTTACCATTTTATTTACGGCAAATTTTTAACAGTGAACAGTAGTCTAACCTAAGGACAGTGCTTAAATTTGTACCAACACTTAGCGGTCGGGTGCAAGCCGTAATGAGCCATAACAAGAGGTAGGCCTATCATGCCATACCTATCAATTTTAGTAACACTCATCTACAGAACAAATTACTGCGATTTTTCATATATTGATAATATTCATCGATCATTAAATATCCCTCGTTTGTTTATAAAACTTAGGAAGTACAGTACACTGATAGTTAATATTATCTATTCCTTAAAAAGGGAAAGAGGAATAACTCGATTCACCTTGAGGCAATGCACATCATTATGAAAAACAATGCCTTATTGAGAGGAAGCAAAAACAGAGAGAGAGAGAGAGAGAGAGAGAGAGAGAGAGAGAGAGAGAGAGAGAGAGAGAGAGAGAGAGAAAAAAAAAATAAGGTGAATTTTGGCCCATGCTCAAGGTGAAGATTATACCAAAATGATCATATATATATATATATATATATATATATATATATATATATATATATATATATATATATATATATATATATAGTATATACATACATATATATATACATTATATATATTATATATATATATATATATATATATATATATATATATATATATATATATATATATATATATATATATATACATACATATATATATACATTATATATATATATATATATATATATATATATATATATATATATATATATATATATATATACATATATATATACATTATATATATATATATATATATAACATACATACATACATACATACATACATACATACATACATACACTGTCTTTATCATCTCCTAAGCCTATTGACGCAAAGGGCCTTGATTAGATTTCGCCAGTCGTCTCTATCTTGAACTGTAAAATCAATACCTCTCCATTCATCTTTTACGCCACGTTCATAGTCCATAGACATGTAGGCCTAGGTCTTCCAACTCTTCTAGTGCCTAATGGAGCCCAGTTAAAAGTTAAAGAATTATCATACTTGTAGTTTTTTTTTCCAATGTACTTATTACTATTTCAACGATTGTTTTCAAGCATGTTTAAAATTAGCCAATAAAAATAACTTAATATAATTTTCAGGGATGTTTTTATTGGGATAATTACCAATGTTAGTGATGTAAATGAAAAATTGTAATAATGCCCAGATGAGCTTTATTGTTCAACTGAGGGAATTCGAAGGGAAACTTCATCGAAGTTCTGTGTAGTATGTTGATAGGCCTACCATGTATAAGGACAGGAGAAATTAATGTAAAATCTAGTCTATTTTTTTTTGACAGCTTCTTTTCAATGTGCTTTTGCGATCTATGAAAATTAAGGGGAATTGAATCCTTTTTTTTTTTCTTTTTTTTTTGATGCGACGTGAAACTGAAAAATTTGGAACTTCCCTCCTTCCTCTGTGTTTTCATGAGATTTTATTTTAACTCCTTTCCTTTAAAAGGGAAGATCTGTCTCTTAGAGATACTAATATCAATCCTCCTAGTTCGAGATTTATCCCAGCCCCACCCCTATCTTCTTCCACGTTAAAGTATTTACTCATTCCATGGGCATCTGCTTTAAACGCCATCCTGGAAGTGTGGAAAGACCTGTGGGCTGCATGATTGCAAGAGCCCGTGCACGGCCCTAAGGACGAGGCAATCTTCAACAACAACAACGCCTGGAAAGAGGTTTTGGGTACATTACATGGCAGCGGTCAGTTCGGTTTCCCCCGACACCTCCAGATTCTCAAGAAAGGTACTTGCCTGCATAGCAATACTCCGGAAACATGTCCAAAAGCGGGAAAGGGGGGGAGGGTAAGGGTAAGTCATCTCTCTCTAACCCCCCCCCCCTCCCCCCGATCCCAGCCAGCGACCGTGTTGTCCTCGGCGTCTGTCAGGTAGAAACATTCCTGGAAGGGATTCCAGTTTCCGGATCTCGATGGAGAGACTGATTGGGACGATGGTTTCCCTATTTATACTTTCTTTCGCTTTTAGATGAAAATTCAAAGGTAGATTACGCTTATTTTGCGAATGCTATCTTTGTTTATCGAACGGAACAGAGAAATGACTAAATTGTACATATATTGTCTCATTTTATTTATATCTTAACTACCTATATTAATAATTCAACATTAAAGTGTTTTTCACATTTTAAAATGACAGAATAAAATACTACTTGTGATTTTTATATTGTGTTAAATTTGGTTGCTCAAGCTCTTCATTTTAAAAAGATCAGAGAAAAGAGAAGTTTCGTTCAGTTTTAACTACCTAATGGATATGTTTCCAGTAGCGTCAAATCAAGACAAATTAAAGCATTGATTGCAGAAGTTACAACAGGAATTGCCACCATGAAGGTACTTGTATTAAAAAAAGAATATCCATTCTTATTGAAGGTCAAAAGAAGAGGCAAGAAAAAGATATGGAAGACTAATTGAGCGGAAACGAATACACTGAATAACATTTAAAATTAAATAAATGTTGATAGATCATTACAAAAAAGGATGAATGTTACTATTGAGATAACATACAGTATGTACAAGTCAGCATTAACACTAGAATGCACATGAATACTAAATCATTATTGGGTATTATGATTAAGTATAGGATATTGGAGATAATACCTGATTAAGTAGGATAAATGTTCATGACATTCTTGGTCAGTACTGGACTGAATGCACATAAATACTGGGTTAAATACGCGTACTGACCTAGATGAAGATGAAATCACAGTATTCTTGGTCAAATGTCTGAATTCAAAAGCTCCCTAGATCAATGAAGAAAGAATATTGCACCAGCCACCCGTTTATATATTACTGCTAGAGTTATTGGGTCCTTTTGACTGGTCAGACAGTACTACATTGGATTCTTCACTCTGGTTACGGCTCATTTTCCTGTCCCTACACATAGACAACAACTCAAACACCTGACAACACAGCTTACCATACAATTCTTTTTGCTCAAGGGTACACTCGGGCACACTATTCTATTTTTTTTAATCTTCCTTTTTTTCTTTTTTTTTATATCAAAATTGATTTTAATTTTGTTTATGTTCTCGATTATTTTTTTTCTTCTGTTTTTTTTTTGGCTGAATACTTCTCTTATAGTTTATCTATTTCCTTGTTTCCTTTCCTCAGTGGGCTGTTTTTCCTAATTGGATCCCTTGGGCTTATTATCATATTGCTTTTCCAACTAGGGTTGTAGCTTAAGCTGGTAATAATAATGATGATAATACTTAGTTAATTATACAGTACATGTTTGCTGGATCAATAGTGAGCAAGTCAATATTGAGCAATACGCTCAACACGGGGCTTGAATTATAAGGCATAGTGCTTATGCGTACTCGGTCAGAAAGTGATCTCTTGAATAAGGTTATCTGTTAAATTAATTGAATACACAAACGTACTTTCAAAACTTGACAAGATACAAGTTTTCTTATTGCATTTGTTAACATATCTAGTAAATTCGTAAAATAAAATAATTGCAGTATTTTTAACAGGGCATCACAATTAACCCCTTGAATGCAAATGTATAAATAGGATGAAACTTTGATAGTTTTTTTAAAATGTCTACCCGAATTAGCTTTGCTTGAAAGTGCAAAGTGCAGTATTGCATTATAATTGCTACCCCACAGTTCTCTCGATCGGTTGAGTTAAGCAGCATTTTCTTAGGTTATTATTATTACTAGCTAAACCCTAGTTGGAAAAGCAGGATGCTATAAGCACAAGGGCTCCAACGGGGAAAAAATAACCCAGTGAGGAAAGGAAACAAGGAAACAAACTACAAGAGAAGTAATGAATGATTAAGATAAACAGTTTTCCAAGATTAGTAACAATATTAAATCAGATATTTCATATATAAACTATAAATACTTAAAAAAAAAGAGAAACAAGATGGTTATTGGGTAGGCGACCTATAGAAGCTAGGTGCCGTTGACTTAAAATCTCCCTTGAAAATCTGTTGTGTTTCAAGTTACAAGATTAAATGAACCATCAAGATTCCCATGGTATAACAACTCTCAATACATTTTATTTGATGAATTAGCATTACACTTCAGCCGTTGATGCGGGAGAGAAACCCCATATTTGACACACACACACACACATACACACACACACATACATCTTGTGAGGTTACTCTTTCGAGTGATGCCAATGTCAAGAGGTCAAATCATCGGAGTCATTGTTTCTAGCATGGATAAACAAATGGCAATTGTTTATTGTTGTTTGGTTTTGGCTGGTATTATGACAGCATGGGGCCGGGCTCGTGTCTTTTTTTTTCTCTCTCAATGGTAGAGAAACACTACTTTAGAGAGATAAGTACTAGGTTACAGCTTCGTTTTACAGGGTGCCTTAGCGCAAGAACCCGTGGCTTGTACCGTCAGTGCAGGTCGTTCTGGTGCCTGCCTGCCTGCCTACAGCTTCGTTGATAGAATTGGCTAGTTTGGTAAATGCGCACATGAAGTGCTCTTCCATTATTATTATTATTATTATTATTATTATTATTATTATTATTATTATTATTATTATTATTATTGAGTAGTAGTAGTAGTAATGTAAAAATTACTGCCACATTTAAATACTGCAGCAACTGCATCATACTCATACATGAAGCACGCTTCTTATATTTCAAAGGTAAAAATTGGGTCAATGTAAAAATAGGGTTAATGTAAAAATATATTTATCTTGGCCTATGCTATGAAGTAGATCAGTGGCCTGTATAATAAGTTATGTATTATTCGTATCATAAATTAAACATGTACCCCCGCGCACAGAGCCCCCTTCCCTCTTTCCTAACTACAACCCGTTGGTTCGGCAGTTTGTGGGAGAGTATAGCCCCCCTGACACTTGCACGCATTCGTGGCACGCATTGATGCGCGAACTCGCGTGAACGAGCCGTGAAAATGTCGTGAACAGTGCGGGAACTCGCGTGGCAGAGCGTACCAATGCGTGCCATGCGGGCCCAAACCTTTGAAATGTTTAAAGTTTGTGGCACGCATTGGCACGCACTAAATGGCCGTGAAATAGTCGTGAACGATGCGCCAACTGGAGTGAACTGGAGTGAACAGTGCGGGGACTGGCGTGAACTGGAGTGAACTGGAGTGAATGATGCGGGAAGTGGCGTGAACTTTATAATGAAGAGAAACAAAAAGGAAACGAAAATATTAATGAAAAGGAAAGAAAAATAAACCTAATAAATTTTTATATTTGCTGTTTTAATGTGAAAAAAAAATGATATCTTATTTCAAACTATTTCTATAACTTTATAATGAAGAGAAACAAAAAGGAAACGAAAAAATTAATGAAAAGGAAAGAAAAATAAACCTAATAAATTTTCATATTTGCTGTTTGAATGTAAAAATAAAATGATGTCTTATTTCAAACTATTTCTATAACTTTATAATGAAGAGAAACAAAAAGGAAACGAAAAAAAATAATGAAAAGGAAAGAAAAATATAAACCTAATAATTGTTTATGTTTGCTGTTTGAATGTAAAAATAAAATGTTTTATTTCATGCACACACTTATTTTCCTCTATTACCAATCAAGACCCAAAACTTTTGTTTTAAATAAAAATGAACTGAAAAATAAACCCAAGAAATTTATAAGTTTGCTGTTTGAATGTAAAAATAAAATTATGTTTTATTTCATCAACATACTTATTCTTCTTTATTACCTTAAAATGAAGGGCAAAACAAATTTTTTCTGTTTGCAGTTTTAATGTAAAAATAAAATGATTTCTTATTTCAGCACACTTTTTTCTCTATTACCTTAAAATCAACAGCCTAAAAACTTTTCATGTTTGCTGCTTTTAATGTTAAAATAAAATGCTTTCTTAATACTTGTACATATTTTATGTCTGCTATTTATATGTAAATCAAATGCTTTCTTATTGAAACAAAAATAAAGGGCAACAAAAAATACAAACGAAAAAGATACGTTTCTTCTCCTCAATGCAATGGTGTCTCTGACAGAAAGCATTGTTGTCTCTTCCGAAGCCAATCCAAGAATGTCCTCGGGTTGTTGTTGTTGTTGTTGTTGGGGTATTAAAGCCAACACTTGTTGTTGGCACAACAAGTGTTGGCTTTAATACCCCAACAACAACAATGGAGAAGCCCCGTTTTTATATGGAGTGGCCAATTCGTGAACTGGCGTGAACGATGCGGAAACGATGGGGAATGATGAGGGAACTCGCGTGAACGTGTCGTGAACTTCTCGTGAACTACGCGTGTCAGTTCGTGCCATTGCGTGAACGTCGCGTGAACGATGCGCGAATTGGAGTGAACTGGTCGTGAACAGTGCGGGAAAAACACCAGTGCGTGCCACAAAGTGGCACGCACTGACGCGCATCAATGCGTGGCAAAAATGCGCGCAAGTGTCAGGCAGGCTTATGGTTTCCAAGCGTATATCCCGAGGGTACCCGCTCT
>NC_090754.1:71281773-71460058 GCF_036898095.1 Palaemon carinicauda
TAGGGGATAGGTTAGTTAGTGTGCCTTCCTAACCTAACCTACATGTAGGACCCCTATATGCTTCCTTCATCCCCCTGCCCTTGGGCATTCCCTCTGTGTAGCCTTGCTCCCCCTACCACGTAAGGGGATCAAGCTCTTATCAGAGTATGTTATCGCCTCTCTGTCCTTCCTAAGGGAATGAACCCCCCTTAGGGTTGCGCCTGAGAGTGAGGAACGGCTAGTCTTTCCTCTATTGCTAGGACTAAGTCTACGACTTTCCTGCGATAGTGATATGTCTTCTATCCTTCCTAGTTCAGGACGTACATCCCTGCTCTAGGTTAGGTTTTGGAAGGGTTAATTCTGTTCCTTGCTGAAACTGTACCCATGCACCGTTTCAGTCAGGCTGCCTTACCTTAGGTTAGGGAGTGTCCTCCCTTCCTTAGTGGCCGCTTTGGCACAGAACCCCTTCCATGGAAGACCCTTCTCTTCTCCCCTCCCCACCTATCTCTTGTATAGCCTAGCCTATACTTAGGTTAGTCTATACCCATCTGTCCCCTGTCCTACAACTCCTCCTTAGGGTGGAGTGATAGGGCTACCTTGAGCTTCTGTGTACAGTCCGCTCTGGTACATATACCCTTCATAGTGTCCTATGGGGTTAGCCACTGGATGTGTTCTGTATGCAGGGGTCTCACCCATCCCCCCTTTGGGTGTCCCCTAGCCCTCCCTTGGGCTACCCTAGCTCCCGGTCCTCTGCGGCCCCTGCTTCTGGGTGATAGAGTCAGCCTCTATCATGGGTACACCCACTCAGGGGGGATGTCTGGGAGTCCATGGCCGGACCCCCTACATCCCTCCCTCTGTCTCTTTCACTATCCGGATGCCGGTCCCTTGCCGCCTCCACTGTCGGCGATACCCACCTCCTACCTTGGTGACTCACCCCATATCCCCGTGGCCGCCAGTCCTCCGTGTGCCGAGGGACTGCCGCCTGCCGCCGGCTTCCAGCCGATGGCTCTCCCCCTTCCTCATAGCTTGGTCGTCCGGCCGCCGGCCGGCCCCCGGAGTGCCGGCATCCACTGCCGGAAACCCGGTTCTGCTATAACCATCCTTGTTCCTGTCACCAATCCGGCAACCTCCGGCTGCCGGAGCCGCCGCTCCCTCTGCCGGCGTGCCGCCGCTGTGCCGGAGGCCACCACCCTGGTATTACTCTTGACTTTTATATTGTCTGTCCTAATGCCAGAAACTCTGCTGGAGCGGCCCCCGGCGTGCCGGAGGTCTGCCGGAACCTTCCGGAGGCGTCAAGACGACTTGCACCCCCTTCTACTAGCTATCATCTAATACTGATAGCCCTACACTGCAACCAGATGGCTTGTTTACGTAAATGGATCAGTACCTTAGTACTGTTCTACTGGTAATTATGCTGTCTTCTTGCATTTTACAGATTTCCAGCATGCTGCGTGTATCTTAGCGCGGCTGGTTGCCGGAAGCAGTTACCCTTTGGGATCTTTTAGTCCCCTAATTTGGGACTGAGTGGCCTCAGTCCCAACCTTATCCTTGACAATTCCCATGGAATTCCATTTGCCCTATGGACTTCTACTGGAATTCTATCCTGTGCCTTCGGCCACCTCGGATTATCCAAGGATGAAGCTTACGGTAACCAGCCGGGCGGGATGCACGGAGTATGTTTCTTTCCTATCTCAATCCTCTGTGCATCACACCCTTTATCAAGTTAAAATTAATGATTAATATTAACTTAGTTTAACCCTGGATAGGTACGGTGGGTCGTTTGCGACCCCGAGCGTCAAAAAAAAACAGGTTTTTCTCACGTGACTCACCCCTGTGACTGAATTTGTGGGTGATCGACCTGCAGGAGGTGTCTCCCCTACACGCTCTAGTAGTGTCCAGATGTGCATTGCTGTAGCTGTACTCCTTCCCCGATTTCTGAGACACGTCGGGGTCGTTCGCGTCCGAGTTTACCCTTCTGAGGTAGTTTGCATAATTATCAAAGTTATTACGTATTATGAAATTGTCGTAGAATGGTGCAACTTGTATAGGTTATCAGTTGTGGAAAGTCTTGGTGGATTGTTTGGCTACCATGTGCATGTTTTTTTTTTTTAGTTAAAATGTCGTTCATCACCACGAGGACCATTTTACCGCGAGTGCCCCTTTTTCATTTTTTTTCATTTTTTTGCCAAGTCATTTTTCCGTAAGATATTGCCAAATAGTGTCGTAAAACTTTTGCTTGTTTAGTGTTGGAAAGTGTGTCTAGATGATCTGGCTACCCATGCATGACTTTGTTTTTGTCAGATACGACGTAGTTATTGGTATATTGGGTATTTAACTGCGGTTACCAATTTCTGTTTTTTTTCAATATTTGTAAAAATTACTACGTAGTAAGGAATTGCCGTATATTATTCATTTTTTTTTTTATGTTTATGTGTTAGAAAGTGTGCCTTGATGGTTGGGCTAACACGTGCATGTCTTTTTTTTTATCTGAGATGTCGTATATTAGAATGTCGGACATTTTACCGCGAGTGTCCCTTTTTAATTTTTTTAAATTTTTTTGCCAAGTCATTTTTCCGTAAGATATTGCGAAATAGTGTCGTAAAACTTTTGCTTTTTTAATGTTGGAAAGTGTGTCTAGATGATCTGGCTACCCATGCGTGATTTTGTTTTTGTCAGATACGACGTAGTTATTGGTATATTGGGTATTTAACTGCGGTTGCCAATTTCTGTTTTTTTCAATATTTGTAAAAATTTACTACGTAGTAAGGAATTGCCGTATATTATTGATTTTTTTTTCATGTCTATGTGTTAGAAAGTGTGCCTTGATGGTTGGGCTAACACGTGCATGTCTTTTTTTTTATCTGATATGCTGTATATTAGAATGTTGGGCATTTTTCCGCGAGTGCCCCTTTTTTTTTGTTTTGCATTTTTTTGCTTAGTCATGTTACCGTAAGGAATTGGCAAGTAGTGTCGCAAAACTTATATTTTTATAGTGTTGGAAAGTGTTTCTAGATGATCTGGCTACCCATGCCTATTTTTTTTTTAGCCAGATATGGCGTATATATAAGTATGTGTTCGATTTTCCTGTGATTGCCATTTTTTCGTTTTTTCCCATTTCTTTCAAAATTACTACGTACTAAGGAACTATCACAGAGTAATATTTCATTTATATGTTTATTTGTCGGAAAATATGCCTTGATGGTTTGCCTAGCACGTGGCTGAAATTTTTTTTCTGAAATGCCGTATATTAGAATGGCCATTTTTCCACGAGTGCCCCTTTTTATTTGTTTTGCATTTTTTCGCTTAGTCATGTTACCGTAAGGAATTGGCAAGTAGTGTCGCAAAACTTATATTTTTATAGTGTTGGAAAGTGTTTCTAGATGATCTGGCTACCCATGCCTATCTTTTTTTTAGCCAGATATGGCGTATATATAGGTATGTGTTCGATTTTCCGGTGATTGCCATTTTTTCGTTTTTTCCCAATTCTTTCAAAATTACTACGTACTAAGGAACTATCACAGTAATGATTCCTCTAGATGTTTATTTGTCGGAAAATTTTGTTTACTTTTTTTTTGATTGAATATCATCAAATTTTTTTAGCTAAAATATTGTTTTACATTTTTTTTTTCGATTTTATTTCCCTTCAAAAAAAATTTTTGTCAGAATTTTAATTTTATAGTCGTAAAATAATCGACAATTATCCAGCAACCCACCATACAATTTTTATGCATATCCAATAATAATTAGATTAGTAAATAACACCTTGAAATTGACATACCCTTCCTACATTTCAAGTGGCAGATTAGAGAGTCTGAGTCAGTGTGGTTGGCGGCCATTTTGTGGACATATCCGAAGCGTAAGCTGCCCTATCTATATATATTCTTGTTCCCTATAGAATTTGTGATATTTTGGTATATTTTTACCTGCATAAATATCATATTATATAATAAATATATGTATTTTTTTACGAAATTTCCAAGTACTCAAAAAATTACCTTTAGATATGGCCCCTGATATAAATGTAATTTACAAAATAATGAAGATTTTTTTACATATTTCTATTTTAGGATAACATATGTTTATTCCCTAAAAAAATTAGCCACTTCCTATTTCATTTGGGTACCCAAAAAAATTCATGAAATTTGGACAATTTTTTTTGGCCAAAAAAAGTTACCCTTTTTTTCTCATTTCAGATCTTCACCTCCATGGGTCTGACTTCATCCAAAATACATCAAGATGTGTCCTAAACATTCAAGAATCAATTCCTAAAAGGATTTGTGTATATATGTATAGACTTTTTTTTATGAATTTTTATGTCAGGTCTTTTTTTTTTTCTACTTAATTTTTTAAAATATTTATAATAAATAGTTTTTCTGCAGATGAGTAGTATTTATCTTTATAGTTGTTTTAAGCATTCATTGAAGTTTTTTTTGGCAAAAGAAAAAAGGAGGTTACTGCAAAAACTGATTTTTCAAGAATTTTTTTTGGCGTCGGGGTCGTTCGCGTCCGAGTATACCCTTAAAGGGGTGTCCGAGGACCGTACCTATCCAGGGTTAAGAGCCATTCTTATGACTCCCCCCATACTCATTTTCTCTTTCTTCCTCAGGAGGAGCAGATGAAGTGTGACTTCGACTTCTGCGCTGTGAAACGCCCGCACTTCTACGGGCATACGGCTTGCAGGACTCACGCCCCTTGTGCTAACAAGAAAGAGGATTTGAAATTCTGGGACCCGCTGAACTGTACGGTCTGCCAGGCTCACCTAGTCGATGCCTTCCATAACCCTCCCTCAGCGGAGGTCAGGGACACTTCTCGGGATAAGCTACGCAAGTGGGTGCGTGGCTTCCAGAAGAATGCCACCGGACCGTACCTGGCCACTGAAGAAATGAGGTCCCTTTTGTTCCCAAAGGCCTCCCCTGATTCTGTGGTGCCCAAAGATTTGATCCCCACTGTCCAAATTACGGTGGAACCAGACGTAGTCATGGCCCAGTCCATGCACGAGTGCCACCTGGATTCCGAGGACGACGAACACATGTCGGATATTTCGGAGGGCACGGAGAAGACCCTTATGGCTCAAGATGCGGAAGATGATGAGGACCAGGTGGAATACACCGAGTCGGAGCAAGAGGTCGCTCCTCCTTCCATCACCGCCCCTACTCCTACACCGACGGAAGTGTCTCCCGTCTACCTCCGCTACCCCGGAACCCATGCCATCCGCCCAAGAGATGTTCCGGATGATCAAAGCCATCATGGACGACAGGCTGAAAGAAAATCAGGAGTTCATCAGGTCCATGATAGGATCCAAAGAACCGAAGAAGATCTCGGTTAAGGATCTCCCCGTTTGCTCACACGCCAACCCATGGAGGTATGCTGAGCATATGGTTCTCGCGACCGGCAGAATCTTCGTCAGCGACAAGATCGGCACGGTCCCCCTGGAAGACTTGGAGTTCTTCCCAAACTTCGAGGCCTACCCGGACTGTTACGTCCGGCTTCGTTCTGAACCTGCCTCTAAAGAAGAGACCGAACCAAAGGAGGAGATAGTGTTCGATCTCGCGAAGGCCCAGGCTATGCTAGCCAATACGTTTAAAAGTAGGGGTTTTACCTGCTCTAAGCTTCCGGCCCTGAGCAAGAAGCACCCTACCTACGTCGCACCCGACGATGCAGTCCTTCCATTCATGGAAAAGGCCTTCGCTGCGTGCCTCAAGGCTGTGGAAGAGGGAAAAGCCTGCCCTGCACTGGAGGAGTGCAGACCCTTCTCCATAGTGACTCCCCCCGACGCTCGACACTGGAAGGACATCCAGCATACTTTTGTGGTGGGAAAGGTAGATCCTGACGTCGCCGGACGTCAGTTTAATGAAGACCTCCCGAAACTCAACGATCACCTCCTTTGTCGGGAACAAGATACGAAGGAGAGGCTCGCAGCATCCATGTCCCACCAGGTCCAACTTGATATCATGGCCTGTGACACCAGAGTACCAGACCACTACATGGTACTCGCCAAATCCCACATGGCAACCCTGGTGAAGGATATGTACCACTTCATGAAGGCTCGGAGAGCCTGTCGTGAATTCGTGTTCGCAGGTGCCACTGTGAAACACGAACCCCGGAGGCTGATTTCCCCCAACATCTGGGGTAAACACCTCTTTCCTTCTGACCTTGTGAAGGAGATCACCGACAAAGCCGCCACGGAGAATAGGAACCTTCTCCACAAGTGGGGCATGTCAAAAAAGAGGAAATCCTCTCAGGACGACAGACCTCAACCTAAGAGGAAATCCTCCAAACAGAAACCCCAGCAGCGTCAACCAAGACGACAGTTTCCGGGACCCGCTACTCCCCAAGTGGCAGCTCAGCCACAGCAGACCTTTCAGCTGGTCACCCTACCGGTCTTGTCACAGTCACCGGTTTTCACCCCTGCTTTCGAGCAACAGACGACTACCTTTCGTCCCAAAGGTAGAGGCTCAAGCAGAGGTGCAGGCAGAGACGCGTCTCGCCGTCCCTCCAGAGGCAGAGGAGGAAAGGGAGCTAGCGGCCGAGGCAGTAAGCCCTCGGGACACCAGAAGCAATGAAGTGCTTCCGGTGGGAGGAAGACTCCGCCAATTCCAGGATCGTTGGACCTTCGATCCCTGGGCGCACAGCATAGTCAAGAAGGGTCTAGGCTGGAGTTGGACTCAACCACCCCCAACCTTCCAGCAATTCTTCCAACAATCAACCCCCCTTCTGGAAGAATATGTCCTAGATCTCTTGAACAAGAAGGTGATAAGGAGGGTAAAGTCCACCAGGTTCCAAGGGAGACTGTTTTGCGTCCCCAAGAAAGACTCCGACAAACTCAGAGTCATTCTGGACTTATCCCCCCTCAACAAGTTCATAGCGAACGACAAGTTCAAGATGCTGACTCTTCAACAGATAAGGACCCTTCTGCCTCGAGGTTCTTACACGGTCTCCATAAACCTGGCGGATGCCTACTGGCACGTTCCAATGAACCATCACGCTTCCTCCTACCTAGGATTTCGACTCCAAAGGAAAAGCTACGCCTTCAGGGCCATGCCCTTCGGCCTCAATGTGGCCCCTCGGATCTTCACAAAGCTGGCGGACGCCATAGTACAACAGCTCCGCCTCCGAGACGTCCAGGTGATGGCCTACCTCGACGATTGGCTAGTCTGGGCTCCATCGCCCGAGGATTGTTTAAAATCCTGCAGCAAAGTCACCCAGTACCTAGAACACCTGGGATTCAAGATAAACGTGAAGAAATCTCGCCTCTCTCCAGCTCAGAAGTTCCAATGGTTAGGAATCCAATGGAACCTTCAGTCACACCGCCTTTCCATTCCCCAAAAGAAAAGGAAAGAAATAGCAGGGTCTGTCAAACGACTACTGAAATCCAAGCGGATCTCAAGACGCCAGCAGGAACGAGTTCTAGGCTCTCTACAGTTCGCCTCAGTGACAAACCCAGTGCTTCGTGCACAGCTAAAGGATGCCGCGGGAGTCTGGAGACGTTCTGCATCCATCGCTCGAAGAGACCTCAAGAGACGGCTCCCAAACAGACTTCGACTTCTCCTCAAGCCGTGGTCGGAAACAAAGGCCCTGAAAAGGTCCATTCCTCTTCAACACCCACCTCCATCACTCAACATCCACACGGACGCTTCGCTGGAGGGTTGGGGAGGTCACTCCCACCAAAAACAGGCTCAAGGCACTTGGTCTCCCCTGTTCAAGACGTTTCACATCAACATCTTGGAGGCCATGGCGGTCCTTCTAACTCTGAAGAAACTCTCCCCGCCTCCCTCGATCCATATTCGTCTAACCCTAGACAACTCGGTGGTAGTTCGATGTCTCAATCGCCAAGGCTCCAGATCGCCCCAGATAAATCAGGTGCTTCTTCCAATCTTCCGTCTGGCAGAGAAGAAGAAATGGCACCTGTCTGCAGTTCACCTACAAGGTTTCCGCAATGTGACAGCGGATGCTCTATCTCGGACAAGCCCGATAGAGTCGGAATGGTCTCTAGACGCAAGATCATTCTCCTTCATCTCTCACCAAGTCCCAGAACTTCAGATCGATCTCTTCGCAACGAGCGACAACAATCAACTTCCTCGGTATGTGGCCCCGTACGAGGACCCCAAGGCAGAAGCAGTGGATGCCATGTCACTGGACTGGAACAGATGGTCCAAGATCTACCTGTTTCCTCCCACCAACCTTCTACTGAAAGTCCTCTCCAAGCTGAGAACCTTCAAAGGGACAGCGGCCCTAGTTGCTCCCAAGTGGCCCCGGAGCAACTGGTACCCCCTGGTCCTGGAGCTGCAGCCCAAGCTGATCCCTCTCCCGGGCCCAGTTCTCTCCCAACAAGTACAGAAGTCGACTGTCTTCGCTTCATCATCGAAAATCAAGGACCTTCATCTCATGATTTTCTCTCCCTAGCCGCAAAGAAGAGGTTTGGGATCTCGAAGAAAAGTCTAGACTTCCTCGAGGAATACAAGACCGAATCCACAAGACGGCAATACGAATCATCTTGGAGAAAATGGGTCTCTTTCGTCAAGGCAAAAAATCCTAAAGAAATCACCATTGATTTCTGCATGTCCTTCTTCATTCACCTTCATGGACAGGGATTAGCAGCCAATACGATTTCGACTTGCAAATCGGCCTTGACTAGACCACTACTGTATGCCTTCCAAATTGATCTGTCCAGTAACATCTTCAATAAACTGCCGAAAGCATGCGCTCCTGGTCATTGGACAAGGTGCTCCATTTTGCCTCCAACTTGGATAATGATTCATGCCCTCTCAAGGACCTGACTCAGAAAGTTATATTTCTCTTTGCTCTTGCCTCAGGAGCCCGAGTCAGCGAAATAGTGGCATTGTCAAGAGAAGAGGGCCATATCCTGTTTACAGATTCAGGAGACATTACCCTCTCCCCGGATCCGACGTTTCTCGCTAAAAACGAATTACCCACCAAAAGATGGGGCCCCTGGAGAATATGCCCCCTGAAGGAAGATGCCTCTCTATGCCCAGTAGAGAGCCTCAAGGTCTATCTTCGCAGAACTTCGAACTTTGGTGGAGGCCAACTCTTCAAAGGAGAAACATCGGGCAGCGACCTGTCACTGAAACAACTAAGAGCGAAAATCACCTACTTCATTCGCAGAGCGGATCCTGACAGTACACCCGCCGGTCACGATCCTAGAAAAGTTGCATCGTCTCTGAATTTCTTTCAGAGTATGGACTTCGAAAGCCTTAAAAGCTTTACAGGCTGGAAGTCCTCGCGTGTTTTCTTCAAACATTATGCGAAACAAGTGCACGAAGTCAAACATTTTGTGGTAGCCGCAGGTAGTGTTATGAAACCTGCACCTAACTCTGCATAGAACAGCGAGTTACTTGGGACTCTAACTCTTTGGGTGCCTATGTTGACCCTCGAGCGATACATAGTGATGTCGAAAACACTTAGTGCTTTCTTATAACTGTTCTTATCCCAGGTGAAATGTCATAGTCGTCACACAAGCGCCGCATGCCTAGAGCATGATGTGTTTTAATTAAAGACTGACGTTCCTCGAGAACGAATGCCTACTAATAAATTTGAAATTCCCTTTCAGATTCAAGAGCAAGTCTTTATTACTATGTACATTATAATTCACTGTAAATTAACTTTACTTATTGCTGTAATTTATTTTAAATTTTCTGCAACTGTGAAATAAAATTCCTATTTTATTACTTGTGCGTCTCAATCCGCTCCTACTTATACTATGAAATATATGCCTGTCATAGTTTTATTATCCCCTTCCCTATGGTTCATGGAGATACTAAGATCCTAACCCTTAGTATATATTCACTCTTACAATGTAATATTCCAATACGAATACTTAATCTTCATACCCTAGAGACGAAACTAACCTTCTTAGCACACAGTGCCTAACCACCACTTGTCTGCCCTCCAGAATGTTCCGATATGAATGCCAACCATTCAGTCTCGTCTCCAAGTTCTTCAGGTTCTTCTAGCAAGGTGAATAGCCCTTCGATAACCACTTTGATCTCGGCATGGCCGTGGGAACTTCACTGCCAAGGGGGGCAGGAAGATTCTTCCCTACGTTTCTTTTATTAAGATTACTATGCTACATTGTTCAAAGGCCTTGGCGCTTACCCAATAGGGGAAAATCTACCACGATACATTGATTCTCTGGTATTCTTCCATCAGGACGCCATGGCTTGAGCCCAAAAAACGGATTTTGAGCGAAGCGAAAAATCTATTTTTGGGTGAGATAGCCATGGCGTCCTGATGGACCCTCCCTGCTACTTCGTCCAGTTTTTAGGTCCCGCCCTGCTCTGCTGTATCATGGTGATCGGCAAGCAACTGGCTTCAGGATGAAGACGGACGTGACGTCATTTAAGCAATGGCGCCCTTTTGTTTACGTCTCGAGTACCAAAAGTAGCCACGGATGAGATTAGCTATGGAACGGCTCCCAGCTATTCTCCGCCCTTACACACCGAAGCATTAACTCTGTTCGGGGTGTAGATAGCTATGTGGCGCGTTAATACATGTGTCCCCTGTTGATATACGATGTCTTAAAAGGGAAACCTTTAGGATACTCGCTCCAGAAGTTAGAATTCTGTGATAACCTGTGGTTAAATTCTCTGGGAATATCTTAGGAAGCTACCAAAAAGGAACCTTCCATCAGGACGCCATGGCTATCTCACCCAAAATTAGATTTTTCGCTTCGCTCAAAATCCGTTATATGTATATATATATATATATATATATATATATATATATATATATATATATATATATATATATATATATATATATATATATATATATATATATATATATATATATATATATATATATATATATGTGTGTGTGTATGTGTGTGTTTGTGTATTTATGTATGTATGTATGTGTGCGTGTGTATGTATGTATCGATGCATATAACATGTTCATATATCTGTATCTAATTTCCTTTACCTTTGTAAAATCTTGTACTCACTGAAAATTACCCTGGAAGGATTTGAACTTACACCTATTGAGTTCGATACAAAGATGACATCGAAAGAAGTATCATTTCATTTTGACTGAAATAAACTTATAGGTTTGAATAATCCTGGTCTGGGTAAATGCATTTATACATAATTCTGTTGAGTCAAGTTATCACCTGTGTTATGTGCATTCAAATTTCAATGGGTATTCATAGTTAAGTACTTGAAGAGAATAGACACTCATGCATTGCTGAAAAGGCCTTGTGTTACTTCTGTAGCAGTCGGCTTTCAATTTGGGTGAAGAGTTGGTTTCGATTATAAGTACACAAACGGAGTTCGACTTGAACTCAACCCAAGCCCACGCTCATTCAATTCTTTGTTTATATGCTTTAACATCCTTATTTTGCTTCTCAATGTTCTACTAACCTTTACAGCCAAATGTTCACTTTCTGAAGGCCTCATGGTCCCCAACGACTGGCTTCTAGCCCAATTCATCAATCCAGTCCAATCCTTATAATTTTCAGACATGTCCTACATCAAGCTATTCCTTTTAATATAACATCTACCAACTTGTTTTTTCCATCGACTTTTATACTAACACAATTTAGCAACTCTCTTCCGAGTCTTTTCTCTTTCCCAAATACACAAAATTATTTTTCATATGAAACTTATGCATTTTCAATAATCTATTCTCTTTCCAAGAAACTTAATCTTAATTATTCCTTGACCCTATCACCAACTTTCTTTGTCGCCTTAGCTCGCCTAGCTTTGCATTCAGATACTAAAGTACTGTTCATCTACCCTTTGCATGTTCTGTAAACACATCCGGGCAAAGTGTCAGATACTCCCAAAAGATTTTTTTCTCTTTTTTTCCTTTCTCATTCCTAGACTACAATATTCCCCAGCACAAGATTGACTCAGCCTTTATTTAATCCTTGAATGTGCTTATATTTACTCTTTCCTCCCATCCCCAGAACCTTCTGACATCACACACGCTACCCCCTTCACTAACTTTAAGGCTTTCGGCTATCTGGGGAAAAAACAATCATTCCCATTCCTACACATGTGGGCCTGTCATTTATGTTCACTTAAGCTTCTGGCTTTCTCTTAAAATAATAATCTACTTTATACACAATCCTCCTCATCTGTTTTACATCTGTCACTAAAGTACTAGTATAAAATACTCTTAATCTTTTCTGTCCTCATGATAACCCATTGCTAGATGCATAAAGCTTCCAACATTTGTTTCCATATTTCATGTAGATTGTTTATCCTCTTATTGTTTCTTAACAGAAAGACAACTTTGGCAGCAACACTGCATACCAAAAATGGAAAACACACTCGCTTTCTTCCTGGCCATCAGCAAGAAAAAGCAAAAGATCGTTTATTTTGAGAATGAAAAATTGAAGTTTGTTAATTTTCATTATCAGTGATACTATTGAACATATTTCTTTTGTGTTTACCTTATGACTTGTTTGGAACGTAATTTGTAGCCAGCGGACAATTCCAAAAGTGATTCATTATTTAAAAGAATGAAAAGTGATGTGTAAGAGGGTGGACTCAGATACACTTTTTTAATGGTTATCTCTTTCTCGTTTCTTTTTAAATGGTGCGTTGAGCAGGCTTAATAGAAGGGAGATGGGTGCCTGGTGGTTTACCAAGAAGTTGCCTTTTCCCCTATCCGTTTCTTTATCTTCTGGTATGGTATTCATTTTCAATACCATTGTTACCGTCCTTCCCTCAGTTGAAGTTGCTAATTGCTATCCTGGTGGGTACCAAATCTTGCATGGTGTGTCAGCTCTTCCATATTTACTTATTTTATCCAACATTTTGTTCTTAGTCTGTTGGTATTTTGAATGGCTTTGTATATGGTTTTACCTAAATATTGTTGTTGTTAAGTTTGTTGTTAAGTATGATAAGAATTTATTATTTTGTATTCTTATTCTGTCCGGCGATAAACAAAACCCCAGAATAGTGTATCCTAGACTTTGTCAGTGTCATCTAGTGTGTTGTAATATTTGTGGACTACATGGCAATATTAGAGACCTTACAGTTGCCTCTAGACAGTATGATATTTCATTATGCTCAGAATCTTTCGTTTCTCAAATGTGGCACTGGCCTGAGTTGCTTATTTCAGGTTTTAAGAAGCCAGTAATTTTAAAACGTGGTGCCACTCCTAGGGCAAGGGGAATGGCTGTGTATATTAGGACTGTGTATCCTTCTTCTCAAGTCTTGTGAATCTCATGACTTAGGCATAACAACTTTCGTATTCCATCTTTCAGAATTTAGACATGGGTGATTCTCTTTGTCTTCTTACCCCTATGTCTAAGATACAAGAAGATGATAGAAGGCCTCTATTGTTCTTGTTTGTGATTTCGGTCTTACCATAGGGAGTGGTTAAATTCTGTTCTCCTACTCCTTGCCATGGTTTAAGAGCTTTGGACTTTGCCTCTGAATTACCCTGTGAGCAGATCATTACCCTGTGAGCAGATCATAAGTGAAGCTACTCACAGATCTGGTGACTGCTTGGACCTGGTATACATTGACTCCCCTGGAATTATAAAGTGCAAGCGTGTGCTTTCAGTTTGGACATCTGATCATGCCTTGCTTTCGTTAATAATTAAGCCTGAGCAGCTTATCCCTGATGTGTCAAATTCTTTAAAAAAAAATTTATAAAATCACAAGCAGATTGGATTTGCCTTTTTAGTTATATTTTGCATTTGAATTGGTCACAATTGTATGAAATGCTGAGCCTGTCATTCTTTTGAATGAGAATCTGGTAAACATTATTTTTTGGGCTCAAGCCATGTCATCCTGTTGGAAGCTTCCTATAGACGGCTTTCTAAGGGCTATTTGGCTACAGTGATACTCTCAGAGAATTGACAATAGGTCTCCAGAATTCTAATTCCTGGCGCGAGTATCCTTAAAATTTTTCTTAAGGATATCGCATATCAGGGGATGTATATCTTGATACGACACATAGCAATCTTCACCCGGAATAACATTTTCGCTTTGAGGGGGAAGAGTGGCGAAATTGAAGGGGAGCCGTTATCAAGGTTACCCTTCCTCCCCTACTATTACAGGGCTCCAAGATGGCGCTCATTCCTATTTCAGTAGTGCTTTCGCACGGTGTTCTCCCTGCTTATCTAGTATTCTAGATCGCTATTCTCGAGGAATTATGCATTCTCCAGTCTCTTCTGCCTCTGGAAAGTTGAGTATTTAATCTTTACTGTGTATAATTTTTAGCTCCCTTCTCACAATGAAATTAGCATAAATTTATTGTGTTTATTGGAGCATAGCCGGTCACCGGAGGCGCCATTTTGGGCGCTGTCATTTGTCATGCATGCTTTATTTAGTCAGCAGAACGACATTCCCGGTATTTAGTTTTAATGAATTATAGCTATTTAGGCAAAATTATACTATTGAAGACAAGATCATGCAAATAGTGGTGATATAGGTAGCCGAGATCTCGCCCCGCGCTAAGCTAACCTAGCCTATACGCTTTAGTATACTTTCATACATTATCCCCGTTTACCCTCGCGTATCACTTTATCAATTCAACAGTAGATAGTATATCTCTTAGAATTAATTATATAATTCGATACTCATCTTCCCTCTGAGTGCCGCCATTAAGCGACAACCCTATCTTGGTCTTGCCATAGAGTAGTACACTCCGGCTTGACTAGGCTAGTGTTTTCTGCATTTTCCCCCTTGCCGGTGAGTATCCCGGCTTGGTTTTACGACAGTAACTCAAGAGTATTCAGTCGTTATGCCGACGGCTTGGCTGCCGGGTGAGTAGTCGCTCCCCTGCCGGCCTACAGTTGTAGGCATAGGAAGCTTAGCTTCCCTAGTCCACATCTGAAGTGGTAGTACAATGCCGGCACCTTCTCCCCTGCGGTCTAGAAGATAAGTCTTGTTTCACCAGACCCTAGGCTGAAGAATCGACATTCTTCTGCTGCCCAGGATGGCGCCGATATTGAAACAAGGTTTCAACTGTTTGGAAATGGCGGCAATCCTGCCGCCTACTCCCGACACAACATACAAGACCCTTTCCCTGCCCCTCTCTGTCCTTTAGCAATAGCCTAGCCATCGCATGTCTGTGGCCGGTGTCCTACAATCTCCCCGCTTGCCGGGTAGAACGTGGCGCCGGCAGGGCTCCTACATAGGTGGCTTGATAGCCGCTCCGACTTTCCCCTACAGACGCAAGGCTCCGGGAAAGGTTGTGCCGGCTATGACGGCTGCCGGTGGGAGACCCTTTTGTCTTTGAGTGTTCTTCAGTCCTCCCTTGGACTGCCATCCACATCCCTGAAACAAGCAGTAGCCGGCAGCAGATCTTGTGGGTGGATGGAAGCTAGAATGATTCATTCCTCCCTTCCATTTGAACTCTCATTCTGGAGGAAGGCAGTAGGAATAATAATACCTACACCCTTATTCATTGTGCTAAACTACACTAATAAGGTAGCCCTTTGCTCCATGCTTTCTCTCTCTCTCTCTCTCTCTCTCTCTCTGTTGGCTAGTGCTGTCAGGTACTAACCCTGCTGCCAGGTACTAGCCTAGCCGGCAACATGCCGGCTGAACTACAGTATATGCTTATACAGTAGCCAGTATTTCTGCAGTATAGTACATACTGCAGGCAGAAAACTATAGTATATATCATACAGTAGTTTATTTTCCAACATATCCTGTGTATCCTTTCACAGTCCATTGTTGAAACCAATCTTATATTGAAGTGAAGTATTCCTTCAATACACTAATGAAAATCATCAGATCATAATTTACCCACCATATTGATACTTATATGAAATGGTTAGTGCTAGTACTGTATACACCAATTCTAACACTAGAGGTTAGAACCCTTCTCCTTTGATTTTCCTGTAATAAGGAAATCCTAATATTAATATTGGGGGAGGTCACAGTAGTTGGCTGGACAGGAGGCACAAGTATGACTTTCCTATTTCCTTTCTAGCTTACTATCCTAAGCTATAATGGTTAAGATACCAAAACATTTATTGCATGAAAATTATTTATCAAGTGTGATAAATTACCACATACTCATTTCAATTTCCTTTCTTTACAGGAGAAGCAGAAAATGAAGTGCGGTGTGATGTACTGTAACCGTAAGAGTAGGAACTTTTGCGGTCACACCAAGTGCAGATCTCATGCTGCCTGCGTTGTTACCACTGAAACCTTGCGGTATTGGGACCCCAAGGACTGCAACGTCTGCTCGACACTGGTGGCTGAGGGTTTCGGCGACCCCAAGTCAGCGGAGTCAAGGGACGCAGCACACGAGAAGCTTTGAGCTGGAGAAAGTCGAGACTTCTTGATGTTGATCTTGAATCCCAGATGTTCCAGGAACTGGATCACTTTCTTTGATGCTTGCAGACAAGCCATCCTGGATGCTGCCCACACCAGCCAGTCATCCAGGTACGCTGGTACCTGAACGCCTTCTAGACGTAGTTGTTGAACGACTGCGTCTGCAAGTTTCGTGAAAATCCTTGGGGCTATGTTTAGTCCGAAGGGCATGGCTCTGAAGACTTAATTTTTCTTCTGTAGCCTGAATCCTAGGTAGGAGGAGAGGGGGCAGTTGACTGGAATATGCCAGTAAGCATCTGCCAGGTCTATTGAGACTGTGTACGCCCCTTTTGGTAACAGGGTCCATATGTGCTGAAGGGTTAACATCCTGAACTTGCTGTTCTCGATGAACTTGTTGAGTGGCGACAAGTCCAGAATGACTCTGAGTTTGTCTGAGTCCTTCTTGGGAACACAAAGCAGCCTTCCCTGGAATTTGATGGACTTTGCCCTCCTTATTACCCATTTGCCCAATAGTTCTAGGGTATATTCTTCTAGTAAGGGGTGGAGTGTTGGAAGAATTGAGGAAATAATGGTGGAGCCTTGCTCCAGCTCCATCCAAGTCCGTTCTTGATTAGGCTGTGGGCCCAAAGATTGAAGGTCCAACGATCCTCTCCTGGCTTTCATAAAGCCGTACAGGTCCTTTACCAAGGTAGCCATGTGCATCTTGGCTTCGGGGATGTGGATGTGGTTGAGAATCCAAGAACTGAAGAACACTTGACAGTAGAGGTGTCTCCCACCGACAGCCGTCACAGCCGGCACAACCTTTCCCGGAGCCTTGCTTCCATAAGCGAAAGACTGAGTGACTATACAGCTGCTTATGTAGGAGCCCGACCGGCACCACAACCTACCCGGCAAGCGGTGAGATTGTAGGACGACGGCCACAGGGCTGCGATGGCAAGGCCATCGCTAAAGGACAGAGAGGGGCAGGGAAAGGATCCTGTATCAAGTGTGGAAGAAGGCGGCAGGGTTGCCGCCACTACTACCACACAAGGGAGAAACACTTTCAGTATCGGCGCCATCCTAGGTGGCAGAAGAATATCTATTCTTCAGCCTAGGGTCTGCCGAAACAGGACTAGTCTTCTAGTCCGTAGGGGAGAAGGAGGCGGCATCATACTACGCTTCAGGTGCGGCCTAGGGAGCCATAGCCTCCTATGCCGGCAGCTGTAAGCCGGCAGGGAAGTGACTACTCGCCCTGCTGCTCGGCTACCGTCAGAAAGTCTGAATACTCTGAGGTTCTGTCGAAAACCAAAGCCGAGATACTCGCCGGCAAGGGTGGGAGACAGAAAACACTAGCCTTGTCAAGCCGGAGTGACTACTCTATGGCGAGACCAAGATAGGGTTGTCGCCTATGGCGGCACTCAAAGGGAAGGAAGGATTACCCTTAAATCTCCACAGGAGACGAGTATAGAGTTATATAAATAATTCTAGGAGATATCCATCTCCTGTTGAATTGATAAAATGATACACGAGGGTAAACTGGGATCATGGATGAAAGTATACTGAAGCGCGTATGCTAGGTAGCCTAACATCTACGATCGACATGAGGAGGAAAATATAGCATACAGTAATTATATATATCTTGACTAGTATAATTGTGCCTAAATAGCTTTCATAATTTATTAATGCTATTACAACCGGGAATGTCATTCTGCTAACTAAATAACATATGCGTCATGAACGACAGCGCCCATGGCGCCTCCGGTGATCGGCCAAGTTCTGAACACAAAATTACTCAATTTCTCTGTCAAGCAGGAGCTAAAAATTATACACTGTAAAAAATAAATACTCAACTTTCCAGAAGCTGGAGATTGTATGATAAATCCTCAATTAATCGATCACAAACGTTAGAGCAACAGGGAAAACCACCATGTGAATTCACTACAAAAATAGGAATAAGCACCATCTTGGATACTCGTAATAGTACGGGAGGAAGGGTAACCTTGATAACGGCTCCCCTTCTGTTTTCGCCACTCTTCCCCCTCGAAACAAAAACGCTATTCGGGGTGAAGATTGCTATGTTCCGTATCAAGATATATGTCCAATGATATTATGCGATATCCTTAAGAGAAATTTTAAGGATACAGTATTCGTGCCAGGAGTTAGAATTCTGGAGACCTAAAGGTCAGTTCTCAGGGAATATCACTGTAGCCAAATATCCCTTAGAAAGCTACCAATAGGAACCTTCCATCAGGACGACATGGCTTGAGCCCAAAAAGAGTCTTATAATCTATATATGCAACTATCTTGTTTTTTAGTCCAAACCACATGTCATATAATTTAGTATCAAATTCCTATACTGTACTCACTATGGTATCCATTGGCAACGCCTTGTGATCTATTGCTGAAAAATTCAATAATGATGCTAAGAAAAGGCCCACACACTCCAGACTATACGTGTTTGAAAACAAAGGCCTCGTAATAACATGGTCAAAGGCAGCACTAAAATCAAGGCCAATCATACAAACTTCCCGACCACAATCAAGGGATTTCTATACAGCATTGGAGATTGTATGAAGACTATCGCATGCTTCAAGGCCTTAAGAAAGCCAAGTTTTGAACTAGGGAACAGAAGATTACATTCAGTAACCCTTTTTAGATGCATTGCAAAGACATTAAAAAACTTTAGACAATACAGTATGGGAGTTATGGAAGTTGGGTGGTAATTAGCTGGACTTGAGCTACCAAAAACACATTTACATAATGGAGTAACATTACCAATTCTCCAACAACTGCTGAAGGACCCTCTTTTTGCTAACTTGCTGAAAATAACAGATAAATTAGGATCTAAGAAATCTGCAGTCTTTATAAAAAACAAAGGAAAAATGCCATTTGGGTCTACACCTCCATAAAACATCAAGGTCCATCAAGTGAGCTTTAATTTTATGAGACCGAGAAGCCAACTAGTTACCTTTGCCTCAGGAAAACAGAAAAGAGGAAGATCAAGTATCTCACTATACTGCTTACTGTCAAACACACCATTAATAACTCCCATATCATTTAAAGTTTATGATTGTCTTTTGACAAAACGTCTAAAGAGGAACGCTGAATGTAATAATCCTTTCCCTAATTTGCATTTTGGCTCTCACAAAGTCCTTAGAACATGTGAAATCTTTCTTATAATTTCCAATGCTATACAGAAATCCCTGGATTGTGGTCAGGAAATTTGTATGAATACCTTTACCTTTAATCATGAGGACCTTGTATTAAAACTTCAACTGATGGAAATAGGTCAGTATTTTCTAACATTATTATTGAATTTTTAGGTAACATATTGTGCAGAATAGTTGTGGATGGGCACCATAGTGACTATAGGAATGTAATATCTGGTGTTCCTCAGGGTAGTGTTTTCGACCCATTACTTTTCATACTATATGTGCTTGATATGTGGTTTGGCTTAGAAAAAAAGCTTGTAGCATATGTAGATGATGTTAATCTTTGCATCAATTTCACCTCCTTAATGTATGCCTGTGGTTGCCGAGTCCTTTAATAGATATCTAGCTAAAATTAGTGCTTGGTGCAAATATGGGGCATGAAGTTCAACCCTAACAAAACTCAAAGTATGATTGCATGTAGGTCAAGGACAGTAGCTCCTCAACATCCCCATCTTTGTATTGACAGACCCTCTTTAACTGTATAGTGTCAATTCTTTAAATTCTAGATTGCGCATTTACTTGTGATAAACACATTTGATCTGTTTATTCTTCATTTGCATAAAATATTGTTTTATAGAGGAAGTCTTACAAAATTTTTTGGTGATCAGTCTATCCTTAGGAAATATAAAATAAAATTCACTCTACAGTACCTGGTTTCGAGTATTGTACTCCTGTCTGTTCTTTAGCTGCAGACTCTCATCTTAATTTGTTAGATACAAACTTGCTATATATTAAATTTCTTATTTTCTATCTGGATATTAATCTTTGGCACAATCAATCAATTAGTTCTTTATGGAAGTTGCATAAGATTTTTCATAATTCAGCTCATCCAATACATTCAGATCATTCCTAACTCTGCCATCCTGTAAGCAATATTAGGTATGCAGTGACAGAAATTCTAAGGCATACCTTATTATAAGGTTCAATACTGGACAGTACAGGTATTCTAGAATTTTAATTTCACCTGTGACTAGATTGTGGAATGATTGATCTTCCTAATCTGGTCGTTGAATCAGTGGAACTTCCAAAGTTCAAACTTTTGCAAATATTTTTCTGTTGAAATGGTGGACACAAGTCTCTCTATATAATTTACATGTGACTGATCTATTTTAACATTACTATTCTTAATTTTTTTTCTATTTCTTATTCTTTACATATGCTTATATGTAGTTTATTTGCTATTCCCATATTTCCTTTCCCCACTAGGTTACTTTCCTTGGGCCTGTAATATTCTGCTTTTCCAGCCAGTATTGTAGTTCGGCTAGTAATTAAGTACTGTAAAAATAATTTTAGTATTTTATACAGTGTAAGATAAATTACAATAATAATACCAAATAAATATGATAAAATAATAATAGTGATATTATCAGTACTATATACCTTTTCCATTTTGTAGGAGAGATCAAGACATTTTGATCACACTTGAGGATTGCTATGTTTTGTCTCAAATCAAGTTACTGTCGTTTTGTCCACATATATAGAAGCCAGTGGAAAGAGGGTCGAAAGGTGGAGGAGAAATGGGAGCTAATGGAATGAGGAGAAAAGGTACAATTCAGTTGGATGGAGAAGAGCTATACACACATGTAGGGGTATGGATAAGTTAAATGTTAAGGGATTAGTGTTGTGAAAGTTTTGACTTCACATATCGGGAAGATAGATGACATCATCTCCTCCCACACCTATTGATGCACCTCTCATAGTGTTTCGTTCAATAAGAAGTACAGAAACTGAGTTACTCCACAGTTTTTACCAATTCAGCCTGTCTAATAAAACACACTTGATGAAACTTCCAGTTGAAGAGTGTTATATGAAACCACCTGTTGAAGAGTGTTATATTAGAGGAGTTGAATTGGTAACACTGTGGGGTAACTCTGTTTCTGTTCTTATCAAAAGACAATATGGGATGTACAAGGCTGGTAACTGCATCCCTTGTTGATACAGTATATAGAGGAATTGTTTTCAAACTTATCACCAAAGGGTCCTCCCTAATACAGTGTCTTGATGATATTCAAAGAGAAGCTACCTATAACTTTAAAATTTTATAATAAGTAGAAAGACTCTACTTCAAGATGTCCTTTGAATCTTTCATCTTTCCTTTTTTACATTTTTAAAGCAGCAGTTAAAACGTCTTTAGGCAGGGCCAAGAATGTCACTTAGAAACATTATTGGCAATTGACCGACTCTATATACATGTTACAGAGATTGTCTAAAACAAGGAATATGTGATAAGATACTTAAAAATTAAAGCATTTTTAGCCTTAAAAATACAGTAGTCTGAAAAAACACACATCAATAAACAATGGAAATTCCGATCAGATTATTCATAAAGGCAAAATTAAGTTTTCAATATTAAACTTAGCCGGTGATTATATAAGCTGCAACTCTGTTGCTCGACAGAAAACTCTACGTTCAAAATACGCCAGCGATCGCTATGCAGGTAGGGGGTGTACATCAACAGCGCCATCTGTCGAGCAGGTACTCAGTACTCAATGTAAACACAGAACCAATTTTCTCTCTGTCGGGCTACCGGCAAGACCTACTAATTCGCTGTTACTAACTGGATTTGTTTTCACAACTATTTGGTGAAGTACACTATTCTAGTTTTGAGCTTTCGCTATGCAGGTGTTTTATCTTCATCTCAAAACTTGAACTCGTTTTGGATAGATTTAATTATGGTGACAAGAGAGTATGGACTCTCTTTCACTTTTAAATGGCCGACCCTTCCCTTAGACGGAAGTGTGTTTAGGTTTTTAGTAATTTTGCTTAACACGTTATAGATCTATATATTTTATATCTCTCCACCTTTATTAGGCCTCTTCGATTAACTTTCCATTTATTATAAACATATAAAAATAAATTTTTATGTTTTGTTTATATGCGACCTTTCCTGATAGTAGGCGGTCCTAACTTGGAACCGAAGTTAATCAACGTTGAGCCCGTTATATCGTATTTAGCCTTTAAAGAATTTAAAACTTTAAATTTAATGTTTTATGAAAGAATTTCTTTGATAGTCTTCGTACTGTTTTCAAAGATGAACTAACGTTTAGTTTTTTAGACTACGCAGTTGTTGACGTTCAGGACGTTCAACATGCGCTCTATCGTTACGATAGAGAGAGAGTGTATCACGGTTTCACTTTGCAATAAGAGTAAATCGATTCTGACGTTTTGTTCATTCTTTCTTAGCTTAAATGTTTTAAATTCTAAATTAAAGGAACTTTTTATTTGGAAAACCTTTGTTTTTTCCTTTAGTCAAATAACATGTTTTTTTTTTGTCGATATATAATTGGGCTCTTCTCTTAGGTGCGAAATCAAGAGAGAAAGAGAGAGATAGAGACGGAGGGAGAGAGAGGAGAGAAAACGTTCCGTTCAAGCGGGTAACGTTGTTCTCGTGATACTCTCGTCCCTAGTCGCTGTACGGGGAAGAAGGTAAAACGTTTCTAGGGTTTTATTCTTGTCCCCAGGCTATGTGCGGTGAGAGATTGTAAACGTAGTTTATTTGAACTAGTGTTTAGTCTCTTTCCCAGCCACTGAATTTTTTATCTTTATAGATGTTTTCTGTTTTTTGCTAGTATTAATGAGCTGCATTATATGACTGATTTCGCAATTACTACCTTTTAATGAAGGATAGAATTGCGTGTTTCAGGTACAAACCACTTAAAGTTTCGATTTCAGTGAAATAAGTGCAAAACAGAAAATCGAAGTGATAAAGTGATATGCGCAAAGTGTTACAGTGTTGCGTCCGAGGGTTCGTCTGTTCGTGCCTGTCGTTCACCTAGTTCGGGACCTCTTGCAAGCTCCCAAGCCCAGGGGAGAAGTAATGTCGAACGACTTATGGGTTCGAGAGGCCTTGATCAACGAACAGACGTTTCCCTCCGTGGTTTCGGGCGTATCTACACAAGATCGCCCCACCCACTCAAAGACGAGAGAGCCCATTTATTTCTCGTCTGCGGAAGAGGTTTCTCGTAAGAAACCATGGACCAAGGTCTCGTGGCTTATTAAGCGCAAGTCGGTCCCTTCCGCGCAAGTCCAACGGCCCAGTTGTAGCCACTGGGTCAGTTCGGACTCGCTGCAGTCTTCCGACGACTGCTCACCTCCTAAGAGAGGCAAAGCGGTACCGCATCATGCAGTCACACCGTCTGTTGCCGCACCTGCTCCTATAGACCCTAAGTGGTCTTTGCTGCAGACCATGCAGTCTCAGTTAACGTCATTGATGCGGGACTTTCGTGCGGAGAAGGTTGACACTGCACCAACCTCTAGCCTACAACCAACCACGGTTGTGCGTCCTGTGGACGCTGAGGCGACCTTCTGCCGCACTCCAACTGAGAGAGTCCCGCCACCCATGCGTTCCAGTGTACCCTGCCAGCCGCATGTTGACGTTCAGTAACGCACGGAACCTTCCGTTGACGTTCGCGAGGTACAACAACAGTCTAAGTTGTTTTGTTTTGACGCGGTGCGTCAACCTCCGCATTCTTGAGTTGTTTTGACTGCTCAGTCTAGACAGTCAAAGCAGTCTCGAGTGGACACTGTATGTCCTCACGCACCTGTTGTGGTTGACAGTTCAGTTATTGACAGTTTACAGACTGTCAAGCAGTTACATGACGTTGCCTTCTGGTCTGCTACTAATGCACCAGTGAGAGACTCACTGAGGTAACCTAGCTTTTATCGGACAAGGTTCCTGTAGATGAGGAAGTTGCTGTTCTCCCTCCTACTGATATTCCCTTGAGGACTCTGTCATTTGGAGAGGAGCCTTAAGCTGCTTAGCCTCCTATGGACTTTAATTAAATCATGATAATTTTTTAAGGATCTTCGTCCGGATCTTGTAACTGCTGCTCCTCGTTCGCCTTAATGTCAGAACTTACACTAAGCCTAGCTACTTCGAAGCCGTTGTTTTTTAAGCTAGTGCTCTCTCGCTCTCCTAGAGAGCGTTACATTGGCTAGGCGACTAGTTTTTGCACCAGGAGGAGTTTTTAGGGATACAGCCTTTGATTTCCCTTCTTTTAAACTGGCTTATTGAGCGAGAGTCTGATAGGACACGAGAGAAGTTCTCGGCTTGGGAGTTCATGCCTCTGCCCAGATAGACTTCTCAATTCTGGTAGACTCGCCCTGGCGCCTAGCCAGGAGACGCTCCAAGTTGTTTACAGGTCAACTTCTCAACTTTTGTCGAGCCTTTGAAGTTTTGCTGTACTATTATGTCACACTTAACAAGGCTTTCAGGGATGGTAAATGGTTCCGCCTCAGTCGCTAACCCCGTCTGTTGCCACACCTGCTCCCGTAGACCCTAAATGGGCTTTGCTGCAAGACATGCAGTCCAAGCTTGCGTCCTTGATAGAGGACTTAAATGCAGAGAATAACCTTCTGGCCAACAACCTTCCAACCGGTCGGTTGTGCGCCCTGTTGACGCTGAGGTAACCTACTCGCGTCTGCCAGTTGAGGTGGTTCCTCCTTCTGGCCAACAACCTTCCAACCGGTTGGTTGTGCGCCCTGTTGACGCTGAGGTAACCTACTCGCGTCTGCCAGTTGAGGTGGTTCCTCCTTCTGGCCAACAACCTTCCAACCGGTCGGTTGTGCGCCCTGTTGACGCTGAGGTAACCTACTCGCGTCTGCCAGTTGAGGTGGTTCCTCCACCGATGCGACCCAGTGTGGGTTGCCAGTCGCACGTTGACGTTAAGCGACGCTCGGAGGTGGTTGTTGACGTTCAGGACGTTCAACAACAACCAGAAGGTGACTTGTTGTGACGCAGTGCGTCAACCTCAGCAACCCGGTAGGGTGTTGACTGCACAACCCAGACAGTCTAGACAGTTTCGGGTTGACGCTGTACTTCCTCGCGCACCCATGGTTGTTGACAGTTCACAGACTGTGCAGCAGTTCCATGATATTGCGTCCGGCTCTGTCACGCATCCACCAGTGCGACCGGATTCAGCAATTCAGACGTTGCCCACTCC
The DNA here is from genome assembly GCF_036898095.1 of Palaemon carinicauda. Lineage (NCBI taxonomy): Eukaryota > Metazoa > Arthropoda > Malacostraca > Decapoda > Palaemonidae > Palaemon > Palaemon carinicauda. Next base: position 71,307,148 of record NC_090754.1, read on the forward strand.
GTTGCCCCTCTGATGAGGACGTTGCTGAACAAGACGATCAGCCCCCAGCCCTGCTATCCATCCAGAAGATGCTGAAGAAGGAACGCTGCCCAGTCAGGCTGTGGATGAGTCTGGTAGGGACACTGTCATCCGTGTATCAATTTGTGTCACTAGGAAGACTACACCTCCGTCCTCTTCTATACCATCTAGCTTTTCACTGGAAAAAGGACAAGACGCTAGAAGCGGTCTCGATCCCGGTTTCCGGAAAGATAAAGTCTTGTCTGACTTGGTGAAAGGACTATATCAACCTTAGAGAGGGTCTTCCCCTGACTGTTCAGACTCCCAACCACGTTCTCCTCTCGGACGTATCGGACGTAGGCTGGGGTGCGACATTAGACGGTCGGGAATGCTCGGGATTTTGGAACTCGAGTCAAAGGACAATGCATTTCAACTGCAAGGAGCTACTGGCAGTACGTCTGGCCTGGAAAAGCTTCAGGTCTCTCCTTCAAGGCAAAGTGGTGGAGGTGAACTTGGAAAACACCACGGCTTTGGCGTACATCTCCAAGCAAGGAGGGACCTACTCTCTGACATTGTACGAGATCGCAAGGGACCTCCTCACCTGGTCAAAAGGTCTAGACATATCACTAGTAACGAGGTTCATCCAAGGCAACTGTCATGGCAGATTGTCTCAGTCGGAAGGGACAAATAATTCCAACAGAATGGACCCTCCACAAGGATGTATGCAAGAGACTTTGGGCCACCTGGGGCCAGCGAACCATAGATCTCTTCGCAACCTCGATGACCAAGAGGCTCCCAATATTTTGCTCACCAATCCAGGACCCAGCAGTTCATATAGATGCCTTTCTACTAGATTGGTCACATCTAGATCTATATGCATTCCCTCCGTTCAAGATTGTCAACAAGGTACTGCAGAAGTTCGCCTCTCACGAAGGGACAAGGTTGACGCTAGTTGCTTCCCTCTGGCCCGCGAGAGAATGGTTCACCGAGGTACTTCGATGGCTAGTAGACATTCCCAGAACACTTCCCCTAAGGGTGGACCTTCTACGTCAGCCACGCATAAAGAAGGTACACCAAGGCCTCCACGCTCTTCGTCTGACTGCCTTCAGACTATCGAAAGACTCTCGAGAGCTAGAGGCTTTTCGAAGGAGGCAGCCAGAGCGATTGCTAGAGCAAGGAGAACATCCACCCTTAGAGTCTACCAATCGAAGTGGGAAATCTTCCGAAACTGGTGCAAGTCAGTATCCGTATCCTCGACCAGTACCTCTGTAACTCAAATAGCTGACTTCCTCTTATATCTGAGGAAAGAACGATCTCTTTCAGCTCCCACTATCAAGGGTTACAGAAGCATGTTGGCATCAGTCTTCCGTCACAGAGGCTTAGATCTTTCCAACAATAAAGATCTACAGGACCTCCTTAAGTCTTTTGAGACCACGAAGGAGCGTCGTTTGGTTACACCTGGTTGGAATTTAGACGTGGTACTAAGATTCCTTATGTCAGACAGGTTCGAACCGCTACAATCAGCCTCCCTGAAAGATCTCACCTTAAAGACTCTTTTCCTGGTATGCTTAGCCACAGCTAAAAGAGTCAGTGAGATTCATGCCTTCAGCAAGAACATCGGATTCTCATCCGAAACGGCTACATGTTCTACAACTTGGTTTTCTAGCCAAAAACGAGCTGCCTTCTCGGCCTTGGCCAATATCGTTCGATATTCCAAACTTATCGTATGGTTGGAAATGAACTAGAAAGAGTCTTATGTCCTGTAAGAGCTCTTAAGTTCTATTTAAAACGAACTAAACCTTTACGAGGCCCGTCTGAAGCTTTATGGTGTTCAGTTAAGAAACCATCTTTGCCTATGTCAAAGAATGCTTTATCCTATTTTATCAGACTGTTAATACGAGAAGCTCATTCCCATCTGAATGAGGAAGACCAAGCTTAGCTGAAGGTAAGGACACACGAAGTTAGAGCTGTCGCAACTTCCGTGGCCTTTAAACAAAATAGATCTCTGCAAAGTATAATCGACGCAACCTATTGGAAAAGCAAGTTAGTGTTCGCGTCTTTTTATCTTAAGAATGTCCAGTCTCTTTATGAGAACTGCTACACTCTGGGACCATTCGTAGCAACGAGTGCAGTAGTGGGTGAGGGCTCAACCACTACAATTCCCTAATTCCATAACCTTTTTTAATCTTTCTCTTGAAATGTTTTATTATTGTTTTTTGGGTTGTCCGGAAGGCTAAGAAGCCTTTCGCATCCTACTTGATTTGGCGGGTGGTCAAAGTCATTTCTTGAGAAGCGCCTAGATTAGAGGTTTTGATGAGGTCCTGTTGTATGGGTTGCAACCCTTGATACTTCAAATCCTAGGGGTCGCTCAGCATCCTAAGAGGATCGCGAGGCTCCGTAAGGAAGACGTACTTAAAAAGGCAAAGTAATTGTTCAAGTCGACTTCCTTACCAGGTACTTATTTATTTTATGTTTGTTATTTTGAATAACTGCTAAAATGAAATACAAAATACTTAGCTCATAATAATGTAAACAAGTAATGCTGGTCTCTACCCACCCCCCTGGGTGTGAATCAGCTTATATAATCACCGGCTAAGTTTAATATTGAAAAATGTTATTTTTATTAATAAAATAAATTTTTGAATATACTTACCCGGTGATTATATATTAAAGGACCCTCCCTTCTTCCCCAATAGAGACCCAGTGGACAGAGGAGAAAATTGGTTCTGTGTTTACATTGAGTACTGAGTACCTGCTCGACAGATGGCGCTGTTGATGTACACCCCCTACCTGCATAGCGATCGCTGGCGTATTTTGAACGTAGAGTTTTCTGTCGAGCAACAGAGTTGCAGCTTATATAATCACCGGGTAAGTATATTCAAATATTTATTTTATTAATAAAAATAACATTTTTTTTTCCATCAGTTGCATTAGGGGAGGCTATGGAAAACTTATCATTAATTATACTTACATTTATATTAAGTAAGAAAACAAATACATTACAATTGATAAGTTATGCAACACAAGAATTTATAAAAAGTTTACAAAAGCCTGCTAAATTAATTTCGGCACTTTTATCTACTGTATTTTCCACTTGTCAGGTTTTCTTCCTTACTATAGTTATCCTGCTCAAACACACATAAGTAGAAACTTCCCGCTTTTTTTAGAGTTCACAATTTTGCATTTTAAAAATACAAATGTAATCCTTTAAAAAGTTTTGGTTGAGCAGGTGTTTAATGGTATCTTCTCCAAAACTTTAAGGTACAAAGAACTATAAGAAGCGATGATACTCATTTCACCCCTTGAGATACTACCGCTAGAGTGTTATGGGGTCCTTTGACTGGTTATGGTTCATTTTTCCTTTGCCTACACATACACCGAATAGTCTGGCCTATACTTTACAGATTCTCCTTCATCCTCATACACCTGACAACACTGAGATTACCAAACAATTCCTCTTCACCCAAGGGGTTAACTACTGCACTGTAATTGTTCAGTGGCTACTTTCCTCTTGGTAAGGGTAGAAGAGACTCTTTAGTTATGGTAAGCAGTTCTTGCAGAAGGACACTCCAAAATCGAAAGTGTTCTCTAGTCTTGGGTAGTGCCATAGCCTCTGTACCATGGTGTTCCACTGTCTTGGGTTAGTTCTCTTGCTTGAGGGTACACTCAGGAACACTATTCTATCTAATTTCTCTAACTCTTTGTTAACGTTTTTATAGTTTATATAGGAAATGTTTGTTTCAATGTTGTTACTGTTTCTTAAAATATTTTAATTTTCCTTTCCTCACTGGGCTATTTTCCCTGTTGGGGCCCTGGGCTTATAGCATCCTGCTCTTCCAATTAGGGTTGTGTCTTAGCAAGTAATAATAATAATAATAATAATAATAATAATAATAATAATGTGGTCCTCTCGCCACTTCAATGTAATCTTTTTTACACTTCTAAGCAGGAATAGTTATGCGATGGGTAAAATTTGTGAAAATGGAAGCAAGAAACCTTGCAAACTTTATCAGACCGGGGAAATTGAAAGTTAATACTTTTGTAAGTAAGCTGTGGGGGATGCCTCACCTGTCTGCCTAACTAATAACGACTAATTACTGATAATAGCCTTAGCTTTTCTGCTCTGTGTAGTAAAATAAGGCATGTGTAAGGTAATAGTATTTGTAATAACTTTTGTATATTTATTTTTTAGCTATTTTATCTGAACAATGTTCATACATGTGTATAAATAACATAAGACACTGACAAACTTGAGATGTGATTTGGCACTAACCCATGTGAAAATGCTCATATCATAACACTGACTGCTTGCATACCTTGAGGTTTTTGGTATGTATCCGTCAGTTTTTATGTTTTATTAGAATCAATTAATCTTTTATTTTTTTCAAATTGACTATGAATCTTGGAGCTAGAGAACTGAAACCTAGAGAAATGAAACTAATCTATAAAATATATCAATTATAAACTACTGATTTCCCCCACTTTCAAATTCATGTTTTGTACACTACATTTATATTTTAATTTCAATAATACAGCACATAATAATGAAAAATGCATATATGCTGATAATTCTATAAATGTGTAGGCTTGATTAATTTCCTCCCCATGGGAGTGGGAGTGCTATTACTATGTCAGTGCACCTTATGATGTGCACTGCAAGTAATTACTTGAAGGTCTTCCCATGTTCCTTCGGCCCCTATCTGCTATTTTTTTTTTTTTTAAATCTTACCTCACCTTGGTTCTGCTTCCTTTTTGCCATCTAACCTCTATTAAACTTTCAATTCATAGTACCACTGCAGAGATTTTGCCCAGTTGCACTTGCACTTGGGTGCTTAATGGCCTCGAAGTTCCCAACGCTTAAATTCATACACCATACCAAAACTAATTCATTTCTATGTTGTCATATTTGATCCATCCTCTTTCAATATTTTAAACATGAACCTGTACCCCTATACAATTATTTTTCAACTTATATTGGCAGCCTAATAATGGGTTTCATAAACATTATCTGGGAATCTAACATTTGAACTATTCCTGGTGTTGAAAACCTTTGCTGTAATTTACCAATTTGATGTTGGATATGTTTTGTATCTTATGTATCAGAGGATATGTTTTGTATCTTATGCATTTTTCTGATAACACTTTACCCACTACCAAGCTACTTTTTAAAATTTAAGATGAAAACTAATTTTGTGCTCTCAATAAGCAACAAAATGTAATCTGTAGTTCTGCACTATGAATAAGGAAACTGCTTCAGTAGGACTAACTATGTAGCAAGTCAAGTATGTCTGTAGCTTTTGTGATACCTAGTCTAATAACAAATTATATCCCTATTTCATTGTTAAAATTCATTATTATTATTATTATTACATCACAGGATATTATTACTATTAATTTCTAACTATGGTTGTAGCTTGGATAAGCTACAATCATAGTTGGAAAAGCAGGATGCTTCAAACCCAAGAGATCCAACAGGGAAAGCTCCCCAGTGCGGAAATGAAATAGATAAAGAAAAAACTAATGGTACACCTGAGAAATGAAAAATATAGCATATTTTAAGACCAATAACAATGTTAATATAGATCAGTCCCATATAAACTATGAAATGAGACTTGTTAACCTGTACAATAGTAAAGCAATTGCAACAAGTTTAAACTTTTGAAGTTCAAATGATTAAACTTCCAGATTAGGAAGATCATTCCACAATCTGGTCACAGCTGGAATAAAACTTCCAGAATACTGTGCAGTATTGAATCTTATGACGTAGAGGACAAGAATTGGAATTACTGCATACCTAGTACTGGGAATCAAGACTCTCATCCTGTTCAACAAAAAAAAGCATTTAGAAGAAGTTTAAAACTTCTTAAGTTTCACCAATTCAACAACAAGATAATCATTCCAATCTGGCCACAGCTGTAATAAAACTTATATGAATACTGTGTACTCATGATGGATAAGGCAAGACTAGGAATTAATTCCATATCTGGTACATACTAGATGGTACAATTTAGTTAAGATCTGAATTATGAAAAATCTTAACCGATGGTGCCACAAATTAATACCCTGATTAAGAATAAGGAATTTATTAGACCAAGGTTTTGTCCAAGAAATTAAAATGAGTTGGCAACTGAACACCAGACAAAATAACTACAGTATATTCAAAACGCCTATCCATCTATCTACCATGGCACTTCACCCAATAGGAAGGTAGCTGACATCCAAAAAGAAACTAACCATAGCAAATTAAAAAATTTAAAAATTTTCCAAGGATAGACTGATCACCAAAAATCTTGTAAGACTTTCTAAGTAAGACTATTTTCTATGCAATTTTAGAAGAAACAAACAGGATGAGTTTCTCAAAAGCAATTTTCCAATCAAGAATCACACTAGAATTTTATGAGTTTTATATAGTTAAAGACTGTCAATGCAAAGATCAGAATGTTGAGAAGCCACTGTCCTTGATCTATTTAAAATTATAATTTTAGTTATGTTAAAGTTTAACTTCATCCCCTACATTTTGCACTAATTTTAGATTGATCTCTTTTAAGGGATTCAGTAACCACAGGTCTACATTCAGGAGATTGAACTGTTGTAGAGAGAGTAGCATCATCTAAATATGCAACAAGCTTGTTTTCCGGGCTAAACCAAATATCAAGCATATATAGTATGGAAAGTAATGGGCCGAAAACACTACCCTGAGGAACTGCAGATATTATAACAGTATTCCTAATCACTATGGTGCCTATCCACAACTACTATTTGCAATCTACTTGTTGAAATTTCAATAAAGGTGCATAGAAAAGAGCTTGCCTTCTGTTTAAAGTTTGAACTTGAAGACCTCATGATTAACACTCAAAGTAGGCACTAAAATCAAGGCCAATCATATGAACTTCCTGACCACAGTCCAATTATTTCAGTACAGCATTGGAAACTCCAATAAGGGCATCAATGATCTAAGGCCATTGCAAAAGCAAAACTGCAAACTATGGAACATGAATCCTTCAGCATAACTATGTTCTTGATTTTTTATGAGTCCTTATTTGAAGATTTCTAGCATCTTGGATTAATTACAGTCAAGTAAGAAACTATGGTTCAGCATCATATTTCAAATGGTATTAGTCACTACTTTCTGTGGTTTGAACGTCTTTTGTGTCTTAAAATGGAAACCTACCGTATTTTGATTTTCTATTACGAACCATGACATTATTTGGCTTTGCCTGGAGATAATAAAACAAATGGCTAAAGATTAGATTCTTTCACTCATTTAGTATTAAACAGACAAGCAAAAGTAAGAAACCTGTAGTGTTCAAAGAAGTTCAAGAAAATTATTAAATAATGCAACTTGAGCCAGGCTTTACCACCTAACTCCCTTTCTCCATTGTAGAATGGCATTCAGTTTTATCAGATTTTTTTTTCTTTATAAAGACAGGCCTACTCTATGGAATAATTACCTAATCACAGAATTAATTGACATTCCTATACTATATATAGCAAAGCTGAAAATGTCTTTCAAACATGTATTTTTTTGCAAACATGTATCATTTTGCATACTGTATAATTAATAACTATATTGTTAAGTTTTATGGTTAAGTTTTCATTTGAAATATCATAATTGGTATCTACTTAAATCTAAAATTCTTTTTATTACTAATAAAACAAAATTATTTTTCCTATTTTAATTATTAAAATTCAAAATATTTCTTCACCTTAACATTAGAATAAAATTAATAAAATATGGATAATCTTGGCAGGAGTAAAACACACAACTGCATAACAAAAAAGGATATTGACCGAGTAGTGTACAATACGCAGTAAATAAAAGATGAACAAACATCTTTAGAGAATTATCTCATTCTTATAGCTGCTTGCAAGATCTTTGTATGGGAGAACGATGGAGTTTAACACTATTTTCTCTGGTGGAACTGTCACATTACAACCTGAAACCAGAGAAAATAAGGAAATCAGAAACATGGAACAGACTTAGATCATCCCATCATAAAAACATTTCCTTTGGTAAACTATAACCTGATTTGCTTAGGTAAACTTTATCCTTTTGTACACACATTCATAAAGCATTGAGTAACCTACACTATGAATAGAACCAAGCTTATATCAACCAAAATATTACAAAAATTAAGTAACATTATTACTGATTATCAGTAAATAGACATTTAGAAATCTTCAGGTATCATACTTTTGTCTTGATGTTAGGAAAGTAAATAGCTGTAAAAGATGAATTGCAATTTAAAATGATTTTGATAAACCTTTTAGCAGGACAAGATAACAAATTTAAGTGAAGGTTCAATTTGTCTCATCGTTATTCTAGTAATCCTATGCTATATTGCCTTACTTCTGTGGACAAGGAAATGCCCAGTCACACTGGCTGACTTGTACTGTTCAACATACAAAGAGAATTATTCCAAATGCTTGCACCAGCAAACTAAGCTTCCTTTACTAATCAATAGTTTTAGTGACACTTTCAACACTGTTGCTTATCCCAGTACATTCAGCAATACAGTACTAAAATATGTTTGGGCAAAGGTAACAATCTTTATTCAGACTCATTAGAGGGACTCATCATGTGGTTCCAGATGCCCTAAACCTGAAGGTTCAAGGTACTTCTTTTACAGTGGTCAATAAGAATGGATATTGGCCGACTAGTTTAATTTCGATGGGGGACTTCTGTAGTCTGCCTATTTGTAATTTCACTTGACAAGAAATACCCAATCTATTGTTTGCCTCCACCAGGTTAACTATATTTGGAGTATGGGGGATCTCTCTAGTCCATCTATTTGTAATATCACTTAATAAGAAATGCCTAATTTATTGCTCGGCTCCACCAGGTCTTACTGTGGTTGGATACTGCCGTTGAGAATTTAGATTTTTGTTTTTTGCAGGTTTGAAGCAGATCTACATCCACAGGTTTCATGATTGCCTGGAGTAGCTCCATCTTCATGCACTCAAGAGAGTATTTCTGTCGGCCAAAGAAGCTTCATTTTGTGATAACCTTCAGGACATAAATAGCTAAACTTCACTAAGGGATGTGGATCAACTTCGTTATAATGTAAAAATGAAAAACGGTACTCGTACTAAATGTCTCTATATCACTGACTGCTGAATTCATCTTTTAACACATTCAAAAGAATATTGTCTGCTCTCAATGATTACAAATCTCTCATGTGATTTTCCAGCAGGAAATTGAACCTTAGAAAAATCCATACCTACACAGTCGTCAAAGCCTCTTAGCTGACACCTTGTACTGTACTATTTTTTGGGGTTAAAGTACTGTGCAGTCTCCAAGGATTTTCTTTGTGTAAGGCTACAACAGGAAAGCCAAGCCGACACATACTAAAGCAATATTGTGTCCCCTGCTCTAGAGTAAGTGTACTAACATGCAAAATATGGACTCGGTTAATAAAAGGGAGACCCATGAGTTCAGGCTTCATAGAACGCGCCACCACACACAGTATCTGAAATTCGTCTCTTATGAGCGACGTCATATCCTATGTCATAGATCAAAACCATGCTCTCAATTGACTGCCAGCATACTGACACCACAACAAACCCTCAATCACCATTCATTATCCGTCGGCTATAGGGAAAATTGTCGTGTTTTTTCAGAAAACCAGCAGAACCCAAATTCAGGTTTATCATCTTTTTGCAACAATAAATGAATATAAAAGCATGCTTCATGTTACAGTATTTGATTGTTTGGTTAGTCACCGGCTCGATCGGTGGTGTTAGTTTTCATGCATTTCTTTCTACTCTGAGTTGGGTTTTAGTTTTCTATCATTCCAAGAATCTAGTTTGATACTTTTTACCTAACTAATTCGTAAATTAGATTCTGTTTATGCCTCAAACGGCATAGCCTGTATGTTCCTTATTTCAATAACTTTACTCAAATTTTGGAAGTTTTGAGTTATTTTAATTGTTGGCGTCATTTTTTTGGGGAACTCTAATTTCATTAATCAGACGAGTTCCAGTTATCAGAGCTAGTTATGAAATATGAAGGAAGGTTAACTTTATGGCATCTATAACTAGGGTTAGGCTAGCGTAACCTTGTTGGAGTTTGTCTAGCAATTTATAAGTGAATATGAATATTATTACAATTAGTAACTGTGTTTAATTAATGGCGTAATGTTTGATGAATCCTGAATAGAGTTCTTTTATTGTTGTTGGTTAATTCTGGAGCACGAGGTGGGGTTTAACTATATTATAACCTATTAATTACTGTAGACAGTATTCTCACATACATGTATGTATTGGCATATTTAATATTGTGGAGGGATTGTTTCCGCATGTCTCCAATTAGGTATATGACCATGATATGAGAGGGCTGGCCGGGCAGCCCCTTCTTAAAGGTACAGTAGTACTTTCATATTTGTGTGATATGGGTATTGGAGGGAGAAAATATAAGTATGATGGAGTCATATATATGGTTACTGTATTTTAAATTCTCTTCCTATCTTAGGGCTTGGATGGGTAACTGTGTGTTTTGTTCCCATACCTTTGGTTTGGTAAGTTAATGACACTAAGATTTAGGGCTGGGATGGACCATAGCCTACCTAGAAGTGAATATATCTTTGCTGGTTTTGTGATCATTATATGAGAGGGTTGGGAGATATCCTACCCCTTCCCAATGGTGATTTAATTTAAAAAATTTCTAAAAATTTATCAGTGTTGGATGAGATAACCTGGTGTGGCCAAAATGGTATCATAAGTGTTTACGGATCTATTGTGATATTTTTACTGATTGGGGCAGGGCTTGGGACCCTGAAAAAATTTCCTTTTGTTTGGAGTGTATCAATTCTGCTTGGAATACAGATCCTGAGGTGGAGGACCCAAGGATATTATCCTCCTTTCAATGAGGAATATTTACCAAGTAAGGATCTCTGAGAGCTTATTAGTCTTGATCTTCCCATTAATGCATCTAGGGGTTTAGGAAGTGGGATCATAGTGGGCAAGAAACCTATCCATGTTTTAGACCTTGGATCTGCAGGGTTTCTCACAAGAGACTACATTGCTGCCCTAATTGGAATCAACTCGGGATTCCACGAAGTAGGTACCTAATCCACCTGGTGCGACTCATCCAGGTTGTGTTAACCTGCTGTCTACTGTCTTTCCACTCCAGCCTGGGGATACAGTATACCAGCTTCAAAGAGAGGCTCCAAGGTGGACTAGGATGTGGCTGGCCCTTCGGGTTAACTCCTTCCAAGGAGGGCTCCAATGGGGTCTCTTCCTTCTGGTTCTAGGGATTTGGCTGTGGCTAGGTCTTCAGGTTTCCAGCTTTCAAGGAAGGATCCAGGGGGAGCATTTCTTTCCATTCTAAGTCAAGAAGGCTTAGTAGCGTGGGATGGGTATAGCAGAGGGGGCTTCTGCCATTGATGTAGAAAAGGGAGGATTTACTGTAGTAGGTAACCCTTAGTGATCCTGTAATGAGTGCACCTTTTGGCCTGAGTCAAATTATTTTTGGCATAAGTATACGTACTTGCCATTCAATGACTAAAAATTTGAGAACCAGATGGCATTTTCAGACTCAAGATGGAGATTCAAAGATCTCTTAGGGCATGTCCCAAGGTAACCCCAAAGGAGGTTGTTCTGAGGAGAGATAAGTGTGCTCTTAATAACGTGGCAGAAGCTGTATCAAATGCTGGGAGTATTCTTCTAGACCACAGTTTTCTGGATGCTTCTGTGGTTTGAAGGAGTGCCAGGCCATTAAACTCCCTTTTAGGATAAAATATTAAAATTGGCTTCCGAGTTCATGACAGAGGTGCTGTTATAAGTTTATTTTACCATGCTCAAAAGAATGTAGCCCCCTTTGTGGAAGTTTATCCTAAAGGGTTTTGTTTAGTCTTTCTTCCTTTAAAAGAAAATAATAAATAGATAAAATTAGATGCTTATGCTGGTACCAATCAATTGGGTGACTATTTCCCTTTAGTCCCAGGTCACCTTAGGACTGTAGAATTCAGTGCCTGGCAGACCTTGTTGAACTTATTGCCTGCTGTGGCTTCCTCAGAAGTAGGGGCTGTAGGGGGATTTCAGATAGCCACTTCACCGGTAGTAAATCTACTCTATAGGCTAAACCCGTCCACAATGCCTTATAAAACTTTCTTAGAGGGAAGGTATAAGAATTTATGTATAGCAATCCACTATGTCAACTATGGCTTGGTGGAAGAGGAATTTGCAGTCACTACAGAGGCAATGGCCACATCACTTTGGGAGAGATGTAGAAAAGGTTTTCAGCCCTTCCTTTCATAAATCTGCAACCTACAGGATCCAGCAGCTGACTCATAAACAACCCACAAAGAGATCAGCCATTTTTCCCCGTACCATGCCTCAACCTACACCTTAGTTTCACTAAGAGGAACAGGGACAGCAAAGCTATCGTGCCTTGCCTATCCCAGGGGCAGTCAAACTTTGGCTTCACGGCAAGAGGAGGCCATTGGAGATCGTCCAAGGGAAACGGAGGAGGTGGTAAATCCCATAGAGGTGGAGGCTCTCAGTGGGTCTTTGTTGGTTATGGATATGAAAATCTCCTCCTCCATGCCACAAGTTTCCTCAGACCTGGACCAAAGACAAGAGTGATCCTTGACCTTGTCTTGCCTTAATAAATGCATCGGGAGCAATCCATTTAAAATAATGACCATCCTGCATATTCGCCAATTACTATAATTGGGGGCTTGGACCTGTACAAACAATAGATTGAAGCATGCTTATTGGCAAGTCCTTATTGCCCACCTTTTTCAGCCGTACACAAGTTTTTGCAGGTTCCTCAGATCCTAGGTTTCCCTGCATAATTGAGACTAATTCCGGCAAGGATTTTTCAGTTCTTAGGTCTCCAATGGATTTCGATGAAGGACACTGCAACTGGTGAAAATTTTCGGCCTCCTTCAGTTCACCTTGATGGTCCCACTGTTAAAGAACAGGTGGAAAGGTGTGGAGAAAGGCAGCTCGGAAGGGGTTTTAGGACTCGACACTTGCTTGGCCTTGCAAAAGAATTCTCAGATCATGGATCGCATGAAATTCGTTGGCTAAGTCGGTCCCACTAGTACCTCGCTAATTAACATGAATCTTCATACTGTTGAATCCTGGCCGAGATAAGGAGGTCACTCAGAGGAGACCTTTATGACTGGGAAATGATCCCTTAAGTTAGCAGCATTTCACATATGTGCTGGAACTGAAGACGGTCTTTTGACATTGAAGATAATTGGACCAAGATGGAATTCTTATATATGGATCTTTATAGACAACTGTCTGTTGCCTTAGTAGGGAAGTGATTTTGTTCAAGAACCATCAATGCAGTGAATCTTCCCATTACGAAGCTCTTTCTGGAGAGAAGTATGTTCTTGCCATTCCATCTGTCGGGTTCACTCAAAGTAATGGTCAGGACCTTTTCCACACAGAATGGGCCCAAGACCAGAGTTTCCAGGAGATTTTGGAGCTAGTTTCAGATCTCTAAATAGACCTGTTTGCTACAAAGAACCATAAGCTTCTAATAAACGCACCTCTGAATGTGGACTCTCAATCAAGCAGTGGAATGAGATGCTCTGAATGTGGATTGGAACAGATGGTCGGCGATCTATCCGTTTCCTCCGAGAGTGAATTCAGACTTTGAATATCGATACTTCAGGATTTTTTAGGGACAGCTGTGCTAATAGCAGCACTTTAGCCCAATGGCCCGTAATATCCACTGCTTCAGCATCTGAGACCAAGAATACACCCAATTATGTCTACACAGCTGTCATAAAGTAGGAAGGTGGACTACATTCCCTTCCTCCTTTAGGGCCCAGAACTTTCAGGTTTAGATTTTCTCCCACATTTTTGAGGGATTTCTCGGCCCACAACTTGTCTTATTTGATGAGCTGTAAGAGGTCTTCATCCCCATGTGTGGAAGGCATTGATGGCTTTTCTAAGGAGTCCACCACCTTGTCTGATAACCCCGGACTTCTTAGCTTCCCTTCTGGTCCGACTTCAGCCATCAACTATCGTTGTCGTCGGTGCCCACTCGTGTCCGAGTATTGGGTTCTGTCGTTAGCCATCAGCCTCCTATCTATGGGGTGGGTGCTTATGTCTGATGTGGCGGTTAAGTCCTAGTCTGTGGTGGAAGAGTCGCGGACAGTGTTCACAAGGGAGGGTAGGTGGTGGGCGGGGCTGTTCTAATCGCTCTCTCCTTCTTCTCCTCCTAGCCTCCTCCTCTCCTCGAAGTCCACGGTGCCATGGTGTACTGTACTCCTCCAGGTTTTCCTGTCCCTGGCTGTTTCTTCCCATGAGGAAGGATCGATGTCAGTTAGAGCCAGGGTGCGCTTTAGTTGATCTTTATAGCGCATTTTTGGGGCTCCTCGTGGTCTGGTGCCCTGGGTCAGTTCTCCGTAGAATATTTTCTTTGGGAGCCTAGATGGATCCATCCTATACACGTGTCCTATCCACTGGAGGCGGTGGTGGATGATGGTGGCCTCTACGCTGGTTAGCGAGGCACGTTCTAAGACTTCAATGTTGGTGGTGTGGCTCTCCCAGGAGATTTCAAGATCTGCCTCAGTTTCATTTGTCGGAAGCGTTCTAGGTTTTTAAGATCGTTTCTATATAGCGTCCATGTTTCACAAGCATACAGGAGCGTGGAGAGGACTACTGCCCTGAACACCATTATTTTGGTGGTCATTGTCAGTGCGTGGTTGTTAAATACGCAGCAGTTGAGTCGGCCAAAGGCGGAGTGGGCTGCCCTGATCCTGTTCTCCACGTCCTTTTTGCTTGTGGGAGCTGATGTTAGGATGCTCCCTAGGTAGGAGAACTGGTCCACCTGTTCTAACGGTTGGTCATTCATTGTGGTATTGAAGTTTGGGAGCATCAGTCCTGGTGGATGTTAGACGAGGGTCTTGGTTTTGTCTGTGTTGACTTGCATCCCAAAACGTTCGTAGGCAGAGTTGTATGCATCAGCTAACGACTGCAGGTCCTCTGCCGTCTGACCTGGGGTGGCATTGTCGTCAGTATACTGCAGTTCTCGCACTGCACACAAGGTGGTCTTGGTTCTGGCGCGGAGTCTAGCGAGGTTGAAAGCGCCTCCATCCATGCGGAAACGTAGGTCGACTGAGGGTGTGTCTGGGGGAATCTCGTTGAGCATTGCTGCGGTGTATAGCGAGAAACACGTTGGGGCCAGAACACAGCCCTGCTTCAGGCTGCCGTTGATGGGGAATGGGTCTGAAAAAGAGTTCTGGTGGCAGACTCTCCCAACCATTCCGTCATGGAGGGCACGCACCAGCTTGACAAAATCGGGTGGGCAGCCATATCTTTTGAGAACAGCCCACATGGCAGGTCGAGGTACTTTGTCGAAGGCCTTTTTCAAATCCCAGAAGATGAACATTATGGGCTGTTGTTGTTCGAGGCTCTTCTCTTGTAGTTGTCGCGCACAGAAGATCATGTCTATGGTCCCGCGGGAAGGTCGAAAGCCGCACTGGGACTCTGGCAGGACGTCTTCTGCGAGAATAAGGAGGCGGTCAAGGAGAATCCGAGCGAAAATCTTACTCGCGATGCTTAGTAGTGATATTCCCCGGTAGTTGTTACACTTCTCCCTGTCTCCCTTCTTGAAGATGGTAATGATGTTTGCATCGCGGAAGTCACTGGGGAGGGTCTTGGTCTCCTATATTTTCAGTATAAGGAGCATCAAACGGTTCCTCAAACCGGGGCCACCGTGAGTGAGGAGCTCCAACGGGATGTTGTCAGGCCCTGGGGCTTTGCCGGGCTTCATGCGCTGCAGGGCCTTGTTGAAGTCATGGATGGAGGGTGGTAGTGCCATCCACTGACGGACGGGATGCTGCGGGGTCATTCGCAGGAGATCGTCTGGGGTGTCTGCTTGGTCATTGAGGAAGTTCTCAAAAGTGAGACCTCCACCTGGCCAGGATGCCCTCGCTGTCGGTGATGGTCGTGGCCCCATCCGCGTCCTTCAGGCTGCCCACTGATGACCGTGTGGGACCGAATATTTCCTTTGCTGCTGCATAGAAGCTGCGCAGGTCACGTTGGTCAGCGAAACTCTGTATTTCTGCAGCTTTTCTTTGCCACCAGGTGTTCTGCGCTTCACGGATCCCTCTTTGGCAACCAGCTTCAGCCAGCTTGTGAGCACATTTGTTAGCTGCTGTTGGTTAGTTTTCCAAAGTCAGGCGTACTTGTCGTTTGGTTTCAATGAGAAGAGAGATGGTGGCATCATTCTCATCAAACCAATCCTGCCGTTTCTTGGTGGTGTAGCCTAGTGTTTCCTCCGCGGCACGGGCCATGGCGTTTCTGAGGGTGGTCCAGTGGTGCTCAACAGTGGCCTGACCCACGGGGTCTGCGAGGTGTTGTTCGCAGGCCTCCTTGTAGTTCTGTGCCACCTGTGGGTTGCGGAGCATACTACAATCAAAGCGTTGGTGTGGTACGCTGTCAGGTGCCCTTCTGGGTGGTCGTAGGGTCGTCACGGAGAGTCGGGAGATGAGGAGTCTGTGGTCCGTCCAGCAGTCGTCCGGTCCGGGCATGGATCGGGTGATGCGGACGTCTCCTCGGTCTCTGGCTCTGGTCAGGACGTAGTCCAGGGTGTGCCAGTGTTCAGACCGTGGGTGTCTCCATGTGGTCTTTTGTCGCTTTGGTAACTGGAAGATGGTGTTGGTTATATAAATCCATTTAAAAAGAACCTTCCAAGTGCGGAGACAGGTTTCGTAAAATCACCTAGTCTTTTGCTTTGCATAGACCATCCCCACCCATTCCTGTGGTTTCTTGGTCTCTAATTTAAGGAGGATGGATGAATGACCTAACTAGGCCAAAATCTCAAGCACCATATCCACTTTTAAAAAAGCCATACTTTTAATAGCTTTAGCCTCTGATGCAAGAGTCGGTGAGCTGATGGCTTTTCGGAGGGACCAGAAGTTCATTACAACAATCTCCTTTTTCTAGTCAAAAACAAAAAGTCTCTTCAGAGACAAGATCTGTTTAAAACTTGGCTCTAGATTCAGGAGACAGCAACCTCTGTCCTATGGACCTGAAAATTATATTTACGGAGATCCACATCTTCAAAAGGTAGTTTGCTTCAAAACACCCAAACCAACATGCCCCTTTCAACAGGAGCTTTTTGTATTTTGATGACTTCCTTAATTAAAAAAAACTGACCATCTCCATCCCTAAACCCTCGGTGTAGGAAAAATTGCCTTTTCACTAGCGTTCTAATAAGCCATTTTAGGACATCCAGAGTTTTACAGGTTGGTCTGGACATAGGGTGTTTATTAATGACTACCTGAAACAAATTCAAACAGTACAACATCCATATTGGGAGAAGGACCAAGTCAGCCAGACCCTTCAGGAGAAACAGTGGTGGAATGTTGGATAACCAGTCAACCCTTGTGAGGTAAGAGTTTTGATTTTCTTGTTACTCAAGGGAACATGAGTATGTGTTGAAAGCTTTGCAAAAACCTTCAAATGATGCCTACAGTATAATGCATTGATGGCACTACCCCACTATGGGGATTCTACCATTAGCATTATCATCTGGTCCTTTTCATTGTTTAAACTTGTTGAAAGAGATTTACCAGATGGTTTCTCTTCTTCATCCTTCATCTGAAATGACAATTCTGATAACATAAAATTTGAGTTGGTAATGCGATAAGTCAGTGGGGTTAATCGAGAAATCATGGTGTGAAAGCCCCCAATTCTTCCCCTGCACATTGGACATGCATTGATGGTATACGAAAAAAATTAATAGTAAAAGGAATATGATATGGTCTGGGTTTGCACAATGGACCCTCTCAATATTGAACAATATGTCTGTGACTGGTATTTTTTTTCACTAAAATAAGGCAATGATGATGAGAATGGGTTAGTAAAAACCTGGCTTTGTACTAAAACCATTGTTTTGTTTCATCTAAAGCTAAGAAAATAGTATGAATATACAAAACCAATAAATTCAAGTTTGCAATATCCAGTACAATATTCTAATATAGGAAAGCAGTTTTCAAAATATAGTAGTTTATATAAACAAGTGGAAAACGACTAAGTATGTTACAAATAGTTGTAATGTTGCTAGGAATTTTATCAACTTTTTGTATCAACATAAAACAAATGTCTTACTAAAAACTAATTTCAACTTTCAGCCTTTAAGACTACTGTCCTTCAATAACTTTTAATAACACTTGTTTTTAACTGCATTAAGGTAGTGAGAAGGGCATACATGAGATATTCAACAAACCACATGAATAATTAAAATGACCAAGAACAGAAGCAAACTACTGTAATAAATAATGCAAACTATAAGATGACCAATTTTATCTGAAATGCTTATTTTCTTCTCTCCAGACCCCCTCAAACCAAATGCTGTACCTACAATGTAAGCAAGAAGCCAACAATAAAAATTAACTCTACTAATTACATACATTTTTTACCTGGTATCTTTTCTAACAAAACTTGTCAATAACATTTGGTGCCTCAGTACAAATAGACAAAGAACAACAATGTATGTATTATTTAAAAAGTTAAGGAGCTAATGAGAAATATCACAAATTCCTTTAACAGGAGTATGATTTTAGCAAAGCTGAAAAACTAGACGAATTTATAACGAGGTGTCGGTTGTTACCAACACTATTGCCGTTTTACCGAATAGCTACTTTGTCCTTCATCTATGGTTTGGCAAGTGGAAGAAACAAAAGTACAACTTAATGGGCTCAGGATTGCTTGGTTAAGAAAAATACAAATAATTTTGAAATTTGTGATTTGTTCCTAAATGAATGCAAACCTTTGTCTTTAATAATTATCCTTAGGTGGGAAGTAAGTCCACATCACTAAATTGGCTGGCTATAATTCTGTGATGTTTAAGCATTCAGATCACTTGGGAGCAGAGAGATGACTCCAATCCACTTTCTGTGGCACTATTTTTAGGCTATAGGCTAGGTATTTTCTAATAAGCAGTCATGGAACAACTTGCATCCTTGTAGGACATTGTGTCCGTAATGTAAGGCAACAGTAACTTGTTGGGTTTACGTTACTATCTACCCTTCTCATTAGAAGGATGAGGGGATACACTTTCATTTTACTCAAAATAGAAATGGTACTCATTCGTTGAAGTTTACTGCCATAACATCCGTTCCAGCAACACAACAGTATGACTGCTGTGCCCGAAGGAAGTGGAAGGAAAGAGAGGAGGAATAGAGACATTCTCACTCTCATTCTACACTCCTGGAGTAACTACTTTCTTAAATATTTTGCTTCTTGTCCTGTCGAGAAACTACGACAGGTTCTATGGTAAAGATATCAAGTGACGTGAGTGCATTCCCGTAAGTAGTGAGCCATGAAGGTGGTCTGCCATCTCCAGATACCTGCTATTACTATTTGACTCACTGACAAGCTCTTCCAAAAGGATAAAATTATTCTTACTCCATGGACCTCGTCAACTTGGGCCTGTGTCAGTCCCTCCAGCTCACCTTATTCTAAAGATAGCACTGACATAATGAACAAAATCTATAACCTTGGTCAAGGAGGTTGGGTCCTTTTGAGGCAGCGTCTTAGCACCCTTACAAGGCAAGGAAGCAAATCATCTGAATTATCGGTCACTTAGTAAGTGTAAAAACTTTAATCATGAATAGCAGTTTTTGTTACAAACTGGTCCAAAGGAAAGAAGACCTGCCTCCAATGTTTGCAAGAAGACCTGCCTCCAATGTTTGCAATGGGTAAGCCAATATAACAAGCAGTGTAGTTCCCCAGCACATTTAGTTGCAGTCACAATAAGCAAAAACACTGTCTTGAGTATCAGATCCTTATCAGACATGTGTTTTAATGGTTTTTAAGGAGACCTTTTTAGGGACCTGGAAACTCTGGTTACATTTCAAGCTGAAAGTTTGATGTCAGGGCTGCTCAAAACTCCTCATGACTGACAGCTCCCATGAAAATGAAAGGTCTAATCTCCTCAGTCTAAAGACTTGCCTCAAGCCTTTAACGCCGGGACTGAAAGGAGTTTCTCCCTTTGCAGGAAATCTATTAAATCCACAATTAAGGAAATAGAGGCTTTGATAGAAGAGGTACCCCTTAGACAACAACAATTAAGGAAATAGAAGCTCTGAGAGAAGAGATACCCCTTAGACAACACCAACCCTAAAAGATGCCCACTGGCTTGGTATACTGCCACGGAGGATCTACGGAGGTACCCTGACATCTCGTGTGCAGTGCCTTACGAATGCCTCTTACTTTGCGGAGATCTTGGACAACAATCTGTGAAATGAGGGGATGTCGCCCAATCGTGGTATATGTAGGTATGGTTTATATAGAAGGTTGGGCCAAGGGGGAAACTCCCTAAGAATCTTCACCAACAGTATGAGAAGGTACGGGAACCATTCTGCATGCGGTCACCTGGGTGCCACCAACATCATCCCAGATATAGGGTTGACCTACCCTGTTGATTATTCTGCAAATTAGGCAAAATGGCAGAAAAGCATAAATGTCTAGGCCAACCAGACGATGTTGAAAGGAAGTCTTCCAATATTGCTGCCTGACCCAGTACTGGCCAACAATACAATGGTAGCTGCAGGTTTGATTGCCCAAGGAGGGTAGTAGGACTGCTAAAAATTCCTCATTATGACTGACGGTTCCCACGGAAAGGAAAGGTCTAATCTTCTCAGTCTAAAGACTTAGCTCAAGCTTTTACCACAGAGACTGAAAGGAGTTTCTCCCTTTGCAGGAAATCTATTACATCCACAATTAAGGAAATAGTCATCTATTAAATCCTTAATTAAGGAAATAGAGGCTCTGAGACAAAAGGTACCCCTTAGACAACACCAACCACAAAAGATGCCCACTAGGCTTGGTATACTGCCACAGAGGATCTATGGAGGTACCCTGACATCTCATGTGCAGTGCAAAAAGCCTCTTACTCTGGGGAGATGTTGGATAACAATCTGTGAAGGGATAGGGATGTCACCCAGTCATGGTATCTCTGTAGGTATGGTTTATGTAGAAGGTTGAGCCAATGGGAAAACTCTCAGAATCTAAACCAACAGTATGAGAAGGTATAGGAACCATTCTGCATGCGTCTACTGGGTGCCACCAACATCACCCCCAAGATTTAGGGTTGATCATACCATGTTGATTATTCTGCAAATTAGGCAAAATGGCGGAAAAGCATAGATGTCTAGTTCATCCAGAGGATGTTGGAAGGAAGTCTTCCAGTGCCTCTGCCTGGCCCAGTACTGGTCAACAATACAACGGTAGCTTGTTCAGCATTACTGCAAACAGGTCTATTGTTGGTAGATCAAAGCCAAAATTTTCCTTGCTACTTGAGGATGAAGGGAACAATCTGACCCTACAACCTGTCCTTGGCAACTGAGTTTGACAAAGAATACATTTCATTTACCTGGATTGAATCCTGCCAAGAGCTCCACTGCATTGTCTAATGCCCATTTCTGAGCTTGCATAGCCAATTGGCAAAGGTGTAGAAAATCAGTACCTCCTTGTTAGTTTGTTTTAGGTAGTAGGTTGGCCAAGACACCAGCTATCCATTGAGATACTAGCACTAGAATGTTATTGGGTCCTTTGACTAGCCAGATAATACTACATTGGATCCCTTTCTCTGGTTTTGGTTAATTTTTCCTTTGCCTACACATACTGTACACCGAATAATCAGGCCCATTCTTTGGCTGCTCTCCCAGTGGCAGGCATATAGCAAGAGAAGGAAGAAGTAATCTAAGGATGACCATTCTCCTTCGGGGTCTTCCTCGAAGTCTTGGAAGTTGGCCAGACCTCTTGCTCCTACCCCTGGTACCCTGCCATTGTATCCCTCCCTAACTGCGCCTCTTGTGGCGGTGTGAGAAAAGGCACCAGTCTTGATCTAACTCAGGACAAGCTCTTGAAGGGGAAGTGAAGAGGCTAACACCTCTATTCTGTCAGTGGAGGCACCCTTCATAAATAAACGCCTGAGATTTTGGCAGCAATATTGGCGTCTCAATCTATAATCTTTTTGGCAGCCGAGTCGGCGAACCTGGAGGCTACAGCCATGTCTATCCTTCAGGCACCATCTTGGGTAGATCGTTGTTTGGGTACACTAGCTTACTTTGCCACTACACAGAATCTGTCAGACCCTGAAAAGAAACAGCTGATCAACCCGGTGTTTTCTGGGGCAAAGATAGCCACATTTCTAGCGCAGTAGTCGGTTAAACAGTGGACAAACTAGGTCCCTAAATGGAGGAAAGCTGTAGTCTCCAAGTTTGCCTAACAGATTGGCCAAAGAGAGGCTTCAACGTTAAGAAATACGCCCATGACCCTGCCTGTCATGGGTAGATAGAATAATATAGAAAAGAATGTAAAAACATGTAAAGTTTCTACTCTTAAAAAGCAGAGAGAGGAGGTCCTGCTAGTGTTTACCAAAAACTGTCACCGCCATTGACTGAGGTCAAGATACTTATTAGATGTGCCTAGATCAGCAGACCTGGGGCATAACGATCGTCTGTTGTAGCAATTCGAGGAGCCAGCGTTTAGGAAGGACCCATAGCACAAGGAGAGCCTGTTGTCGCCGAAGAATATACATTAACGGAGGGTAAACACATGTCTCGCTTCAATTATAGCGCCATATGGATCATGATTACACCAGCAGAGCGTTCGGGAAGATGCGGTCAAAGAGGCGTGGTTTTAAGGAAAACCAATGAGGATGAAGAAAGAAAATTTCCTTACATGGAATTGTCCATAGTTAGCCCCTCCCATACAGGGGTATATAAACATCAAAAAAAAAAAAAAAAAAAAAAAAAGAGAGAGAGAGAGAGAGAGAGAGAGAGAGAGAGAGAGAGAGAGAGAGAGAGAGGGGGGGGGGGGGACCAGAATGCATATGTGACCAGCCTTACGACAACTTGTCCGAGATGTCGGAACGAGTTGACCCCTGTCGTTAATACCAACCACGAAGCGCCCAGACCTGAAATATCTACGTTCCTGAATCGTCAAGATCTGCTGTGAAGAGTACCATTATTTCTTTTAAGTATTATTTGTCTGCTTTCTTGACTGTTCCCCAATTTGCTGAAGTGTAGTTTAATCAGATGATTTTCTTTGTTCAATTCTGTGCTTCCCAAGTACTCAATCAAGAAACATTGATCTTTGACTAGTTGTGAATATAATTGTTTTCTTTTGCGAGTTTTCTTTCTACATTCCTTTTTTCATTCGGTTATTGTTGATTAACCAATTCAAAAGAACCTGATTCGACGTAACACTACCCTCTTCTTGAATGAAGATGTGGATAGATAGAAAAAGCAAGAAGTGAAGGTCCAGCTAAGAGTTTATTTTTTTCCCATCGAGCTGTGTCCTTCAAGAACACAACAACCATCACCCCTAAGGCGATGACGATGTCTTTGAAATCCGCTCTCCGAAAGGCAGGGTGTGGGTTTAAAGCAACAATTCCTGATGCCTCTTATATTAGAAGAACTTTTGACTTTGCTCCTCATTTTCATTCTCTTTTTTGCCTGAACAGAAGAGGAAGAGGCAGGAGAGGAGCCAGATACCACTAGGGAGGGCAACCCCCTCCAAGTGCCACGAGTAGGCTAATGCCTGACAAGACTGTGGGCAAGGTGGCAATATCACAGGCTGAGGAATAGATGATGGAGGTCCTTCGTTACATGTACTGCCTCCTGTTCACTGACTCTCCTCCTCCACTAACCAAAGTTCCAATACGATGTCAAAAAGGGTGTTCCCTCCAGATTAACGGGTTGCCAGATGATGGCAACAACTGTTGGGTTATTTGCTGTCCCTGGAAAAGCTGATTCCTCTCAGTTGATAAACTTTCTCCAGTGATACCCCAAGAGACACTAGAACCAGAGCATCGACTCTCCGTACCATCCAGTTCTGGTGGTTCAGGAGAGGAGATAAGACCTTCACTGGTGGCTAGAGGACAAGAACCTCTGGAAAAATGCCAGATTAGAGAACCTTCTCCTAGAACTACTATTGTTCTCCGATGCATCAAAGGAAGGTTAGGGACTCCATCTAATGAATCAGGTGGTGACAGGTCACTGGTTCTAGGTAGAGAAGAATTGGCACTAGTTTCTACACTAAATACAAACCCTTATGCTCTTTATTAGGGAATATACTTTTGGCAAAGCTGGAAGACTAGCCATAAGATTTTTAGCGATGTGTAACTACCCCACTGCTAGTTAGTGGGAGTAGGGGGTTTAGTAACAGCTACCCTGCTCACAAACATCGGTGTTGTCTTGCCACTTTTGCTTCCACTGAAGGGCTCCGAAGGTTTCATGCCGAAGGAGTTCCATACTTCCATGTCCGGTGCAGTGTTTCTAGACCCAAAGTTCTCTAACTCCGCCTGCCGTAGTTTCAACCGACAAAGGCGCTTCCCCTCATTCTGAGTTCTCTCAGTCGGAGGAGGGAGGGGGAGTCCGAGGCATGTTCCTTTTCCTCTTGAGAGTTGCCTTTCCCGTTTGTGGGTTAGGTCCTCTCCGGAGTGATCGCTGCCACAGGAAACTTTGAGAAGGCGTCGGGCTTTGATCCCACCTTACTCTAGCCCCTCGTAGCACGGTTCACCTTTTAATGTTAATCGGCCCCTGCGAGTTCCATACGCTCTAGCCTCGCCTCGTCCTGTTCCTGTTTCGGAATCCAGGAATTCTCGCCACCTTCCCAGGGAATCCAGACCATCGCCCCTTCTTCATCAGAGCTCAGACCATGCCTCGCTACCCAGCGCTCTTCACCCTTGTCGTGCAGCAGAGACGGGGATTGGCCAGAACGCCCGTCGCTACCCAGAGAGATCTCCTTCTACCATGTCTTGGAGTGGTTCAGCACTTTATCCGGCCCCAGCACTCCTCATTGGACTCCAGGTCATACCCAGGCAACACGTGACCCAGTTCCTGCCAGAGAGCGTCGAGCTTTCAGCTTATGAGCATGCTTCAGCGTGTAACTCTACTGACCCAGCGCTACATTCCTTGGGACTCTTCACGATCCAGTCTTCCTTATCAAGATCTCCCATTATCGTGTGATCACCTTGCCTGCGTTCATGACGCTTTCTTTTCCAGGTCTTCAGTGTCACCGCACAATCCAATTCCTGCTCGTGTTTCTTCATCAGCCCATGAGTATTCAGTAGTGCAGAGAATCAGCTATTCGCAATAATTGTCAGTGCGCAGCCACCCAGCGGAGAGTGATCGCCCAGTACTGTACCATGCAACATTCCAGCAACGAGCACCCAGCAGAGTGCCATATTCCAGCCCCTCACACTCCTATAACATTACAGAAGAATGCAACACAAGATTCATTTAAACATTCGCCCAGATCCTTGCTTTCTCTGACTCGCTCTTACAAGCTAGAGCGAGACGCCATGCCAGTCCCCTTATAGTCAGGTAAGAGAAATCTCTCCCGTACCGATGCCGAAGCCACGGACTTCCTGGAAGTGATTTCCAGCCCATAAACTTCTTCGTCTTCAACGGCAGCAACAATGGCGAGGGATGTTCCCACGACGTCAAGGATGTCTTCTAGGCACAACAACTATTTAGACCCACCCTGGGCTCATATGGGTGAGAATTTTATTTATGATAATTGGCAACAGCATTGGGAAAGTTCATATATCTGACTATCCTTTACATTCAGGTCTTCTCGGACAGTACCATCCTGTTCGTAATACTAGGTATGCAGTTAATTCTGGTAGTCAACCCTTCTCTAACATGAAGCTCAATACTACTCAGTATTCGAGAAGTTTTGTTCCAGCTGTGACCCAGTTGTGGAATGATCTTCCTAATCAGGTACTGTAGTAGAATTGGTAGAACTTCAAAAGTTCAAACTGGCAGCAAATATTATGTTGAATAGGCTGACATGTGTCTTCTTATAGTTTATATATGAAAGATCTATTTTAATGTTTTTACTGTTCTTGATTTTTTTAAAAATGTTTATTACTGTACTTTTCAAATAGTTTATTTATTTGCTTTCCTCGCTGGGCTATTTTTCCCTGTTTGAGCCCTTGAGCTTTCAGCTTATGAGCATGCTTCAGCGTGTAACTCTGCTGACCCAGCGCTACATTCCTTGGGACTCTTCACGATCCAGTCTTCCTTATCAAGATCTCCCATTATCGTGTGATCACCCTGCCTGCGTTCATGACGCTTTCTTTTCCAGGTCTTCAGTGTCACCGCACAATCCAATTCCTGCTCGTGTTTCTTCATCAGCCCATGCGTATTCAGTAGTGCAGAGCATCCTGATTTTCAAACTAGGTTTTGTAACTTAGCTAGTAATAATAATGATAAAATAATAATAATACATACACCAAGGCACTAACCCCAATTTTGGGGGGTAGCCGACATCAACAAATGAAACAAAACAAAAAGGGGACCTCTACTCTCTATGTTCATCCCAGCCTAACAAGGGACTCAACCGAGTTCATCTGGAAATGCTAGGGTGCCACAGCCCACCCTCCCACATTATCCACCACAGATGAAGCTTCATAATGCTGAATACCCTACTACTGCTACCTCCGCGGTCATCTAAGGCATCGGAAGAAGCAGCAGGGCCTATCGGAACTGCGTCACAATCGCTCGCCATTCATTCCTATTTCTAGCACACTCTCTTGCCTCTCTCACATCTATCCTCCGATCACCTAGACCTTCCTTCACTCCATCCATCCACCCAAACCTTGGCCTTCCTCTTGTACTTCTCCCATCAACTCTTGCATTCATCACCACCTTTAGCAGACAGCCATTTTCCATTCTCTCAACATGGCCAAACCACCTCAACATATTCATATCCACTCTAGCTGCTAACTCATTTCTTACACCCGTTCTCACTCTCACCACTTCGTTCCTAACCCTATCTACTCGAGATACACCAGCCATACTCCTTAGACACTTGATATCAAACACATTCAATTTCTGTCTCTCCATCACTTTCATTCCCCACAACTCTGATCCAGACATCACAGTTGGTACAATCACTTTCTCATACAGAACTCTCTTTACATTCATGCCCAACCCTCTATTTTTTACTACTCCCTTAACTGCCCCCAACACTTTGCAACTTTCATTCACTCTCTGACGTACATCTGCATCCACTCCACCATTTGCTGCAACAACAGACCCCAAGTACTTAAACTAATCCACCTCCTCAAGTAACTCTCCATTCAACATGACATTCAACCTTGCACCACCTTCCCTTCTCGTACATCTCATAACCTTACTCTTACCCACATTAACTCTCAACTTCCTTCTCTCACTCACTCTTCCAAATTCTGTCACTAATCGGCCAAGCTTTTCTTCTGTGACTGCAACCAGTACAGTATCATCCGCAAACAACAATTGATTTGCCTCCCATTCATGGTCATTCTCGTCTACCAGTTTTAATCCTCGTCCAAGCACTCGAGCATTCACCTCTCTCACCACTCCATCAACATACAAGTTAAACAACCACAGTGACATCACACATCCCTGTCTCAGCCCCACTCTCACCGGAAACCAATCACTCACTTCATTTCTTATCCTAACACATGCTTTACTACCTTTGTAGAAACTTTTCACTGCTTGCAACAACCTTCCACCAACACCATATAACCTCATCACATTCCACATTGCTTCCCTATCAACTCTAGCATACGCTTTCTCCAGATCCATGGCTACTCTAAAAAAAAAAACTGTTACCCTTATTAAAAACTAAATACCCACTTCTGAAAAGAAAAAAAAAAAAACACTTCAGCCCTCGTTAACATATAAAGTACAGTGAACCCTCGCTACTTCGCGGTTCGACCATCGCGGATTCACCACTTCGCGGATTTTTTTCATAACCCATGTCTATACATATATTGCGGATTTTCCGGAAATATCGAAAATACCGCGATGTGACCGATGGTGCGAGATTGGAGAAAGTAAGGAAAATTGAATCATGATTGATTTTCAATATAAATGAAACTTTGAGGAGCAACAAAGATATCATTTGTTAGAGAGATAGAGAGAGGTAAGGAATGGGAGGTAGTGAAAAGTAGCCCACGGAGAGAGAGAGAGGTAGAGAGAGAGAGAGAGGTAGAGAGAGAGAGAGAGGTAGAGAGAGAGAGAGAGGTAGAGAGAGAGAGAGAGGTAGAGAGAGAGAGAGAGGTAGAGAGAGAGAGAGAGGTAGAGAGAGAGAGAGAGGTAGAGAGAGAGAGAGAGGTAGAGAGAGAGAGAGAGTAGAGAGAGAGAGAGAGGTAGAGAGAGAGAGAGAGAGAGAGAGAGAGAGAGAGAGAGAGAGAGAGAGAGAGAGAGAGTAGAGGGGGGTTTAAATGTAATAAACAAAAAAATTTAATAGGTTATAACACATTGGTGCTTATGTAATATCAACTGTATACTGTAGACGGTTTGAATAAGTTAAGAAATGGTATAAATGATACTTTGTTAGTGTATTCGTACACACTCAAGAGCGGCAGCTAGATGACAGCTGATCTAATCACAGCCAAAAGTAAAAAAAAAAAAAAGTCAACAATACTCGATTTTTAAAACACACCCGAAATTTAAAAACAAAAGTACACGCTTTCTTAATGTGCAATTAACTATTTAAAGAGTGGCAATTTTCTAGAATAAAATGATATTTCCAAAAAAATAGTGGTTTGCTGATGAAATCGGATGCCCTATTTTTGGCTATGATTGAAATGGATGTAGACTCGGCCTAATTATTTAATTTCGTATTTAATTGACACTAAGAAAACTAATTTTAGTTTCTTCATCTAAATGTAAGTATTGTATAACACGAAGAGAGAGAGAGAGAGAGAGAGAGAGAGAGAGAGAGAGAGAGAGAGAGAGAGAGAGAGAGAGAATGAATCAGCTGTTGTAATCAAATGGCGTGTTTTTGTTTCGTGAGAATTTCATCGCCACGACTTTAACAACAACATACTGTACTGAACTTTACAGTATTATACAGACTACTGTAATATGATAAAGTAAAATATTTGTAATCTATTTTATATGAAATGGGGCTATTTTTGTTTTGTTTAAAATTTACATTTACGTATGTAAAACAACTTTCTCTCTCTCTCTCTCTCTCTCTCTCTCTCTCTCTCTCTCTCTCTCGTAGATTGTTTTCCTGCTTTGCTACGTATGTATGATTTTATATAGATACGGTAAATAATATTTGTAATAACATATTTTATAAAACCTTTTACTGTAATATCATTATTTATCACTTTCATCATGCGAGTTAAATTCCTTAGTTTGCTTACTGAGCGTACTTTATGACGCCGTCGTTTCAGGCGGCGTCATAAAGAAAAAATTTCATTTGGAAGTCCTAAGAAAAATTAAGTAAAATATTAGTAATAACCAAATCAACATACTGTACTGAATAATCAATATAATTGATGCAAAAACTAACCTATAAACAGATGTGTAAATGCGTTTGTTTCTTCATTAGGATCAGAGATAAACGTAAACAAAACATTGGTTGCCATTTTTTATCGTGCTTTTTGGCGTGTTTAGGAAACGCATGATATAAAGTCGCCTTTAATATTTGTGCCTGTTTTAGTTTAGGGTACTGTATTACATGCATTAAGTGTTCTGTACATTAAAGGGTAGTTTGTTAACAGTACTACGTACAAGGGAAGGTTTTAAAAGTCTGAATATACATGTTAAATAAATAGGTAAATATGGTGTTACTACTTCGCGGATTTTCACCTATCGCGGCCGCGTCTGGAACCTATCTACCGCGATAAACGAGGGTTCACTGTATATAAATAAGGCTGCCTTAATCATTCATCAACTCTTAAGGACTATGAATGTGTTATAAACATGATGAAATTGTATAAAGTTGTACCATCTCACCATTATAAAACCCATAATCACTAACCTTCTCTTGGTTAAAACTTATCATAATATTATGATGATGATGATGAGAATGAATGGAAATAATAAACCCAAAAATTCCCCACTACTACTAAAACTAAATACTTTCAAGCACAGACATTTCAGGTGTTAGTGCATCAAAACTAAATTCTAATTCAAGTTAGTATTGTTAGGACAGAATTTAGGTTGAGAAGAACTAAATTAGTTTTTTTCCTAATCACACTGTCCTAAAACCTTCCAAAATGATTAAGGAGTGTATAAATTCATAGCATTTAACTGTCATGTAACAAAAACTTCTATATTTTTTTAACCCACACTGCATAGCTCATGTTTAATATTTTTTTGGATAATGTGAATATTTCTATCTTGACATTTCAAGATATATTAATATCTATAAAAACTTTCTTTCAATAATTCTAATATTTCATGACCTTGAAGTCATATTAAAGCTTTATACCCAAAACAAAATTAAATCATACAAAATGTTTATATTTGTTTCAAGGTCAAATAAACCTACATAATTAAAGTTCTTTTAAGGGGTCTAGAATCTTATGTCATATAAAAATAGTGCATACAGCTGTATTAAAAATATATACCCTCACAAGATATAAAGTACGAAATGAATGAAACAAAAAAAAAAGAATAGCTTCCAAGAAATGAAATGTCTTAACCATAATTTCTAATTGTACAATTTTATCTAGTAATACCTCTCAAATAAAATATTATTGGTACTTGCTACCATTCCTTACAACTCATGGCTAATTTTGTTTTTAAACAGAAGAAATAAATAAAGCTTATCTGAACGCATGAAAAAAATCATACCTTCAAACAAAATACAGTAGGCAGGAGAAAAACAATTAATAGGCCAGGACCTAAGCTTCTTTGATAAAGACATAAGCAATAAAATTATCAGAGATAAGGTAGAAAAATATAAGAAAACTGGTCCTAGGCATCAATCCAAAATACAAAAAAAAAATAAGATGCATATAACTAAATAACTCAAAACCATGGTATGCTATTACTTAATTCCAATACAAAAAAAACTTAATGGGTTACTATAAAACTCATGCATCACTCAAAGTACCATATAGGAAGCCCACTGACAGATATTTATAAGATAATTTCATTCTTGGTGCTGCCTCCGAGATCTTTATATGGGAGTACGATCGAATTCAAAACGACCACCTCTGAGGGAACTTTGACATCATTACCTGTGATAAATAAGGAACTGCAAAAAGGCTACATATGAACAGTACTTCAATATACAAACTGAATTCCTTTTATGAATGTCAGGTCAGGAAGGGATGTCCCTAAAGAAAATAAATTAAAATAAGCTAAGTATATTGCTAGATAATAGCGAGAAAAAAAAATCCAGTTTGGGAGAATGTGAGGTCAATTTAGTTTATTAACTCTAGCATAATGTATTCCCTATATTTTTTTTCATTGAGGGTTCTTCTCTATAGCATATATTCAATATGACATATTATTGAAACCTGCATTTATAGAAACTACTCTCGTTTTACAGATTAGAAATAGCAAAATTAATTTCAGTTTTCGAATAGAAAAGACATTTCTATCATTAAGCAAAACAATTAACCATTCTAGTTACGCTACAATCTTTAAATTTGACGACAGAAGTTGTTACCCCTAATAGTGCTGTGTGGTAAAACTAACCTTTTTCTCTTGTGAAAAGATGAAGCATCATTTTTAGTGACATTCATTTAATATGAATGTCACTTCATTTTATGTGAACTAAGTGCCATGTTAGAAATGAATAGTGTGTTATAGTATTTGGTAACATTAATAACACAACTAAGATGTTATGGAACTTCAAACCGAGATATTTACAGGACCACTGCCGGTGTTGGGGAGTTGTCATCGACTTTTGACCGATTTCAAAATATTGGGGAAAAAATATCTAAAGGCATAAAGGGGTTTGCTTTTCAAATAAGAGCTGCTCAATCAAACAGACAAACTACAAACAATGAACAAAACAGGCAAAAAATAGCTATAGATAAGAATGTCATGCTCGTAGACAACAGTACACCATTTTAAGGAGTAATGTCTGTAATGACTTTTAAGCAGTATTGCAACTTTCAACATTATTTCAATACCAGCTGTGTTGCTTCCTGTATTTTTGCTCTTTTCCTAAAATTTAATTACTTTACTTCATTATCCTCATGAAATTTTAGGTTCCTAAAAAAGTATTCCTCTTGACCAATGCTGAAAATCCATTACAAAAACTAAAATTGAAATTATTGTCCTCATGAAATTTTTGCCTCTTGACGAATGTTGAAAATTAAAAAACTAGAATTGAATTTGTTAATTATCCACATGATAATCTTGCCTCTTTAGAATTGCGTCCTCTTGACTAACGTTGAGAATCCATTAAATTTTAATTTTTTTTATTGATGTTGGAAGTCCATACCCTGACTCTGGTCTTGTTAAACTGGTTTAATAAAAACAATGTAGATTGTGAAATAGCATTATAAAGACAGCTCTAAGATGTTTGCATAAGCATAATAAATAATTTTAAAGGTTATGCAAAAAAAAATAAAACCCATCAAAAGACAACTGGAGGCACTATGGCATGTGACTATAGATTTTTCATTAACTGTAATTTATTGAGACTTACCAAGAATTGTAATAGAAGGATTAAGTTTGCCATCACTGTTGAAAAGGGGTACATTATCCATCTTGGCAAAAGGTTTGTTTGGATTGGGATCACACGGTGTTCCTTCCAGTCGAGTCCATGCTCCAACAGTAGAATTCCACCCCACGACACTGAAAAATTGACAGCTCTGTTACATTTCTTTTCAAATTTTCTTAGATTCTCGACTAGTACTATAAAATATCTAAATATGTAACCCCTAAAAACTACAGATACATAGCAGTTGTAATTAAAGTACAGTATAGCAAATGAAAATTCAAAATAAGCAAGATGGTACAAATTCATGAGCCTCTGAAAGGCTTTAGTATTTGATTTCAGAAGCAAGAGAAAGTTAGATGTAAAAAGAATTCTACAATTTCTCTTTTATCTCATACTCTGTCTTCCTGAACTATAAACAGGAATAGATATTCATCTTTTCCCCCAGTTTCCCAACAGTCTTCGTCCTGCCACTTCAACATTCATTGATTACCTGAGTCGACTGTTCCTTGTCCAAACCACCTCAATCTTTGAGTTCTTGGTCTTTTTTCCCAGCTGCTGGACACCACTCTCCTTCACCAGTTTCTTGTTGGCAATACATTCTTCCAAGCTTGGCATAGAAAGTAACACCATATACAAATACTTTAAATTTTCTGTCTGTGCCCATGTTTCTTCTGCAGTGATACAGTCCTTTAGTACACATAACTCTGATATATTTACTAATGGGGACACCACTCACAAGGCTTTTTCAACTCCTGCAGTTCAAGGTGTCCTCTGGGTAACGGAAAAGCTCTGCCTCTTCTAAAACCTACTCCTCTATCACAAAGGAGTTTCCAGCTCTTCCATCATAATTTGGAAGATCAATCAGTCCATGTAGGTTTTTTAATCCATGCCTCATAATTTAACATCATCTGTTACATTCGGTGAACAGGATAAAGCTAAACCCCCTCCTCTCCCATATCAACCATTAGGAAAATTTATCAATTGGCTTTCTTTCCAGCCTCATCTTTGTTTTCCTCATGTTGATGTTCAATCCCTTCATCATTCCCCTCTTACACCTTACAATAACTCCTATGGGACTCTTTCCTCCACTACTGTGTAGCTTCCCGCATAACAAAACAAAACAATAAAGAGCTCAGCGCTGAACCTTGAAGTGCAACACTTATCTTGAACCCTTCTGATAATCTTGCCATTGTATTTGCTCTATAGATCTACTGTTATTGTATTTTACCAATAATTTCTCTTAGCTCATGACTTCATACTGGAGATTCAATTTTTTTTTTTTGCAATGGCATTTAAATTCCTAGTCTTTCATAATAACAGTGTTTCCGTTGTTCTTTGGCATGAAGATAAACTGACAATACACTAAACCAGCCTTTCTTCTAGTGCCTTTTTTTAAAATTTTCAGAGTATGATGAAAAAGTTCTAAGACAGTAATTTCTAAACTGCAAAGCATCCCCTTTACCATTGTATACAGTACTATTATTATACAAGACTTTTTGTACTCTCCTGGCCATATATATCTTCCATTATCAAATTTTCTTATGCAGTACACTAGTAAGCTCATAGGAGACAGGATCTCCAGCTACTTTTAGCAAGTTCCTTATTCTGGATGCACCTGGAGTTTTTCCATTCTCCATCTTCACGAGGGATTTTAACCTATCCAGCAATAGTTCTCTTTTAGTTCCACTATTATATCAACATCATAAAGTTCATATTAATATTTGCAACCATCTTATTCCCTGACTGGTTACCAACATCAATAAAGAACACAAGAGAGTATAAAAGCCTTGGATAAAGAAAGTAATATACTTACGTATAAAGGACACAGCTATGCTCTTCAATGGTACTATTCCCAAGAACAATTGATTCCCGAATGCGAACTCCAGCACCTATGACTGCATTTTTTCCAATGCTCACATTTGGTCCAAGCTGAAAAAACACGAACTTCATATATTAAGGTTCACTAGAATCAATTTAAAATTAAGTACTGTACTCTTATTAATACATTTTAAAATCAAGCTTACTGAGTTCTAAATATTTCCCGTTATAAATAAAAACTTTTTAACATAACTTTCCAATTACCCTAATCTATCTTATTAAATACAAAAGACAGAAATCCAAATAGATATCCAAAAGTTTGCCTCATACAAAATAGATTATTGGCTTTTCAAATGAACCAATGGTAACTCAAGTTGAACTCTTGCCTGCACACAAACCTGCCTCAATATCATCTCATCCCTCTTCCATAATACAACTTCATAGGAAACTTTCTTTTGGCAGCTTTATTTCAGCATCTTAAAATCATGCAAGTACTGTATAGCCTCAAAGTATTTACTGTAATTATGTTTAGATATTTTACATCAAATTTATAACTACTACTAATAAAAGTCTGATTTCTTAAATCATGTTTCTACCTTGTTCTACATTTATGTAAAAAATATTAAGAATACATGAAAATATAAATTTTTAAAGTAATATGTATTTTCCCCTAACTATACAAACCCCATTCCTTTAATTAGGGAGACTAATTCAGCGTGAGCTGAAAATGGTCATTAGAAATGTTAACGAGGGGTTAACCAGCTGGAGGAGGGTGCACGTAGGAAGCCCCAGCCTCTTCCCCAGCTGGAATAGCTCACTTTTGAGCCTTCAGCCAAGGACTGAAAGAGGTGGGTGAGGAGGAAAGTTAAATTAAAGGACTCAGATTTGTATAGCTATGAAAAATACAGATGACTTTAAAAATTTGTGATTTGTTCCTACGTAACAGACAAACCATCATCCTTTAATTAGGATGACTTAGTGCTTGGTGTGTTCGAAGTCCAATTAGAACCAAACTGGATGCTTCATTTTCTAACCGGGAAGTATCCACCGCTTGGACCTACCTTACATTGTTTTTCATAGGATTGAAAAGACTAGGAGGGCCAGGTCTGCATATGGATGCATGTACTTTATGAAATAAAGAAACCCTTTCCCTAAAGGGGTATCAGTTGGATATCCTATACATGTAAGCTGATCAGTAGGTCGATATAAATTCCACACCACCGTCGTTTAGGGAGGATGAGGGATATACAGTACTTCTTTAGACATAAAGAATGGAGACACAAAGACTAGTTTACAAGCATCAGGTCCGATCCTGCATATAATGATTGCATTGATGTGCAGATACCTCTTTTCTTGATACTAGGCACACGAGACAACCAGGTTGTCTGGGTGTGCTCCCCGCCCTTCCCATGACGCATCTGAGAACAGCTGCATGTACGGAGGCACAGAGTTGAGTGGGACTCCCCTGGTGAGATTTTCCTTGTCGAACTACCAGGCAAGATCGGCTCAAACCTCCTGTCCCACTGGAGCAGGATGGAACAGGGATCCCTGTCGGAAGACTTAATGATCCTTCACACACCACTGCGGGTATTTCAGGCGGAGACACCCATGACGAACGAGCTTCTCTGAGGAAAAGTGGCTGATAAAAGACTGCCAGCGATGGGCTGGTATTTTTGTCTTCAACAGGAATGGTTGCTCAACCTCCTTGATCCGGCATGCGATTGTCTGACCATGGGAACTCCACTGTGGTGGCACAGGAACCTCTCTATGAGGCTTCACAGTCCTTTTGGGCTGGAAGAGGGCCACCAGAGTCCCTGACAATCTGGCCCCCACCAAGCCTTTGACCACTGGCATCACCAGAAATGCAGGGGAACCTAAGGAAGCCAAGACTTCCTTAGGTCAAACTTGTTATCAGCAGTCTGGATGGAGATGGGTGGAGAGCTTCCACCTTTCATAGGAGTGTGACGAATACTTAGGATAACCCACGCCGCCCACAAAACCTAAAAAGCCCACCAATGCATATCCAAGGGCTCCATGCTCCTGAAGTATACTCACTGGGATCAACCCATGGGCATTTGCACAGGGGCAGCGGTAGCAGCACCTGAGGAGACCGAAGCAGCCAAAGACTTCCTTAGTGACTTCTTGGGCATTACCAGGACAGACCCAATGAAGGCTTAGCTCGCTTCTCTCCCTTCAAAGTGTATACTTCCCACTGCACAGGAGTTCATGGCCTTCACTCAGTGTCATGGGGATGATTGCGCACAATCGTGTCCCCTACAAGATGTACAGAGGGAATGAGGATCTACTGTACAGCAGGTTTACTCATAAACTGATTACAATGTCCACCCCTCCTGCACCAAATACAAACATCTTGCTTAGCTTCCATCACAATTCCAATGATCCTTTCACTTACTTAAATAGAAAAACATGCATAAAAAGTTTGATAAGGAGCTGACTTTACATGCGTAATTGGGAACGGCCAAATCTTAAGTGACCTATTCTGACTGGGGAAGGGAGCAGGGCTTCTCACCCGCATACTCCACCAGCTGGTTAATCACTCGTTAACAATTCTAAAAACCTTCTCCAGCTCAAGGCGAACCAATCTCCCTAATTAAAGGACGACGGTTTGTATGTCTTGTAGGAACAAAATCTTTCTGTTCAAAGTTACAATACAGTACACGAGAAACTACACAATCCTTACAACTGCAGTAGGATCAACAGTGGCAGATGGATGGATAAACACATCACCAGAAATAGTAGGCTTGTCGGGTCCATTTACAGCTAAACGTTCCTTCTTCAGTTTCTGATACAGTTGCAAGTAGTGACGATTTGCATAGATTGCTGAACCAGCTGTTTTAATCTGGGACCACCACCTGGAACATTTTAAAAGCAATATTGGTAACCTCAAGTAATTTTTCATAGATAAAAGTGACATAAAACCCTCATTAATATCTTACTATGAACCAAACCCACATAGTACATGTTAAAACATTTCATAAAGAAATTACAATGCTGGGTAGGAGAAAGATTAGTTTTGCCTATGTTACATTTGCAAGTGTTCATTATTTTGTCTCCTTGGTTGCTGAAACAGGAAAATTTTTCTTTACATTAATTTGGACATTAGTTAATGGTACAAGATGTTGCCTTACAGTGATTTTAACATATGTTATTGATACAAAAACAACAGCAGGTCTGAAGAAATTAGGTTGCATCACAATTAGATTGAATTACCAAACGAAAAATGGAGTTTTTATGATAAAACAAAGTTTTGTGAATACTTACCTGGCAGTTATATATACATAGCTAATTATCTCTATTTCGGCAGAATTTTTCTAAAACTAGGCAACCGCCTTGTGGTGGTTGGGTGGTAACACCCGTTAAAGGGTGGTAGGAGGAATCATTCCCGTTTTCTGTTCTTCAGTTCATCTATGCCCGACCTGTCTCCTGAGGGGAGGTGGGTGGGCCTTCGAATGTATAACTGCCAGGTAAGTATTCACAAAACTTTGTTTTATCATAAAAACTCCATTTTTATGAATAGAACTTACCTGGCAGTTATATATACATAGCTGATTAACACACTTGGAGGAGGGTGATAGACAGTAACATCGTTGGGGAAACAACCAAAAAAGTTGTAGGATAAATAAACACCTTGATTCCTTACCTGCTAAGGTAGCTGACTTCAAAGGTTCCTGCCTCTTGAGTCGCTTTCCCTTAGGAGTGTCAGCCAGGATGTGACCTGCAGTGCTGAAAAACACTCAATCGAGTCTGTCAACGGGGTGAGACCAACAATCTGACTAGACTTCAGGACTACCTATTGCCCAAAATAAAGAACCGCAACTTTACCAAACCAACCACCTAACATTTGCAAAGTAGATAAAAATTATCTAACTAGACTGAGGTGACTGTACACAAGTCGAAGTCCTCAGACAACCAATAAAAAATACACCAACCTATGTACAAGTAAACAAAACTAAGGTTGAGGGGAGGTAGTAACTCCTTTGCCTAATACAGAAGCCGTAGCTACGTATGGTCCCAAGGTATAACATTTCTCATAATCCACCCTCACCTCTCTGAGGTAATGAGAGGCGAACACAGAGTTGCTCCTCCAGAATGTCGCATCCATAATTTGACGGAGCGACATGTTCTTGCGGTAAGCAAGCGAGGTCGCAATGGCCCTCACTTCGTGAGCTTGCACTTTTAAAAGTCCGAAGTGTTCCTCCTCACACAAGAGATGCGCTTCTCTTATCACTTCCCTCAGGAAAAAGGACAAAGCGTTCTTGGAAAGGGGCTTTTGAGGATCTTTCACAGAACACCACAGGGAGCTAGAAGAGCCTCTCACACTTTTTGTACGAGACAAGTAGGTCTTGAGGGCTCGTACTGGACAGAGCAGCCTCTCTTGCTCTTGACCCACTAGGTTGGTCAAGTTAGGAACCTCAAAGGTCCTCGGCCAGGGCTTAGAAGGGTTCTCGTTCTTAGCGAGAAAGTCTAATCTCAAGGCACAAACTGCCCCATTCAGATTGAAGCCTACCTGTTTTTCAATTGCATGGACTTCACTAACTCTTTTAGCTGTTGCTAAGGCCAAAAGAAAGAGGGTCTTCTTGGTAACCTCCCTAAGGGGAGCCTGTGAGATGGGCTCAAATCTCTTGGTGCAGAGAAATTTAAGAACCACATCAAGGTTCCAAGAAGGGGGCTTTAACTGGGTCTGCTTGGTCGTCTCAAAAGACTTCAAGAGGTCATGTAATTCCGTATCGCGAGACAAGTCCAAGCCTCTATGCCGACAGACGGAAGAGAGCATACTTTTGTACCCTTTGATAGTGGACACAGCTAGCTTAGCGTCCTGTCTGAGGTACAACAAGAAATCCGCAATCTGGCTCACAGAGGTAGTGGATGAGGAAATCTTGTGCTTCCTACACCAAACCCTAAAAGTCTCCCACTTGGACTGGTAGACCCTCTGCGAAGAGACCCTCCTCGCTCTGGCGATAGCTTTCGCAGCTTGCGCTGAAAAGCCTCTCGATCTGACGAGCTTCTCGATAGTCTGAAGGCAGTCAGATTGAGAGCGAGGGGGTTTTGATGATATCTCTCGAAGTGGGGTTGTCTGAGCAGATTTGGACTTGCAGGGAGGCTTCTTGGAAAGTCCATCAACAAGTCCACCACCTCCGTGAACCATTCCCTCATCGGCCAGAACGGAGCTATCAGGATCATCCGTCCCGAATCGAGGAGGGCGAATTTCCTGACTACCAGATTGATGATCTTGAACGGGGGAAAAGCATAAGTGTCCATCCCCGTCCAATCCATCAAGAAGGCGTCTACTGCTATTGCCTCTCTGTTCGGAACTAGGGAGCAATAGATGGGGATCCTCTTGGATAAATTGGAGGCGAAAAGATCGATGAGGGGTCTCCCCCACAGCCTCCAGAGACTCTGACAGACCTGTTGGTTGAGGGTCCATTCTGTGGGAAGGACCTGCCCTTTCCTGCTGAGCATGTCCGCCCTCACATTCTTCTGTCCCTGAACAAACCTCGTCAGCAGGCTTATCCTGTTCTCCTTCGCCCAAAGAAGGAGCTCTCTTGCTGTCTCGAAGAGAGACAGAGAGTGAGTCCCTCCTTGCTTCCTGATGTAAGCAAGAGCTGTGGTGTTGTCTGAGTTGACCTCCACAATCTTCCCAGACACCAAGTCCTTGAAGGCCTTTAGCCCCAGAAAAATGGCCATCAGCTCCTTGTTGTTGATGTGCCATCCCAGCTGAATTCCTTCCCAATAGCCTGAGACCTCCTTGCTTCCTAGTGTTGCCCCCCAGCCTGACTCTGATGCGTCTGAAAACAACACTAGGTCTGGGTTCTTCTTGTGTAAGGAGATCCCTTCCCCTAACAAGGGTGGGTTCAGCCACCACTTCAGAAGAGTCTTGACTTCTATTGGAATGGGGAAGGAAAAGGAGTCTTCCTGCATCTTTCTGTTCCATGTCTTCGAAAGAAAGTGCTGAAGAGGCCTTAGGTGGAGTCTCCCCAGAGAGACAAACAGTTCGAGGGAGGATAGAGTCCCCAGCAAACTCATCCACTCCTTCGCTGTGCATCTCTTCTTGTCCAGGAAAGTTCTGACTTTTACGAGACACTTGGTCTGTCTTTCCTGAGAGGGAGAAGCCCGAAAAAGAACTGAATTCAGAACTATCCCCAAATAGAGAATAGTCTGATTCGGTCTGATCTGAGACTTCTCCCTGTTGATGACCAGGCCTAGATCTTGAGCCATCATAAAAGTCTTCCGTAAATCCTCCAGACATTTCTCCCTCGATCGTGAACGAATCAGCCAATCGTCCAGATAGAAGGATATCCTTATTCCCTCCTGATGCAGCCAACCTGACACATTCGCCATTACCCTGGTGAAGACTTGAGGAGCCGTGCTGAGACCGAAGCAAAGAGCTCTGAATTGGAAGCACTTGCCCTCCATTACAAACCTCAGGTACTTCCTCGAAGTCGGATGGATGGGGACATGGAAATATGCGTCCTGCAAGTCGAGGGACACCATCCAGTCCCCTGGACGTACTGACGCCAGCACCGACTGAGTCCTCTCCATGGAGAACTTTGTCTTCTCCACAAATACGTTGAGAGCGCTGACATCCAGGACGGATCTCCATCCGCCCGAGTTCTTGGGGACCAGAAACAGGCGATTGTAAAAGCCCGGGGAGACTAGATCCCGAACCGGTTCTATCGCCCCCTTGTCTAGCATTTGGTTGACAAGGTCTACTAGGGCCTTCTGTTTCCCAGGATCTGAGTACCGGGCTACTAAGGCCAGCGGAGCATCCGCGAGAGGAGGTTTTTTCAGAAAGGGGATCTTGTATCCTTCCTTGATGACTGAGAGGGACCAGGAGTCCGCCCCTCTCCTCTTCCAAGACTGCCAAAAACCTGACAGTCTTGCGCCTACTGTCTGGAGGAGACGAACTTCATTTTCTGGAGCGAGGTCTGAAAGAACCCCTGGTAGATCTTGGTCCTGAATCTTGCCTTCTCCCTCTAAAATCTGATCTTGAAGTAGTCCTGCCCCGAAAGGGCTGCTGGAATCTCCTTTCCTCCCGTTTCAAAGAAGAAGGAGGGGCTGCAAATGGCTTACGAGCAGAACGAGATAAAAGGTCTTGGGTGGCTTTTTGGGCCAGAGAACGCGTAATGTCATTAACCAGGGACTCGGGAAAAAGATGTTGAGAGAGGGGGGCGTAAAGAAGCTCAGACTTTTGAGCATTGGTAACAGACCTAGAAGCAAAAGAGCAAAGCAGAGCTCTCTTCTTTAGGACCCCAGCTGAGAACAGAGCAGCCAACTCATTCGCCCCATCTCTGAGGGCCTTATCCATACAGGACATAATGCTGGTAAGGTCCCTAGATCTTTCCATCTGTTCAGTTTTCCTTGCGAGAGTCCCAAGCGACCAGTCTAGGAAACTAAAAACCTCAAAGGCTCTAAAAATACCTTTGACGAGATGATCCAGCTCCGACATCGACCACATGACCTTGGCTGAGTTGAGAGCATGCCTTCTAGCAGAGTCCACTAAACCAGAGAAGTCACCCTTGGAGGAGGAAGGCACTCCCAGACCCAAAGGTTCTCCAGTTGCATACCACATACCCGCTCTTGAAGCAAGACGAGCTGGTGGAAACGAGAAGGAAGTCTTAACTGTTTGTCTCCGCTCCATCATCCAGTCATCAATCTTCGTGAGAGCCTTCTTTGCGGAGATAGACAGCTTCATCTTGATGAAGGCCGACTGTTTCTTGGCCTTCTTTCTGTTAAATTGGGACTGAGGAGATTGAGGGGCAGCATGTTGGAATTCCTCTCCAAAAAGTTCAAGAAAGGAGCGAGAGAGAACTTTGTAATCTCCCACAGCGTCGGCAGGATTATCATCGTCATCAGAAACATCCTCGAGGTCCTGATCCACATCCGCAATATCCTTCGAAAAAGAAGGATCCTTAGAACCCGACAAGGGCAAATCAAAGGCATCATCCTGCAAAAGACGGGTTGCATCCTGGAGTCCCGCGCTAGAAGAATCCTTGGGACGAGAGGCAGTATCGTCCCGAAGAGGCAGGGTGGTATCGCCCTGGAACCGAGAACGAGAGGCAGAG
This sequence comes from Palaemon carinicauda, assembly GCF_036898095.1. Classification (NCBI taxonomy): domain Eukaryota; kingdom Metazoa; phylum Arthropoda; class Malacostraca; order Decapoda; family Palaemonidae; genus Palaemon; species Palaemon carinicauda. The sequence continues at coordinate 71,349,447 of NC_090754.1, forward strand.
TCGTTCTGTCGTCGAGAGCGAGAGGCGGTATCGTCGTGGCGGCGAGAATGAGAGGCGGTATCGTCGTGGCGGCATCGTCGTGGCGTCGTGAACGAGAGGCGGTATCGTCGTGGCGTCGAGAACAAGGGTCGGTATCGTCGTGGTGTTGTGAACGAGAGGAGGTATCGTCGTGGCGAAGCGAACGAGAGGAGCTATCGTCGTGGCGAAGCGAACGAGAGGAGGTATCGTCGTGGCGAAGTGAACGAGAGGAGGTATCGTCGTGTCGAAGCGAACGGGAGGCGGAATCGTCTTGGTATCGAGAACGAGAAGCAGCGTCGTTCGATAAGGTATCGTCCCGGTATCGAGAACGAGAAAACGTATCGCCCTGGTATCGCGAAGAAGTATCGCCTGGCGAAAGCACACATTCCTCATCCTGGCGTAGAGAGGGAGAAGTTTTCTTTATAGAAGAACTCTGTTCTCTCTTAGAAGCAGACTTCTTAATCGGCAACGAGTCGTCTTTACGTCTGTCAGACTGGGCGTGAGGGCGGCTAAAGGCTTGTACTAAAGTCAAAAGTTGTTCCTGCATGACAGACATAAAGGATTTAGCAACATCAGCTGGGTCTTGCGGACCCGAAGGGGGGGCTGACGAATAACACTCGTATCTTCGGCAGCAGGCTTCGTCCTTTTCACAGGCACGGAGTCGAAATCATCCTCCGACGGACAAGGTTCATAACTGCTAGAACCGGGAGAGAAAGAACGAGACCGTTCGTCGCGGTTCCATCTCCTCTTAGTAGGTCTTGAAGCTTCATACTTCCATTTACGTCTGGACGAATTCGGAGAAGAAAACAACACATCCGACACGTCTTTCCCGTGACGGTCAAGAGCAGCCTGGGAATCGACAACAGGACTGTCTGAGGCGACGGCTGACCAAGGGTACGTACCTCTCACCCCCTTTCGGTCATCGACGTACCTTCTCCCTTGGTCCTGGGAGCTTGGTAGAGGTCTAGGCCTAGGGGTATGACAGATTCGGTCAGTCGCCACCTCCACTGCACTTTCACTTTCCTTACCTTTAAAGGCCTCCAGTTGTTCTTTAATGGCCTTCAACTCGGCCGTCAGGCTAGCGTACCGAGGGTCATCCGTAGATACGGAACCTGTAGGAGGTGCAGGAGTTACTACCTCAAGGGAAGGATCAACTTCCAAAGAGGAATCAATAATAGGATCAATAGATAAATCTACGCTAAGTTCGTCTTCCTTACCACTAACAGACTTAGACTTAGACCTAGAAGCTCTCCTAACTCTATCGAGCTCTAGCTTACGCACATAGCGCTTCATAATTAACCAATCTTTCTCATCCAAAACCTTACATTCCCCACACCTATTATCAAGGGCACAAACAAAACCCCTACAATGAGAACAAACAGTGTGAGGATCAACCGCCATTTTGGGTAGTCTCACCTTACATTCCTCATTCGCACAGATACGGTAATGACTCTTTTCACTCATAATGAAAAACAGCAAAAAAAAAAAAAAAAGGCTAAGAGAAAACAAAATACAACGATCGCCAAAACCCCAAAACAGAGTACTTCACCAAAAAAGCAGACTGGTACACCGAGCAGGGAAAGCGAAGAAAAACTCTTAATGACGGACCAACGTGTTATCGATCCGGCCGGCAGAGATGAACTGAAGAACAGAAAACGGGAATGATTCCTCCTACCACCCTTTAACGGGTGTTACCACCCAACCACCACAAGGCGGTTGCCTAGTTTTAGAAAAATTCTGCCGAAATAGAGATAATTAGCTATGTATATATAACTGCCAGGTAAGTTCTATTCATAAAAATTATTTTTTTTAAGCCTCTAGTAGGTAGTAGGGTGGGCAAGGCATCAGCCACCTGTTGAGATACTACTGCTAGAGAGTTACTAGGTCCTTTGACTGGCCAGATAGTACTACATTGGATCCCTCTCTGGATACAGCTCATTTTTCCTTTGCCTACACACACCGAATAGTCTGGCTTATTCTTTACACATTCTAATACACTAAGATAACCAATAAAGTCTTCTTCAATCTAGGGGTTAACTACTGCACTGTAATTATTCTGTGGCTATTTTCCTCTTAGTAAGCATAGAAGAGACTCTTTAGTTATGATAAGCAGTTCTTCTAGAAGGACACTCCAAAATCAAACCATTGTTGTCTAGTGCTGGGTAGTGCCATAGCCTCTGTACTGTAGTCTTCCACTGCCTTGGGTTAGAGTTCTCTTGCCTGAGGATACACCCAGTCACACTATCATATATTTCCTTATTTCCTTTTCTCAATGAGCTATTCTCCCTGTTGCAGCTTAGCTAATAATAATTAAAGCATTGTGTCTTGGATCAATTATTGTTATGTGACCTTGTAGGCTGTCAAATTTCAACTTTTCCTGCTCCAACTTCTTCCCACATATAAGTAATCTTTCAAGTCAGACCAGCAAGTCTATGAATATGAGTCCTGGGTATGCATCAATAACTTCATTTCATTAATATGCATCGATAACTTCATTTAATCAATACAATGATTATCCTACAGAACTGTAACATACTTTGGTACAGGTAATAGACAAAGCAACACAGCTATGGGATACTAACTTGCCCAACTCCAAAACCATTCTTATCTGCCTGTCCATTTGCTGTTTCTTTTTATAATCCTATACTTCTGGGTTTGAGGTGCCAATGGTCTCCAAGGACATTCCTGTGAAAGGCTAGAACAGGGAATCCAATATGACATAATTACCAAGGCAATATCGTTTCCCTTGCTCTAGGGGCAGTGTATCAACATGCAAAGCACGGACTCAGTGTGTATAGGGAAGACCTGCAAGTTCAGACTCATTTGAACTTTCCATAACACCCTAGTAGCTAAAAATTGTCTGCTATGAGTGATATCAGGTATAGTTTCCTAGAAAGGAACCATCCTCTTAGTTATCCCCAACGTCTCTACATCACAACAAGCCCTCAGGGTTAGTGGAGTGTGGAAAAAACATCTATCATATCATTGAGTGTCTTCAAGCACAATATTAAGAAACCAAATTCAGGTTTTTCTTTTTGGGGGGAATAATTAATGAATATAAAGCATGCTTCAGGTTACAGCACCGGCATTCGAGTAGTGTATATTTCCATACATATGATGACCTTTAAATAAGATGTCGAAAATTAGGGAAAATTTTACTGAATTTAGTGCATCTCTCACTTATAATACAACTGGTAAATTACAAAATTATCAGTGTTTAGGCTAGCTTTTGCTGTATCCTTAGAAATCCAGAATAAATTAAATAAAGGCGATTTTATATTGTTTTTTCTTAATCACGCTGTCTAAAATGGAATGTATTGTTTTGTTGACATTCCATCACTGAGCATAATCAAATTAAACGCATTTACACGTGTATAGGTTAGCTTTTGCAGCAACAGATATCTTATCAAGTATGGGTTACGTATTGATGATGTTAGAACTAATGTTCTTTTACTTACTTTATCCTTAGAAATGCAAAATACTGTAAATTCAATAAGAGCAATTTTATAACATATTTTTCTAAAACACACTGCCTAAAACAGAAACCATTTTTTTTCCACGTTTCATTGCCAATCATAAAAAAGTAATGCATTTACACATGCATGTGATGAATAATGACACTAAGAGATTTTTAGCAAAGATAAGGGTCATAGTGGACCAAGTCCCTATCCACATTGTTAACTTTGGATATGAGGATGACCTAGACTCTGCAGAGAACGAAACCTTAATGCTGGGTTACTAAGATAAGCCTTCGGGTTGTTCAAAGAAATATCCGAGGTACATCTCAATAACCGCTTCACTGCTTAGGTTGGATCCAAGTCAAGGCTCCACTAAGCAGGCTACAGGTCCACCAGGATTTGGTTCACTTGCATCCCCCATGGACACCTTGCTGATAGCTAGAATAATAGAGACATCGATCAGCTCTCTCTATGGCCAGCCCACTCAAGATGCAGTACACTTAGAACTGCCTTCTACTTTCTTCCTGCTCCAGCCTGAGGATTTGGCTGTGGCTGGGGCTTCAGGTTACCAGCTTCCATGGAAGGCTCTTGCGGGAGCGCTTCCCTCTGGTCCTTTGGATTAAGCTATCGCAGTCTTCGGGTTACCAGCTTCCAAGGAGGAGGGTTCAGGGAGGTCTCTTCCTTGTCCCTGCAGACTCTGCTGTGGCTGGACCTTCGGGGTATAAGCTTTTAAGGTAGGCTCTAATGGGGTCTCTTCTTTCTGGTTCTAGGGATTCAGCTGTGGCTAGGCTTTCAGGTTCCCAACTTCCAAGGAAGGATCCATAGGAAGCACTTCCTTCCACTCCAAGTGATGAAGAGCATTCAGTAGTGGGGGGATGTGGCAGAAGGGGGCTTCTGCCAAGGATACTTAGGAGGAGAATTTAGTAATCAACCCTTGGTGATCCTGTGATAGATGTGCATTCTGGCCTGATTTGAATGTTTAATCATAAATATACAGATTTGCCATTCAAATTTAAAAACCTGCGTCATTTCCAGACTTAATGTGGAGATTCAAAGATCCATCTCTTAGGGCATGTCTCAAGCTAACTACTAAGGAGAGAATTCTGATGCCATTCAAGACTGCTTTCAATACCTTTACAGAAGGAGCATCAGATGATGGGGGTTTTCTTCTTGACCACAGTTTGCTTGATACTTAGGTGAATAGAACGACTGCTTAACCAAAAATTCCCCTTTTTGGCTAAAATGGCAAAATTAGCTCCAGAGTCAATAAGGGAGGTGCTGCTTAAAGGTAATTTTACCTTGCCCAAAGAGTGTAGCCCCTTTTTGGGAGTATACCCCAAGGAGTTTGAAGGCTTCACAGCACTAAAAGGGTTTTGGGAAGTCTTCCATCCTAAAATGCTCAGGTTGGGACCAATAAATTGGGGGACCATTTCCCTCTACTCTACTCCCAAATCACCTTTGGAGTGTGAAATTTGGTGCCAAACAGACATTGTTCAACTTGGTGTCAGCCTTAACTTCTTTGAAAGTGGAGGCCTATAGAGGAATCCCAGATGGCCACTGCGGCAGTAGTCAAGTTACTATGTAAGCCTTGCAGAACTTTATTAGAGCAAAGTTTGAACTTTGATCAAGAGAAAGCGGAGGTAGAGGAATTTTCGTATAATGATCACTGTGCAGATCATTATACGAATGGACATAGCAATGGCCACGTCACTTCCGAAAAAATGGAGAAAACAAGAAAGCTTCCTTTCATAAATCTGCAACCTATAAGATCCAGCAGCAGTCTCAAAACCATCCCAGAAAAAGACCAACTCATGATTTCCCTCCCAAGCTTTTACTACACAGAAGTTTAATCGAGAGGAACGAGGACAGCAAAACTACTACCTTCTAAGGTGAGGCATTGAGATGACAATACCCCATCCCAAGGCCAGTTAAACTTTGGCTTTAGAGCAAGAGGAAGCCATTGGAGATTATTCAAAGGAAACAGAGGCACTAGTAAACCAAATAGAGGCAAAGGATCCTGTCAATAAGGAGCTTTGGGTTGGGGTTCGTCTACATCGTTTTCAGGAATGTTGGACCTTTTCTTGGTGGGCGCAGATTAATCTCAATAGGTCTTGGTTGGTTCTGGATAGCAAAACCCCCATCCTCACCACATATTTCATTTGGCCAAAAGCCTGGAAGTCATCTCCTTTGTAAAGAAGTCATAGAAAGGTGCAAGTTTTGAAAATTCAAGGCCAGACTATGAAGTGTACCAAAGCAAGACTCCCCAGAGAGAAGAGCGATCCTTGTTCTGCATGACTGAGAGCTTTGACCTGTACTATAGATCTAAAAAATGTTCCTATTGCCTACCACCTCCAACCTTATCTAGGGTTTCAGCTTGAGAGTGGGTAGTACAGGTTCAAAGCAATGCTATTGGCCTCACCATTCCTGCAAGAATGTTTACAAAGCTAATAAAGGTAGTGATCAAACTCCTACTGTTGCAGGGCGTTCAGATCATAGCTTAATTAGACGACTGGCTGATTTCTGCCGAGACAAAAAAATAATGTCAAATACACATATCAGGTTTTGAACATTCTTCAATACCTAGGTTTCCTGTTCAACTTTGCAAAATCAATACTAATTCCAAGAAGGATATTTCAATTGTTAGGTCTCCAATGGAATTTGGGGAAGGCCGCATTAAGCCTTACGAAAGCTCCTCGGCAAAGAATTCTAAGCAAGATCAGATAATTTTTTTAACCGCTTCTCTAATAAGCGGCATCTGGAGAAAATTTTGGGCCATCTTCAGTTTTACTTGATAGTCAACCAAGTGTTAAAGAACAGGTTAAAAGACCTCAATTGGGTGTGGCGAAGGGCTCAGTTGCCTGGTTGGTCAAAGAGAATTCTCAGGCCATGGACAACACCAAATACCATGGCCACATCAGTCCCATTTGTTCTCCCTCGATTATCAGGATTATTCATGCAGATGCATCATGGTCGGGTTGGAGAGATCATTCAGAAGACACCTTTATGTTCAGAAAATGGTCCCCTCAGTTTGCATCATTTCACGTGTGTTGGAACTGATAGCAGTCTTCCAGATACTGAAAAGAATTGGTCCAAGAAGGAACTCCTATATAAGGATTTTCATACACAACCAGGAGGCTGTCTGTTGTCTCAGGAAGAGGGATCCTGCTCAAGAATTCTCAATGCAGTAACTATTCCCATCATGAAGTTTCTGAAGGCGAGAAATGTGTTCTCACCATTTCATCTGTTGTGTTCACTCAAGGTAGTGGTGGACGTTTTAGTCCTGTAATGGACCTTGGACCAGAGTTATTTTCAAGAGATTTTGGAGCTAGTTCTGGATCTCCAAATAAATGTGTTTACTACAAAAGAGAATCACAAACTTCCCTCATTTGTTGCCTCACTTGGATTTTTTCACCTGTATTTACGAGAAAGATTTCTTAGCCTACAATTTATTTCATTTCATCAGCTGCAAGAGGTCTTTATCCAGAAGACAATCTGTATGGGAGACATGGACAGGTTTTCTATGGAGTCAGTCACCTCGTCAAATTATCCCAGACTTCTTGGCTTCGTTTCTGATCCATCTCATTGAGGAGAGGAGGCTCCAGCCATCAACTATACTGTCACATAAATTTGTTTTAACAGAACCCGCTCAAGGGTGGCTTTGATGTGAATCTCGACTCAGACATGTTTTATATGATCACCCAGTGTTTTGCTTTACATTGACCATCCCCTCCCACTACTTTTGTTTATTGGTCTCTGGATAGGATGCTTGAGTTTTTGGCTAAGTTAGATCATTAATTAATTTTCCTTAAAAATCTTTACAAAAAGCTATATCTTTAATAGCTTCAATTGTGGTTTTGGAGGGACCAGGAATTCATTACAATAATCCCGGGTCGTCTTATAATTCTGATTCCAGGTATCCTTTTTCTAGAAAAAAACACACAGCCTCTTCAGAGACGAGATCTGTTTACATCTTGGCCCTATTCAGGAGATAGAAAACTCTATCCAGTGTCGACCTTAGAATTATATTTTTGTTTCCAAATACCAAAACTAACAAGTCCCTTTCAACAGGGGTTATCCATATTTTGATGACCTCCTTAATTAAAAAAGTTCCATTCGTAAAAGCTACGATGTGAAAAAAAATTGCTTCCTTCACTAGCATTCTTTGCTAATATGGAATTTCAGGGCATCCAGAGTTTTACGAGTTGGTTTAGACATAGACTACGTGAAGTAAACCTAAGCAGTAAAGTATGTACAGTATATGTGGTACTTGGCACACGGGAATGATTGAGAATAATTGTGCCCCTAGCAAGAGCAGAGTGTGCAGATTTAAAGGCGGTTCAACGAAAAACACCCTGATGTATTCGCTAACTTCCAAAAAGAAAATGAAAAGTTCACTTGAGGGCATATCTGTAAATGCATACTCTATACAGCTGAAAAATTAAGAGAAGATACTTTGACAATTAAGAGGGTGGGGTTTTTCATTTATCAAAACTCTTTTTTCATGTAACCAATTTAAAAAAAAAAAAAAAAAAAAAAAAAAAAACTACATGTATTGAAAAATTAATGTTTATTTCTCCAAAAGGGTATCTTAGAATCACATTAAGTAATTTATGGAAAGAAAGAACTCCCATTTATAAGGTATGCATTTTGACAGAGCAATGAACACAAATCTCTGGTGTTTGATGCGACCTTCAACACAGAGACAGAATGCAGTCATTAATAATACATAACTGAGGATCATATTTCCAATTTTTCCTCTACACATTATCTATTGATGAAAAAATAAAACCATAACTAACCTGTCAGTAGAATATACGAAAGCCTGTCCAGTACCAGCTATTGGCATAAGGATATCTTGTTCAAGCTGAATAGATTCTGTAAATTCACTGTCGTCACTGTAAGAGAAATTGCATAACTAAATTTCATGTGATGGCCATAAAAGCTCTAAGCCTGGTTCTTCATCTTTTCTAACAATATTGATACTTTACCAGACTACTATACTTTCTTAAAATTTATGTAAATTTTATATCATACAAAACACTAAGTAAAGATAAAGGTTAAACCTATCACCTAGATACAATTACACTAATCACTAATGTACCTTTTCACTACAGTAGACAATAAAATATTACTCATTCAAAGAAAAAAACAATAAGTAAATATCTGAGGAAAGTTACAATCTAAGAATTAAAACAATACCTGTAGAAATCCTGTCTGGAATTGAAGATTTCCCCCACACGCTTGAAAATGTCCGGAGAACAAATATACACCCCACAATTGATGAGGTTTGAAACAAAAGTGGAGGGCTTTTCAACATAATGAAGGATTTGGTGAGTTTCTTTGTCTTCAACTGAAAGGCAATAGAGCACCAGAAAGTGAATCTTTATGGTTGGTTTGTTGCAAAAACAGTAAATATCTGCAGCTTAAATACTTGAGCTTTCCATCTTACTTCTGGTTGGCCAATGAATTCGAACTATAACCTCTGGTGGGTGGTGAGCTTTAGTCAATTATCAAAAAAAAAAAAAGGAATAATAAGCTCTAAAATTACATTAATGTTTTACTGTACATAAAAGATGCAGAAGTCTTGCAATGTTTGCATATAAGATAGTAAGTTCTATATAACCATATCAAACGATAAATAATTGTGCCTTCTACAGGCTGTACCATGCAATATTTTAATGCAAACTTACAAACAGTTGAAAATTTCCTTTGTTAGATAAAGCACTAGAGTACTCTACTGTACTCTTTAAAATATCTCAGAATTTGCAACTTTAGAAAGAGTTATTAACAAAAAGCTATGGTAATAATGATATACATAAACTCAAAAAGATTTTCATTAATAAATTAATAATACTTGCCTATGCATCCATACATAGTTGATTGTTGCCTGGTAGCCTCAGTACCCATGATCGTTATCAAGGATGGGTTAGAAAGACTACTATGAAAGCTGAGCATATCCTTGAGAGGAAAATCACCACAAACATCTCCATTTAGTACAAAGAAGGCATCAGGATTACCCGAACTGATCTGGTCACGGAAGTGGTAGATGCCACCAGCCGTGCCAAGTGCTTGGTATTCTTGAAGGTATCTACAGGTATATGAGAATAAAATAAGTGTTTAAATAACAAAGAAATTACAATACTATGTGTTTTATCAATAAAAAAAAAGCATTCATTTATCCAAAACTATTCAAATCATTAGACACCAAAGGGGATTAAAACATATTTCACCATTTAAATTATATACAGTAAAAAAGTATAACAACATTCACTTAGCTGCACTCACCTTATTCTGATTTTGTAAGTAGCAATCATATCTGCCACAAACTGCTGCAACTGTTGTGCTGGGAAGTATCCCAATAGCAAAATTTCTCTCATGTCTGGAACGGAAGCACATGCTTCTATGTGATGCTGGATCATGGGCAGGCCAGCCACTGGGAATAGCGGCTTAGGTACATCGAGGGAAAGGGGACGGAAGCGAGTACCTTTAAAACCAAACAAGATAAATGATAAGCAAACTCCCATTCACATGAGAGACCCTTCAAATATTAGCAACAATGCTTTAGTTTCTGTCTCTCATTATCCATACAGTATATGTCTTTTATAATATGATATTTCTGCATTTTCATTATCACATCTTTATAATACTTTCTAAAAAGTATCATACATTATACAGAAAATTCTATGAAGGTGAATATACTGTAGTATACTGTTTTACTCACAAACAGAATTTTACCTACTTTACAGTACTGTAAAATTAACCTTTAAGTATAGTATTAGAAAGAAACTACAAAACACATTACTGTCTATTCTGGTATTAAATCATAATCAGCAATATATTTGCCCAGTAAAAATAAAGTTCTACTCAATCAATATAAAAAATGCACCATACCATCCTTAATAACTACAGAAATCCAACGCTGAAAAGGCACTTCTCTTCAAGCACAAAATAATTGCCAAATAGCCATCTTAATAAAAAGCAATAAATAGTTAACAAATAAATTCATACTCCATTTAATTGATAGAGGTATATCATTCTCGATTAAAAGACCTCCAATTATGATCATCTAATTCAGAGAAAACTCTGCTCATTACGATTATTGCTCCATCAATTTAACTAGTTTGGTTAAAGTGGATTTTGTTACTTTTGATAAATAGTGTCGGTAAGTCTCATTATATGAAAATTTCTAAAGCAACCATAAAATTAAAAGAAATATTTGACATGATTTGATGTTTTACACAATGAACAATTTAGCAATTAGGAGTTAGTTAATGATGAAATAAAGCATAGACGAGGGTTTACCTTACATATGTAACTTGTACTTTATAACAAAATAATATCCACTAAAAGACATAATACACCATCAGCTCCAAAAAAGGGGAAGCAGGAAAAGTGACCTTCCTTTTTTGTGTAAATCGTTACATTTTCTAATAATACTCTGTTAACCTTCCCCTTTCTGGTAAAGCTCTTTTTCAATTTCGTTGCCGTTTCTTTTTCGTGAGCAACGTTACACAAAAACTGCAGTACCGATTTGGACCAAACTTGGTGGTCATGTTGGGTATGACCCAAGGATGAATCTGTAACATTTTGGATGAAGTACATCTAATTACAATGTTCAGTAAAAGGTAAATATTTTGTCAGTTTATTATTTGGTTGTGAACACTGCGCAAAAACTGCAGAACCAATTTCAACGAAACTTGAAGTAATAACAAGGTTTTTTGTTGAAGTCTATTACCAAGTAATGAATCGCTTGTTGGGGGAGACGCCATATTTTATACAGCATTGCTTTCTTTTAGAAACATGTTGAACTATCGTTAAATGCTTCTCTAGTAGTTCTAGAAAGTACATCAACCGAGATATCTCAATTTGCAGTTGAGGATTTTGAAAATCAATGTTTTGTAATGATATGTGACAATACTGGTACTGTACTACTGAAATCTGCTACAGGTATTTATTACCCAAAATAAGCTACTTATAGCTTAAAATAAGCCATATACAGTACCATACTTACCAATAATTGACCATAGCGTTAAATCTGATGAAGAGTTACCAATTAAAGTTGATGTTAGTAAATAAAAATGGATATATAAGACATACAAGCCAAATTTACTTCATTCATTTCATCCCAAACCCATTAATGTGTAATTAGCTAACATTTGTGTTCTTCAAATGCTTCATACACTTATGTCTATAGTTCTACAAACAACATAATGAGCAACATGAAGCTATGGATCACCAGGTCCCAAGGAGTTAACGGTCTCAATATAATTTTCTAGATCTTTACTTATCTTTGGAACTAACAAGATTGCTTAAAAATCATTCTCCTTGCATAACCAATTTACTCCATTCACTCACATTCTACTTCTTGCGGTGTAAGAAAATTATAGCTCCTTGCCAGGTAGATATAATTTCAACTGGTAAGGGTTTATGGCATCTTTTGAATTTGAAGTTCACAAGAATTGACTTTATGTAGCTTGTTCACTTGAGATAAAGGAACTTTTGCTTCATTAGCATTACTTTCCTCTTTTTTTAATGTTTCTAGTGTTTTTTGTTTAAAGTTTATCAACTTGATGAGCAGTGATCTAGACTGATAATTTTTGGTAGTTAGTCCCAGTTCATTTCCGTTTGAATTTAAATTTAATTTTGTACATGAAAAGAAATAGAGCTGAAGTTCATGTTATAAGATCAAGCAGTAATGATGGTTTTGGACAGATCTCCAACTACAGCAATTCTGTTTGCTTATTTCCGCTTACATATAGCAACAGGGGAATAGGTCTTTCTCTCTCTTAAGTTCACTGAGGAAGTACTTACCAGACCCCTTTCAGGATAGAAACTGTAGCCTCTGCCTTGTAGTCCAATATTGGAAGTTGGATGTCATAGCTTCAATCTTAAGACAGCTAATTTCCCGCACTGATACATTTACCTTACAGGAAATGTAAGTTTGACTGTGCAGGGAAGATATTCCTGTTAAGAGTTATTTGCTTTGATCTTGCCACTGCAACTCAGGCTTTGCAAAGGTTCTCATTCAATTAATAACATATTTAAGTGTTACAAAAATAGGGTAAGACTCTGTAGGTCAACTAGGATAAGTTTGATATTTAACATACTATAAAGGCAACATATTCACTAGTAGTTGTAGATACGTTAAATTGGCCTAATTTGTACCACAGATGGCATGACCCAAACATTGTTGATATTGCTTCAAAAGCTTCTACAGAAGTGGGATCCCCCTTGTCAAGATGTAGAAATTGGTGATAGGTCTTCTCATATATTTGGAAGAGATGATCCATTCAGTTGGTTCAGAATTTGGTCTCTAATGCAGCAAATTCTCAGGTTTCTACCAGCAACAACTCAGTTGGACAGTCACCAAGTATCCATATAATGTGAAACACAAGATGAGGAGATCGCCTCCTGGGTTTCCAAAATCCATTTCTTGGTTTCCAATCCTTCACTTATCACAGGAAGACCAAGAGGGCAGGAATGACAACATGCATAATGACTACAGCAGCATATTTAATAATAAAAGGACCCAAGATCTAAAACCCTTTGTCACCAAGCACTTGGCAAGAGATTGGCCAACGTCCCCCCACTCTGTAATGATCATTAAACTCAGATATTTGCAAGGCGCTACATCATTTATAAGACTCCCTCATGAATCTATTGGCAACAAATCTCAATACGTTGTTTTGCACATTCAGACCCAGTAACTTATAAAATGGATGTCCTGATGGTACTTGCCGTTTCCATGCTCAACGGAGTTGGAAAAACAAACTTGTCCAATAGTGAGAGATCGATGACTGATCTTGTTCCCTGTTAATTTCTCTACCAGGAACAGTTGACCATAGAACACCCGAGAACTAAGAATTCGTAAGCATTCTTCTCTTCTATTGCTTTCACCTCTGTGATTTCAGAAAGAAAACTTCGGAAAGCCATTGAAGTGCGAGAGGAGGACAAAAAACTATGAAGGGCAGGAGGTACCCATCCTGAAGGGTTTCTTCCACCCACTCCCCCATTTCATGTTGATGCCACATTGCACAATGGCAGGATATGTATTCCAACATGCAGCAGCTGAAGAATGGACTCCCAACTTCAGAGCCCCATTCATGTACAGCTAGGTTAGGCACCAATGGAAGAGCACTGTCCACACTGTTCTTAGAGGATGAAGCAGCTGAAGGTCCTGATCAGACAATAGAGGCAGCTGGAGCTCCTACAAAGACAATGCTGAAGGCGTGTCTGAGACCTTTGGTCTCACCAAAGGCTCCTTCAAATGGAGTGGGCCTCTAAAGGTAACTGTACAGTGGATGAGTGAGTCATTCTGAAATAGAGCCTGGTATACACAGAAACTCACTGCCTTTACACCAAACAAAACTAACTTACTGAACATAACCAACGTCTTTAGTAATGGTGAAGTAAGCAACTGCACTGGAACATTGGTTGATACAGAAAGCCACCTGGAGTCTAGCCATGGAAGGATTCCATGACAACAGGGTTAAGAACTAAAAAGATTGTAGTCTCGATTCTCTCTACCCACAAAACTACCATTAAAGCAGAAACTGCAGAATCAAAGGGAAGATGAGGCTCCCTTGTACCCTTGGGAATGTAGAATCACCTCGGTTAAAAAGTGCGAGTGGCAGGATCTTCCTTGACCGACTAGACAGAAGGGTATGCTCAGGCTCACCGATTTGAGAATTCATGTCCAAGGCCATGGTAGCAAGTGGCAACTGAAGTGAGATCTTTGATCCTTGAGGGGCGCCAAAACCCAACCACAGCAGCCATGGCAAACATCTCCAAGGTTATTGAACTTACTATTCAGTGCAAGAGCATCAACAAGCGACACTCAGTCTCTGGATTATCACTTCCAAGGGTGCTGAACCAGAGTCAGACACCGTTAGGGATGAAAATAGGTTTCAGCAAGTACCTGATTAAAGTTTTCATCTTTCTTTAAAGAGTATGCACAATCCAGTATGATAACAGAACTGGAAGTGTACCTTAGAGACCTTAAAGAATATGAGGAGCAGCCTAATTGATGATCAGCCTTCCCTTTTGAAGCACAATTACTTTGTTCCCTTGTTCCTCACGCCACAAGTGACTGACAAAGTACATCAAGCTTGAGCCTCAGAAGAACATGAAAGTGAGCACAATATCAGGCAACGCAAAGGCTCGTCGAGTGCATACTATTCATTTGGTGTTGAAGAGACTTGCCACTGATCACTCGCACTCAATAGGTATCTTGGTGCTCATGAAAGCAATGAGAGCAGTCCTGGGTGGTACATTCCTATTCCAAGTCATACGTGGAAACTTCTTGGTGCGTGGACCGGCCAGGAAGGAAAGAACAGGTGGCCTATGATCTTGTCCATTTAAGTACAACCACGTGAGGGCATTACCTGTATCCCAAGGGTCTCAAGGAAAATCAACACACAGTGACAGATCGAGCAGCAACCACTCTGCCATTGACTGACCTCGCCGTGAACGATCACAACGAAACCCAGGATCGTATTGCTGATCAAGGCTCACACGAGGGCATGACCTGTACCGCGCAATGAAACTCTCCCAGTCCAGGTTGGTTCTTCGTTCAGGAAAAGGGGAAGAGGGATGCCCTTCATCCCGCCCCACAGTGCATATGCTAATTTCGGTAAAAGAATGAGCACCTATATCATGTATCATGTATTGAGATACCACCTCAATCTGAATAGACTCTCAGTACCTCACCGTCTCTCACTCTTAAGGGGGGAAAGTTTGGTCAAAGTCTTAAGTTACTCCTGTCAAGCAGTCTAATGGCTTTCTTTATCTTAGAAATAGCAGCCTCTAAAGATTCTAACAAAGACCAGGCAGAGAAGAAGGAACAAACAGAAGAGGATGAGGAGTAAACAAGCTTTTCGCTCAACTTTTATAGGGTCATAGAAACCAACGACTACACTTCCACAGGGGAAGAGGGGACAAGAGAGACTTCACAGAAGCAGAGACAACACCAACAAGTGTCACATACTTCAGTGCCTCCACAGGTGAAACAGGATTCAGGAATACACTGTAGGGGCAGCCTTAGAAATCCTGACAGCAGACAAAAAAGGAAGACCAACTTCCTTAGGTTCAGGTTGTTAATGTTATACTGCCTTACATAGCAAGATGATGACTGCAAGCAATAAGTCCTGCCCCCCCATAAAAGGAACAATGATGATGAGATTAAAGACAGGTTTGCACTTAACCCTGTCACATTTACTGCATTATTGGAAAACGTCTGCATTTCCTTGTATTCTTCTTTAATGTATGTTTTGAACAACAACCTATCTGTACACATCCATTTATTTAAGAAAGAGAAAATTTAAAAGTCAAATCAGAGAGGCAGCAAGAATAGGCTACGTGCGTATTGCTTGTGACCGAAGTCCACTTTGAATTTCTAGTTGATAAACTGGTGGGCGCCCCGGGCTTCCGTGCCACCTGTCTGTGGTTAGGCTACAGTATAGGGTACACTCGGGCACACCATTCTATATTAATTCTCTTCCTCTTGGATTTTATGTTTCTATAGTTAATACAGTATACGAAAAATTTATTTATAGTGTTGTTACCGTTCTTAAAATATTTTATTTTAAATGTTCATTACTTCTCTTATAGTTTATTTATTTCCTTTCCTCACTGGGCTATTTTCCCCATTGGAGCCCTTGGACTTATGGTATCCTGCTTTTCCAACTAGAGTCATAGCTTAGCAAGTAGTAGTAGTAGTAGTAGTAGTAGTAGTAATAACTGCCTCATTAAAATTTTAAAAGCCATATCAGCTTACCTTAAGTCATACTCCTATTAAATGATGGGCATTTGTATTCATGTGGGAACAAAAAACTAAATTCTGTACACAACCATTACTCAAAATCCTGAATGGATCTGGAACTACATAGCATATTTCATAAATGGGGTACTTCTTATCCCTAAATACAAGGCTGTCTTGGGACAGTTGAAAGACGTTACATGTACATTATTTTTCTTTTCAAGACTTCATAAATAATGAGGCAGTTAACTACTGAGAACCAAGGATCCATATGTGCACACACAGAGATACCACCAATTATTTTGTTAGTTACTCTATCAATCAAAGTGTATGGGGAATTTGAACATCACAGGTGTAGACAAAAAATAAGAACTTCAATAGGTCTATATTGTAATTTCTACTGTTTGATTCAGAATAAAATTAGATATTTAATCAAGAAAATCTCTTCCTTTCATAATCAAATACAATACCCTGTAAAAAAATTCTTTTACGGTACAGAACTAGAGCTATTCAGTACTGTAATCCTAAATGAAATTAGAATTCTTAGAACTGCACATTATTATATAAGAAGAGATCTTTACACATGATAAATGTCAAGATCAACTAAAGTTATAGTTTAAAGCTTTACTCAAATTTGGTAAATATCACTTAGCCTTGTCCAGTAAACCTATCATAATAAAAAATATTCACATATTCTAGACTCTGACAACATATTCTTTTTTTTTTTTTTTTATGTAACTGAAAAGATATAGTCAGGAAAAATTTCCAAACATGTTCCTATCTACGATATTCCATCATTGTGTTAGCAATAGCTCAAATTACAGTAGTACTGTACTCCTACTCTGGTATATCATTCACAAGCAACATTTTACACTAGGCAGTGGCACACCATACCTCATAGGAAGAAAGCTAAATATATATATATATATATATATATATATATATATATATATATATATATATATATATATATATATATATATACATATACATATACATATACATATACATATACATATACATATACATATATATATATATATATATATATATATATATATATATATATATATATATATATATATATATATATATATATATATATATATATATATATATATATATATATATATATATATATTGCAGTATACAATACAACCTGGATCGAGTGGAAAGATTGACAGAATACTGGTAAATATGAACATCACGGCAGTTTGCTAAGCATAAATCTAATGAAGTGTGTTAATGATCTGCACATATTTCTCTACAAAGGCGAGAGGGAAGCATACAAAACCTAGAGAATTTTATGTGATGTGCCCACAGATATATTAGGTCCATGGCTAAAGTAAATTGAAATCATATTATATGTGAAAAAGTTGAATAGAGAATAAGCTTACAGTTTGCCATATTCTTACATGTGCATCAAAAATTAAATTAAAAAGATGGGGAGAACAGACTGAAAGGGAAAGATATACTGTATACCATATCATAAGGGCCGCCTAGTTAGGATACATCCCATTAAAAGTCATAAGTGGGGAGGGCAACAACTTCTTAAAAATAAGGATCACCAATTGTTGACCACATTCCTAATTCATCATAGTTTTCAAGATATTACAACTCTAGGAATCCCAGAATCCCCATTTAACATAACTTAAGCATGGTTAAAAGGAAGAAAAATTATCCTAAAACAGTCATTACACTCAAAATTTTAGTGAAGTATCATATAAAAGTTGTCATGTTTCCTTATGACACTGGGTATAATACAGTGCCCTAATACATTTGAAGAACATTGCTCTTCTTTTCTGGTCATTATTAGGAGAGTTAAGCTCCTTATGACCTGTAAATGATGATAACCTACTATCTTTTCAGAGGAAGCTCTTGATCCATCTAGAGATACTAGCAAGCTGTCACAAGTAAACATCAATTTCTCACATGCCTCCCAAACCAAAACTTAAAAAGCTGTGTCCTTACTTATCCTTAACCTCAACCTTTACAAAAATGACCTAGGATAACATGTTCACGCACATAATACATCAGAGTACAGTATTTAAATTTTTCACAGGTAAAGTTTGACCATATGAAATAGAATACTGTACCTAAGTGCTTAAAAATAATGTTATGTATATATGATGACAGCTACGCCCCATAGGCTAACTCCTCTATTTTTTAACCCTACCACTAAGAATTTGGCAGTCTAAGGGGGTCACAGGGGGGCTGTTAGCCCCCTTCGTTAGGTAAGTTAAGAACACAGCTTGAAGTTAAAGATTTTTATAAAAGATACCTGTCTTGCTCCTTTTGTCGTCAGCACATAATCAAAGGAGGCTCCTTCCACAGGGTAGTTCAGAAAAATACTCATGGGTGGTGCTTCTGTCGTAAATTACTAGTATGAACAGAATAAAGGGCCTAACATTTCATATTCTAAACCTCTTTTGTTATTCATTTTCAATATTGGAAAGGTTAGATTAGATGGTGTTCTAAGCACGTGTTCCTGTCCGTCGTTATACAAAGGCTCCCAAATAACAATCCTGATCGTAATTCTTTAGTCAGAACGTGCACAAATAAAATAGTACAGTAACATATTAATCTAAGACATGAATTTTCAAATTACAATGTCAGTTCAAGGGATTCCAATATGAACGGGTAAATCCTTTTGTTAATTTGGTCAGGATTTAAGAATATTAAACCCGACCCCACATAAGATGAACTTCCTCTTTTTGTCGGATCATAGTATTACTGTAATACAGTATATGGTATAACACAACTATGGTCTATGAGAGGACCTGACTAACCAGTCACGTCGATAAAATTATATAAAGGTTCCATAAACGTTTGTAGAAAATAAGTCTTGCTTGTAACATTTTTTTTTTTTTTTTTTTGAAAATTTTTGATCATGATTCTGAGTGGAAATCCATAGTTTTTGTGTTATGGTGGGTCAACTACCATAACTGAAAAGCTATGACTTTGCGCTAGGTATCGTCATCAATTACATTTGAAACACCTTAAAGTATAGTGTACTTGTCTAATTGTGTTGGTATTTAAATTAATTTTCTAAAACATTGCTTCCATCAGTCATAAAAAAAGTTACTGTAATTAAAACCGAGTAACAGAAATGAATCGATAAACAAAACACTGGAGCTTATGTTTACCAGGACTTCTGGATGCATAGAAAATGGGGGCCTTCATACCATTTTCTATGGCATCGATCATTACAGTGTTCATTTTACAAATATTTCTTTACTTAATTGACCTACTGATTTATTGGAGTTTGCTCTGCCATATGCTTGCGATCAAACATTATCTCACTGCTCCTATGTTCTGGCA
Organism: Palaemon carinicauda; assembly: GCF_036898095.1. Lineage (NCBI taxonomy): Eukaryota > Metazoa > Arthropoda > Malacostraca > Decapoda > Palaemonidae > Palaemon > Palaemon carinicauda. The sequence continues at coordinate 71,369,001 of NC_090754.1, forward strand.
GGCAGACTAAGTTTCGCTACGCATGTTAGTCCCATGGGCTAGCATTTTGGCATTTATTATCAGTTATAAAACTTAACAATGGGGCGAGTTGTCACTTCGTACTCCAGCATCTGTTAGAGGATGGACTTGGCTTCCATTTCTAATGATCAGGCTGAATATATATGGTAGTTTGTAGCGCTCCGGCCACCCCCCTATATTTTGTTTATTATTGCTCCCACTGTTATCTTGTATAGAATAAGATCGTTTGGAAATTGTCTACGGATCTTAAATATGTGCTTAATAGCACACTTTTATGTTTTTTGCCGAAAACCCTGAACTACTGGGTAGAAAGAGCCTCCTATGATTGTGCCGCGGCCCAAGGAGCAAAACAGGTATTTCTTACAAAAATCTGTAACTTAATTACTACAGGTTACCGCCAGTGGTATACGGCATTCAAAATAGCGTGCTTGCACAGATCAATTCAATTATGAGAGTTTCAATGTCCTAACTAATATTGCACCATTCCAAAATTGAAACGTCGTCTACTTTGGGCTAAACTATGGCTTTTAGGGAAGAAATTGTACTTATAGTAACAAGAGGCATCAACAAAATAAGTCGCCGTTATTTCATACATCACAATACCTTTTTGGGGTCCTCCTATTAATATCACAGCCTTCAACATCATGTCTAATAGTTTCAAACTAAATTGCTGAGTCAATACTGTCAATGTTAACCTGCCAACACAACAAATATTCGTCTGCAGAGGGAACTTTCACGATCTCACGATTGCTTTGACACAACCTGGACTGAGTATTCAGTGTTGCCAGCTAAAAGGTGAAGGATACCATTACTGTCAATAAAAAAATATTAATAGTTTATGAATATATACGTTTACATACATGCACGAGACCGAAATTAAAAGAAGGATAAGCATAAGATAAAATTACAGCTCAAAAAAGCAATGGAAAGAACAATGGTTGGGAACAACAATAAGAAACGGTAAAAGAGCAACATAGATATGAGAATAAGGTAAAGTAGAAAGTATTCTAACACGTGAGAAAATATAAATGGATACGGGGAGACACATTATGAGAATGATAGATCATAAATGGTCAATAAGAATAAGAGAATGGATCCTTAGACCGGCCATACACTATCATGTACACCTGAAAGGTACGCCTGAACAGTTACGCCTCTCAGGTATACCTGATAGTGTATGGCGGGAAAAGCTAGCCTCTCAGGCGACCTGACAACTGATGAAAATTAGATCAGTTCCGCCTGACAGGCGAGTAAACTTGATGTGTGTGTGTGGCGGTTTCATTAGGTGTATCTGAACAGGTCTTTCAGTTATTAACAATCATTTGATGTGGATAGTTTAATTTTTTTTTCTGGTTACAGCTTTGTCATTTTTATTTATTTTACAGTGGAGTTCCTTTAATCAAGGGAGATATAAGTGACAGCAACTCGTTGTACACTGATTCATTTATGTGCAGAAAATTGTTATCAGATGGTTCTTGTCTCAATTATTTAAGAAGATTGATATGGGTAAATCTATTTCTTCTTTGCAGCCATTCCTTACACCATTGTTTGAGTTTATTCCGTTTGTTTTTACATTTCACAAAAAACTACAAATAATGAGAGAACGTACAACTCATCTTCTCGAGAATCCATGGCGAACTGACAAACTTGACACTGACAGGTATGCATGAAGAGCGTGTGTGCTCCTCAGGTATCAGGTATTCCTGAAAGGCGTAACTGTTCAGGTGTACCTGTCAGGTGTACATAATAATGTATGGCCGGCCTTAGAAATTGCAAACGAATGAGGGGAAGAAAGAGAAGACGGTGTATTAACGAACTAAGAAACCTGGTGGGTATAAACTGGCATAGAAAGATCATAACTAGACGCGTATGGAAAGACATGTATGTGGTCTTTGCCCTGCGGTGGACTAGCCTCGGATGATGATGACATACGTATATGAATAAATTACAAAAACATATATGAGAGGCTGTCAGTGTTGTGGCAACACTGCAATACACGCGAAGAAATGTGGCATCGTAGGTAAACAGATGTGAAGCAAACTAGTAATAACTTGATACAAAATACTACCATTGGCACTTGCTTGGTGAAGTTAACATTCATTTCTCTTCACCACACGATATCTTAATTAAATAAGTAAAAAAAGATATGTAATAAATAAAAGAAAATTTAGAAGTCTAATAACAAGCTGCCAGACAAAAAGGGAAAATTTCGTTTATGCCTTTCCATTACATTTAAAAGTAATGAGTTACTGAAGTTTACATTTGGAAACAATGACATAATGTATATGCATGTTAATCAACGTTACTTTAAGAGTTTATTCCAGGTCATTTCATCATCATCTCCTACGCCTATTGGCGCAAAGATTTCGCCAGTCATCCCTATCTTGAACAATAAAATCAATACTTCTCCATTCATCATCATCGACTTCGCGGTTTAGTCCTCAGCCATGTATAACTGGGTCTTCCTTCCCACGTATTTTATCATACGGAAAAGCCAGAGCACACTGCAGGTCCTAAAACATATTTTTGTTCATGTAGAATAATTAACGATGGATAGAAGAGATCAAAGCAAAAGAAAACTGTACAGTTTAGTGAAGGAATACTATATAACTTTTGGTAACTGGAAGAATGGTACACAGATAAAGGAAACAAGGAAGAGTGCTTGGATGCTTCGTCCCTATCTATTACTTGATGAGTCCCCGCAATCTTATTTTGTGGAGTTAGAACCAGGGCAACAGAAACCAGTGAGGCAGAAATACGGAAAATTATGAGATTTGAATGTCTACACCAGTTATGAAATCTATGGAAAACATGAGAAATTTTAATAAGATTGGTTTTTAATCAACTATTCTTTATTAAAAAGAAAAAAAACTCACAAAATACTTATACTTTTAGGGGTTTATTACTCGCCCTCCATCAGACACTAGGAGTCTGTTAAGGCGGGCCTTGATGTGTGAAAATAATTTCTTTCCAGTTTATATTTGGTCTGTATTTTTTTCAGTTATTCGCTAGCATTTGTATTCAGGCTTAATAGTTTTCAGATCACTATTATAACACTTTCCAAAGAGATAAGTCTTCAGGTTTTTCTTGAAAGCTGCCACATTTTTGCTATTCTTGACATCAAGTGGAAGGTCGTTGAAGAGTCTCGGTGCAGCATAACAAAACGTTCTTCCTTCTATTGCATGATTCACACTAATTTCGAATAGTCTATCTGGGTCATCAGCATGTCTAACTCTTACAGCAGCGCTAGTAGCTTGAGGATAGGGGACCAAGCAATCACGGAGATATTTAGGCTTATCACTTGTAAGTGCTTTGTGACTCAACAAGCAAATTTTAAATTCAATTCTAGCCTTAACAGGTATCCAATGTAGATCGATCAGTGCAGGAGTTATTCCCTGCCGAAATTTAATGCCTTTTATAAGTCTAGATGCCCGGTTTTGCACATTTTGTAGCTTTCTTAGTAGTGTATTGGGCAATTTATAGTAGAGAGAATTGCAATAATCAAGCCTTGATATTACATTACTCATCACTAAAATTTTCGTACTGCCTTCAGTTAAATATTTTCTAATAAAAGCTATGTTTCTCAGGTGATAGTTACACACTTTCACTGTATTCACCATTTGATCCCCCATTGACAAATTACAATCTATCAGTACACCCAAATTTTTCATAACAGGCACAATTCTAACATCAGCGTCACCAATTTTCATACTTTGAAATAACTGGTAATTCTTCAAAGCCACCTTTGTGACAAAACACATACATTCTGTTTCATCATCATTTAATTTAAGCTTTTTCCTCTGCATCCATATTTTTATTTAAGTCATTATCTCATCAAATTTCTTCTTTGTATCTTGTGTTGTTGAAATTGAAAGGTAGAACCGAGTATCATCTGCATATAATTTAAAGCCCACTTTTTGTTTTTTCAAGATATGTGATAGCTAGATAGTATATATGTTGAACAAGATAAGGACCAGAACACTACCTTGTGGTACACCTTTCATAAGAATTCTCTCACTAGATCGGTTTCTAGAAACTTCTACAATGGTCTTCCTGTTCGTTAAGTAGCTTCGCAAAAATTACAGTGCTTTCTTCAGTCACTCCAATGGACTTTAAGTCGTCAAGTAAGTACTCGTGCACAACAGTGTCAAAAGCAGCACTAAGATCTAACATAATGAAGATTCCACACTTTCCCTCATCAAGAAGACCTATCATATCATTCGTTATTGATCATAAGGTAGTTTCTGTAGAGTGATTAGTTCTGTAGCCGATTGATTTTCCGGGAATACCTCTAACTCATCAATATGCGCCCATAATTGCTCACTTATGATTTTTTTCAATAAGCTTAGACATGTAGGATAAATTTGAAATGGGCCTATATGAATTTAGTTCGTTTACATCACCTTTTCCTTTGCATATTGGTTTGATCAACGCAGTTTTTCACAGCTAGGAAAACTGGATTGTGATATACTTAGGTTAATTATGTTCAGGTAAATATTATATACAACTTGCTTGTTTGGAGCTTCACTTATTGAACTATTTGGGAAAGAGTCGTTTCCACAACATGTATTCTTCACCTCTCTCATAACCTTTAACAAGTCACAGTTATTTCCTAAAATTTTATTATCTTCTTACCCTCCTTCACTGGCATAACTGACTGTCCTAACTGATTTTGAAGGAAACCTCTATAAATTTTATAAATTTTTTATTGAAGAATATAGCAAATTTCTCTGCACAGACATTATCAGGCAAGACATATTTTTTCTTTAATCCCTTCAAATCATCTAGTTTTTTGTGAAACTCCGTCATGTTGTTAGTTTTTTTTACTTTCACCGTTGTAGATTTTTTTTTTTTCTAACAGGATGTTATAGTCATTTCTGGCCTTGTTATATAGATTTCCGGCTTGTGAGGATTTGGCTCTTTTCCATCTACCTTCCATCTTACGTCTATGTCTCTTTGCCTTTAATATTATTGCTCACTATTATACCATCTAACATTTTCGTGTACAACTATTTGTTTGCTCTTTATAGGACACTTGATATCATACATTTTTCCAAAATTGTCATTATATTTTTTGGTATAACACCTAACACATTCTCCATCTACCATACGTTCACATTGTATGTTCTCACAAGACATTTGCGCTACACTAGCTTACTTACTTTTACTTTTAGAGGTTTATTTCTCGCCCTCCATCAAACACTAAAGGTCTGTTCAGGCGGGCCTTGATGTATGAAAAAATAATTCCTTTCCAGTTACTATTTTGCTCTGTATCGTTATCAGTTATTTCGCTAGCATTTGTATTCAGGCTTAATAGTTTTCAGGTCACTATTATAACACTTTCTAAAAAGATAAGTCTTCAGGTTTTTCTTGAAGGCAGCCACATTTGTGCTATTCTTGACATCGAGTGGAAGGTCGTTAAAGAGTCTCGGTGCAGCATAACTGAACGTTCTTCCTCCTATTGCATGATTCACACTAATTTCGAATAGTCTATGTGGGTCATCTGCATGTCTAACTCTTACAGTGGCGCTGGTAGCTTCAGGGTAGGGGATCAAGCAATCACGAAGATATTTAGGCTTATCACCTGTAAGTGCTTTGTGAGTCAACAAGCAAATTTTAAATTCAATCCTAGCCTTAACAGGTAACCAATGTAGATCGATCAGTGCAGGAGTTATTCTCTCCTGAAATTTAATGCCTTTTATCAGTCTAGCCGCCCGGTTTTGCACATTTTGAAGCTTCCTTAGTAGTGTATTGGGCAATTTGTAGTACAGAGTATTGCAATAATCAAGCCTTGATATTACATGACTCACCACTAAAATTTTTGTACTGCCCTCTGTTAAATATTTTCTAATAAATGCTATGTTTCTCAGGTGATAGTTACACACTTTCACTGTGTTCACAATTTGGTCCTTCATTGACAAATTACAGTCTATCAGTAGGCTACACCCAAATTTTTCACAACAGGCACAATCCCAACATCAGCATCACCAATTTTTATACTTTGAATTAACTGGTAATTCTTCAAAGCCACCCTTGTGCCGAAAAACATACATTCTGTTTTATCATCATTTAATTTGAGCTTTTTCCTCTGCATCCATGTTTTTATTTCAGTCATTATCTCATCAATTTTCTTCCCTGTATCTTGTGTTGTTGAAATTGAGAGGTAAAACTGAGTATCATCTGCATATAGTTTAAAACCCACTTTTTGTTTTTTCAAGATGTGTGATAGCTCAATAGTATATATGTTAAACAAGATAGGGCCCAGGACACTACCCTGTGGTACACCCTTCATAAGTATTCTCTCATTGGATCGGTTTCCAGAAACTTCTACAATAGTCTTCCTGTTCACTAAGTAACTTCGCAAAAATTTCAGTGCTTCCTGAGTCACTCCAATAGACTTCAAGTCGTCAAGTAAGTATTCGTGCACAACAGTGTCAAAAGCAGCACTAAGATCTAACATAATTAAAATTCCACACTTTCCCCCATCAAGAAGACCTATCATATCATTCATTACTGAGCACAAAGTAGTTTCTGTAGAATGATTAGCTCTGTAGGCCGATTGATTTTCCGGGAATAACATTCTCTGCATCGAAATTTTCCCGTTCCCTATATGTGATCCATTTCTTCAATACTCTGATGCAATTTCTATTAACATCAAAAGTGATGAGTTTATGTGTTTTTGAGATCTCAAAGTCTGGTTCCACTTCAAGGTTTCTTATTAGGTCAGAATTTTTCCCACATATGACAAAGTTGAGTGCATGACCACCCACTGACGTTGATACCAAAACACTGTTTATTAAATTAAACATCTCAAATACTTCCTCAAGTTCTTTAGCCTTATTATCATTTTTATCATTTACCCAACAATTAAAGTCACCACCAATTAATGTATTTTTAATATCGTCCACCACACTCACAAGAACACTAAATTCTTCAATGAATTTCTTCATATTACTCCCTGGTGGTCTATACAATGATATTATATTCAGTACCTTGCTGTTTCTTGTCAGTTTTAAATAGATATATTCAAACGTGCCAAATACTATTTCATTCATGATAGAAACCCTAGAGAAGGTTTTCGACACGAAGACACCCACTCCTCCTCCAGTTTTATCCTTTCTTGGTACGTGGTAGAAATCGTGAGTACACGGCGTCATCTCCTGAATCTTTGAGTTATCACTAATATTTCCCTGCAACCAAGTCTCAGTTCATAAGCATAAATCTAATTCCATTCCATTGATAAGATTTCTAATCTTTATGGTTTTATTTCCCACCGATTGAATATTTATCAGACCACACTTAACCAATGGGCTAGACTCCATGATCGGTTCTATTTTTTATCTTGGTAAGCTCCTCCTTGTATATTTTACAGTTTTCATCATATATCTTATGATTCGTATCATTGTAATTCCTCATTGAGCAGTTATGACACTTTAACGTATCAACACTACAATCCCTGGTTCGGTGTTCCTGGCTACACTTGGCACATACCAGTCTTGCTACAATTTTCGGCAGTATGACCAAATTCCTGGTATTTATAACACTGAAATACATTGTAGGAATCATAAATTTTACAGCATCCTCCATACGTGGTATATACTCGGTCGTCCTTTTTATGGAAAGCTTTCCTGCTAGTTGGACTACACTTAATGACATGTGATTTACCGCTATGTCTTGATTTAAACTTCCTGATCAATTTAAAGTCTTTTTCCTTTTCACATATATCATTCAACCATTCATTCTTCTCCATTATACTGGCAATTATATCATCTTCATTTTCATCAATATTGCAGACCTTGATCTTCGGTTTAAGTAGATCCTTTTCATCCACTTCTACCTTAAGTCGTTCTTGACATCTTTAAAGTAATTTTTAGCCTTTTCTAACCCAACTTTATCCACAAAATTAACTACCAAGTGGCCTTGTTTAGAGGGTTTGATCCGTTCAACATCCGTGGTTATCTTCTTCATGATAGTTTTCTTGATCTCTGAAGCCTTCATATTTTCCTACGTAGATTTTATGACCAAAGTATTTTTTTTATTTCAGCTTACTTGCATATGTGGGCTTTGGTCACATTCTCTTGTTCGTATACAAACCAAAAAATGAGTAGCCTAGTGTAATTAGGCTTACAGACTGAGAGTAGTCAAGGGTCTAGAAAAAAAATCTGACTCTAATTGACCACTCAACACAAACCATATGGTGTTTTTATATATATATATATATATATATATATATATATATATATATATATATATATATATATATATATATATATATATATATATATATATGGTTACGGTTCATTTTCACTTTGCCTACACATACACACCGGATAGTCTGGTCTATTCTTTACAAATTCTCCTTTATCCCGATACATCTGACAACACAGAGACTACCAAAAAATTCTTCTTCACCCAAGAGGTTACTGGACTGTAATTGTTCAGTGGCCACTTTCCTCTTGGTAAGCAGCTCTTCTAGGACACTAAAATCAAACCAGTCTTCTCTAATCTTGGGTAGTGCCATGGCTTCTGTACCATGGTCTTCCACTGTCTTGGGTTAGAGTTCCCTTGTTTGAGGGTACACTCAGGCACACTATTCTATCTTATTTCTCTTCCTCTTGTTTTGTTAAAGATATTATAGGAAATGTTTGTTTTAATGTTGCTGTTACTGTTCTTGAAATATCTTATTTTTCCTTGTTTCCTTTCCTCACTGGGCTATTTTCCCTATTGGAGCCCTGGGCTTATAGCAACCTGCTTTTCTAACTAGGGCTGTAGCTTAGCAAGTAATAATAATAATAATAATAATAATAATAATAATAATAATAATAATATTAATAATAATAAAAATAATAATAAAGGCTGCTCAAGAATGGCAGAGGTGTAGAGACTGACCATTTATACATATAATTAGTGCCTAAGCACCCTCTACACCCAAGCTAGGACCAAAGAAGGCTAGGCAATGAATACTGATGACTCAGCAGATAGACCTAGAGGCTCCCCCAACCTCACATCCTTAACTCACAAGGATAGTGACGTTGCAGTGACCAAAGGTACTAACGAGTTTGAGCAGAATTCAAAACCCAGTCTGGCGATCACCCCAGGGACGTTACCACAGAGGCCACCACAACCATGGGTGATGAGTTATCTTATTTCAGAATCACTATTTTAGCTTTGTTATGTATTACAAGTATTATGACACTCTTATATATGTATTTCTCTCCCCCCCCTCTCTCTCTCTCTCTCTCTCTCTCTCTCTCTCTCTCTCTCTCTCTCTCTCTCTCTCTCTCTCTCTCTCTCTCTCTCTCCAAAATGAAGCAGCAGCAACAGCAGGAGGGGAAGGAGGAAAAGCAGCAGCAGAAAAATAAAATCTCAAAAATAATTACAAAAAAAAAAAAACTAAAAAATTCAAAAATATTAAAAAACCTACAAAATAAAAAAAAATATAAAAACTAGCACCCCACCCACATAAAAAAACGAAGCAGCAGCAAACAGCAGGAGATGACAGGGAAAAGCAGCAACAGAAAAAAAAATTAAAAACTACAAAATAAAAAGATTATAAAAGCTAGAAAAAAAATGAAGCAGCAGCAACAATAGCAGGGGGAGGAGGGAGAGCAGCAGCAGAAAAAGACTAGAAAAAATAAAAATAAAAAATGTTATTTTGATAATAAAATAAATTTTTGAATATACTTACCCGGTGATTATAATAGCTGCAACTCTGTTGCTCAACAGAAAACTCTAAGGTAAAACTCGCCAGCGATCGCTACACAGGTTGCGGGTGTGCCCAACAGCGCCATCTGTCGTCCAGATACCCAGTACTCAATGTAAACAAAGACTCAATTTTCTCCTCGTTCCACTGCGTCTCTATTGGGGAGGAAGGGAGGGTCCTTTAATTTATAATCACCGGGTAAGTACAGTGAACCCTCGTTTATCGCGGTAGATAGGTTCCAGTCGCGGCCGCGATAGGTGAAAATCCGCGAAGTAGTGACACCACATTTACCTATTTATTCAACATGTATATTCAGACTTTTAAAACCTTCCCTTGTACATAGTACTGTTAACAAACTACCCTTTAATGTACAGAACACTTAATGCATGTACTACAGTACCCTAAACTAAAACAGGCACAAATATTAAAGGTGATTTTATATCATGCATTTCCTAAACATGCTAAAAAGCACGATAAAAAATGGCAACCAATGTTTTGTTTACATTTATCTCTGATCATAATGTAGAAACAAACTGGAGGTAGAGCTTTGCTTATTACCCAGACATATTTCCCATACTTTTCCCTTAGAACTACATTACATCTTCCTACTTTAGGTATATATATATATATATATATATATATATATATATATATATATATATATATATATATATATATATATATATATATATGTGTGTGTGTGTGTGTGTGTGTATATATATATATTTATATGTATACACATATACATACCTACATATATACATAAATACATGCATACATATATATATATATATATATTACTGTATATATATGGGTTATGGAAAATATCCGCGAAGTGGTGAATCCGCGATGGTCGAACCGCGAAGTAGCGAGGGTTCACTGTATATTCAAAAATTTATTTTATTATAAAAATAACATTTTTCAATATTTAACTTAGCCGGTGATTATAAAAGCTGATTCACACCCAGGGGGGTGGGTAGAGACCAGCAATATATGTTTACATTATTATGAGCTAAGAGTTTTTATTTCATTTTAGAAGTTATCAAAAATAACAAAAACAAAATAAATAGGTACCTGGTAAGGAAGTCGACTTGAACAATTACTCTGCCTTTTTAAGTACGTCTTCCTTACGGAGCCTCGCAATCCTCTTAGGATGCTGATCGACCCCTAGGATCTGAAGTATCAAGGGTTGCAACCCATACAACAGGACCTCATCAAAACCCCTAATCTAGGCGCTTCTCAAGAAATGACTTTGACCACCCGCCAAATCAACCAGGATGCGAAAGGCTTCTTAGCCTTCCGGACAACCCAAAAACAACAATAAAAACATTTCAAGAGAAAGATTAAAAAGGTTATGGAATTAGGGAATTGTAGTGGTTGAGCCCTCACCCACTACTGCACTTGCTGCTACGAATGGTCCCAGAGTGTAGCAGTCCTCGTAAAGAGACTGGACATCCTTAAGATAAAAAGACGCGAACACTGACTTGCTTCTCCAATAGGTTGCGTCCATTATACTTCGCAGAGATCTATTTTGTTTAAAGGCCACGGAAGTTGCGACAGCTCTAACTTCGTGTGTGCTTACCTTCAGCAAAGCTTGGTCTTCCTCACTCAGATGGGAATGAGCTTCTCGTATTAACAGTCTGATAAAATAGGATAAAGCATTCTTTGACATAGGCAAAGATGGTTTCTTAACTGAACACCATAAAGCTTCAGACGGGCCTCGTAAAGGTTTAGTTCGTTTTAAATAGAACTTAAGAGCTCTCACAGGGCATAAGACTCTTTCTAGTTCATTTCCAACCATATTCGATAAGCTTGGAATATCGAACGATTTTGGCCAAGGTCGAGAAGGCAGCTCGTTTTTGGCTAGAAAACCAAGTTGTAGAGAACATGTAGCCGTTTCAGATGAAAATCCGATGTTCTTGCTGAAGGCATGAATCTCACTGACTCTTTTAGCTGTGGCTAAGCATACCAGGAAAAGTCTTTAAGGTGAGATCTTTCAGGGAGGCTGATTGTAGCGGCTCGAACCTGTCTGACACGAGGAATCTTAGTACCACGTCTAAATTCCAACCAGGTGTAACCAAACGACGCTCCTTCGTGGTCTCAAAAGGCTTAAGGAGGTCCTGTAGATCTTTATTGTTGGAAAGATCTAAGCCTCTGTGACGGAAGACTGATGCCAACATGCTTCTGTAACCCTTGATAGTAGGAGCTGAAAGAGATCGTTCTTTCCTCAGGTATAAGAGGAAGTCAGCTATTTGAGTTACAGAGGTACTGGTCGAGGATACAGATACTGACTTGCACCAGTTTCGGAAGACTTCCCACTTCGATTGGTAGACTCTAAGGGTGGATGTTCTCCTTGCTCTAGCAATCGCTCTGGCTGCCTCCTTCGAAAAACCTCTAGCTCTCGAGAGTCTTTCGATAGTCTGAAGGCAGTCAGACGAAGAGCGTGGAGGCCTTGGTGTACCTTCTTTACGTGTGGCTGACGTAGAAGGTCCACCCTTAGAGGAAGAGTTCTGGGAACGTCTACTAGCCATCGAAGTACCTCGGTGAACCATTCTCTCGCGGGCCAGAGGGGAGCAACTAGCGTCAACCTTGTCCCTTCGTGAGAGGCGAACTTCTGCAGTACTTTGTTGACAATCTTGAACGGAGGGAATGCATATAGATCTAGATGCGTAAAAATCACAGGAAAACGTGATGCTCAGATGCAGAAGAACCACAGGGAAAATGAAAATACAGAATATACACTTGAGTCCTGACTAGTTTCGTGATACTTCCTCAGAGGACTGATTTTATTGAGAGAGGTTTCTTACATTTTATAGGGAAAGCAAAAGTACGAACATACATATAGAGATTTAGAGAACAATGACACTCCCTTACCCGCTACCTGGGTTTGACTCAGGTGTGCGTAGGAGGAGTCCGAAAGCTCGTTAGACACCTGCTAAAAAGGGTCATTTCTAGTGGCGGGTATATTCTTGTTTTCTTCTTATTTTACTTTCATTACAGTTATTTATATGTCAATGCGGTAGCCTTATCTATATAAATACATAAGCAAAACATACACAAAAATACAAATATATATATACATATATATATACATACATATACATATATATATATACATATATACATATATATATATATATATATACATATATATACATATATATATATATATATATATATATATATATATATATATATATATATATATATATATACACATACACACATATACATATACATACATACACACACATACATATACATACACATACACATATACATATATATACATACATACAGATACAAATACATATACATATACATAAATACTTACACATACACATACATATACATACACATATACATATATATATACACACACATATATACATGTATACATATATACACATACATACCTATGCATATATACATTCATATGTATACAACATTAATATCATAAACATATAATCATGTATATATCAATACTTATATCTAGCATAACACTATATAGTGCCAATATACTTATGCATACTATATAAAATAATTGTTTCCTTTAATGAATGGTAGCTTAGGTCTAAATATTAATTTCACACCGACGTTAATTATTCACAATACATTCAATTCTACATTAAGTGGTTAATGTTTTTTTATATAGTTTACAAATCTCTTTACATATAAAGGCGTCGAGTTTATACATTCCATGACCAATATTCAAGTTGTTTTCAAAGGTTTCTTTTATGAAACTGGACTCTATGATGTTTCTTTCTACTAAGTTATTTGAATAAACCAATTTCTTTGCACCTGACCAATTAATAGGGTGATTTTTATCTCTAACGTGGGCAAAGAGTGCATTATTATCTTGAGCATACCTGACACTTTTCTTATGTTGTTCAATTCTCTTTTCTAGGGCTTTACCAGTTTGACCAATATAGTATTTTTCACAAGCATTGCATGGAATACGATATACACATCCCTTGGTAATGTAAGAAACCTCTCTCAATAAAATCAGTCCTCTGAGGAAGTATCACGAAACTAGTCAGGACTCAAGTGTATATTCTGTATTTTCATTTTCCCTGTGGTTCTTCTGCATAGATCTAGATGTGACCAATCTAGGAGAAAGGCATCTATATGAACTGCTGCTGGGTCCGGGATTAGTGAGCAATATATTGGGAGCCTCTTGGTCATCGAGGTTGCGAAGAGATCTATGGTTGGCTGGCCCCAGGTGGCCCAAAGTCTCTTGCATACATCCTTGTGGAGGGTCCATTCTGTTGGAATTATTTGTCCCTTCCGACTGAGACAATCTTCCATGACATTCAAGTTGCCTTGGATGAACCTCGTTACTAGTGATATGTTTAGACCTTTTGACCAGGTGAGGAGGTCCCTTGCAATCTCGTACAACGTCAGTGAGTGGGTCCCTCCTTGCTTGGAGATGTACGCCAAAGCAGTGGTGTTGTCCGAGTTCACCTCCACCACTTTGCCTTGAAGGAGAGACCTGAAGCTTTTCAAGGCCAGATGTACTGCCAGTAGCTCCTTGCAGTTGATATGCATTGTCCTTTGACTCGAGTTCCATATTCCCGAGCATTGCCGACCGTCTAATGTCGCACCCCAGCCTACGTCCGATGCCTCCGAGAAGAGAACGTGGTTGGGAGTCTGAACAGCCAGGGGCAGACCCTCTCTGAGGCTGATACTGTCCTTCCACCATGTCAGGCAAGACTTCATCTTCTCGGAAATGGGGATCGAGACCGCTTCTAGCGTCTTGTCCTTTTTCCAGTGAAATGCTAGGTGATATTGAAGAGGACGGAGGTGTAGTCTTCCTAATGACACGAACTGTTCCAGGGATGATAGCGTCCCTATCAGGCTCATCCACTTCCTGACTGAACATCTTTCCTTCTTCAGCATGTTCTGGATGCATAACTGGGCTTGGCTTGTTCTGGGGGCCGACGGAAAAGCCCGAAACGCTAGACTGTGAATCTCCATCCCTAAATACACAATAGTTTGGGATGGGACCACTTGTGACTTTTCCATATTGACAAGGAGACCCAATACCTTGGTCAGATCTAGAGTCCACTTTAGATCCTTCAGACAGCGACGACTGGAAGAAGCTCTGAGAAGCCAGTCGTCCAAATAGAGGGAGGCTCGGATGTCCGCTAAATGAAGGAATTTGGCTACATTCCTCATCAGCCTCGTAAACACAAGAGGAGCTGTGCTTAGGCCAAAGCACAGGGCTTGAAACTGGTAGACAACCTTTTTGAAAACGAATCTCAGAAAAGGTTGGGAGTCCGGGTGGATGGGGACGTGGAAGTAGGCGTCCCTTAGGTCTAATGAGACCATCCAGTCTTCCCTTCTGACCGCTGCTAGAACCGACTTTGTGGTCTCCATGGAGAACGTCTGCTTTGTGACAAAGACATTCAGCGTACTGACGTCTAGCACCGGCCTCCACCCTCCTGTCTTCTTTGACACCAAGAAGAGACGGTTGTAGAATCCCGGGGATTGATGGTCCAGGACTTTGACTACCGCTCCCTTCTCTAGTAAGAGAGACACTTCCTGTTTCAATGCTCGTCTCTTGTCTTCCTCTCTGTACCTGGGAGAGAGATCGATGGGAGACGTTGCTAGAGGGGGTTTTCGTACAAACGGGATCTTGTACCCCTCTCTGAGCAACTTCACAGATTGTGCATCTGCGCCTCTCTTTTCCCAGATCTGCCAGAAGTTCTTGAGTCTGGCTCCCACTGCTGTCTAAAGAAGCTGGCAGTCAGACTCTGCCCTTAAAGGACTTGGTTCCTTTCTTCTTTCCACGTCTCCCTTCGGCACGAGCACCTCCTCTGCTGGAGGCTCTGCCACGAAAGGGCGGAATAAAACGGGACGCTGGAGTGTCCATCCTTGGTCTAGCTGACAAGGTAGGCAAAGGGGTGGCTTTGCGAGCAGAGGACGCAACAAGATCGTGAGTATCCTTCTGTATCAAAGAAGCGGCAATTTCCTTAATCAGGTCCTCTGGAAAAAGGCACTTGGAAAGAGGAGCCAACAGAAGTTCGGATCTCTGGCATGGTGTAACTCCAGCTGAAAGGAATGAGCATAGGTTTTCACGCTTCTTAAGGACTCCGGACACAAAAGATGCAGCAAGCTCATTAGACCCATCACGTACGGCCTTGTCCATGCAGGACATAATGAGCAAGGACGTCTCCTACTCCATCGGAGAGATCTTTCTGCTTAGAGCTCCTAGACACCAGTCTAGGAAGTTAAAAACCTCGAAGGCTCTAAAGATACCTTTCAAAAGGTGGTCTAGGTCCGAAGATGACCAACATATTTTTGAGCGTCTCATGGCTAGGCGGCGGGGAGAGTCTACAAGACTTGAGAAGTCGCCCTGGGCAGAGGCAGGAACTCCCAAGCCGAGAACTTCTCCCGTAGCATACCAGACGCTCGATCTAGACGAGAGTCTAGCAGGGGGAAAAGTAAAAGCTGTCTTCCCTAAACTCTTTTTGGACTGCAGCCATTCTCCTATCACCCGCAAAGCTCTCTTGGACGAGCGTGCGAGGACGAGTCTAGTAAAGGCAGGAGTGGTTGACGGCATGCCTAACACAAACTCTGACGGAGGAGAACGCGGAGCCACAGACACAAACTGGTCCGGAAACATCTCTTTGAACAGGGCCAAAACTTTCCTAAAGTCCAAAGAGGGTTGCGTAGACTTAGGCTCGTCCACTTCTGAATGCGGTTCATCTACGTGTGCAGCACCATCATCATCAGAAAGTCCCTCATCCGAGAACTGATGAGGGAGCGGCAACGGAGTGGGTAACGGCTGGTTAGCTGAGTCCGGTCGCACGGGTGCATGCGTGACTGAGCCGGACGCAACGTCATGGAACTGCTGCCCAGTCTGTGAGCTGGCAACAACCATAGCAGCGCGGGGACGCACAGCGTCTACTCCAGACTGTCTAGACTGATGTGGGTGAGCAGTGGCAACCACACTGGGTTGCGGAGGTTGACGCACCGCGTCAAAACAAAACAACTCTGACGGTTGTTGAACCTCACGAACGTCAACGGATACCTCCGTGCGTTGCTGAACGTCAACATGCGGCTGGCAGATCACACTGGAACGCATGGGTGGCAGAACTCTCTCAACTGGAGTGCGTGAGAAGGTTACCTCAGCGTCCCCAGGACGCACAACCGATCGTATGGGTGGTTGTAGGCAAGGAGCTGCACTAGCTGGTGCGGCAGCAAACTTCTCCGCACGAAAGTCCTGCATAAGCGACGTTAGTTGAGACTGCATGTCTTGCAGTAAAGACCACTTAGGGTCTACAGGAGCAGGTGCGGCGACAGACGGTGTAACTGTCTGAAGCGGTACCGCTTTGCCTCTCTTAGGAGGTGAGCAGTCATCGGATGACTGCAGCGAGTCCGAACTGACCCAGTGGCTACAACCGGGACGTTGGACTTGTGCGGAAGGGACCGACTTGCGCTTTAACGGTCGTGAGACCTTGGTCCATGGTTTCTTGCGAGAAACACCTTCCGAAGACGAGGTATAAATGGGCTCTCTCGTCTTTGTTAGGCAGGGGCGATCTTGGGTAGATACGCCCGATACCACGGAGGGAACGTCTGTTCGCTGATTAAAGCCTCTCGAACCCATTTGTCGTACGACATTGCTTCTCCCCTGGACTTGGGAGCTTGCAAGAGGTCCCGGACTAGGAGGACGACAGGCACGAACAGACGAACCCTCAAGCGCAACACTATCCACAACACTATCACTCACTTTAACACTTCCCACTGCACTTTTACACTTCAGCTCCTTCACATACGCCATGAGCTGATTACGGTCACTAGCCAGGGACTCAACTCTCTCACCCAGAGCTTGGATGGCACGCATCATATCAGCCATCGAAGGTTCCTGAGTGCCAGAAGGGGGATTAGGAGCAACCACTACAGGGGAAGGAATAGGTTGTGGGGCATGAGGAGAGGAAATGTCAATAGAACGAGAGGAACTTCTCCTAACTCTATCTCTCTCTAGCCTACGTGTATACTTTTGGAATTCGATAAAATCGAATTCCGAAAGCCCAACGCACTCCTCACATCGATCTTCCAATTGACAGGTTTTATCCCGACAATTGGAACAAACAGTGTGAGGGTCGATAGAGGCCTTCGGAAGACGCCTTGAACAGTCCCTAGCATTGCACTTCCTAAATTTTGGGACTTGTGAAGGGTCAGCCATTTTGAATTGGTCAAAGGGGAATTCAAAAACTATCAAAAAGTCATCAACAAAGAATCCGTAATCAAAAAGAGTTCAAGGATTTGGGAAGAGAAAGCCTGCACAGCGAAAGCTCAAAACTAGAATAGTGTACTTCACCAATTAGTTGTGAAAACAAATCCAGTTTAGCAACAGCGAGTAAGTACGTCTTGTCGGTAGCACGACAGAGAGAAAATTGAGTCTTTGTTTACAATGAGTACTGGGTATCTGGACGACAGATGGCGCTGTTGGGCACACCCGCAACCTGTGTAGCGATCGCTGGCGAGTTTTACCTTAGAGTTTTCTGTCGAACAACAGAGTTGCAGCTATTATAATCACCGGCTAAGTTAAATATTGAAAATGACAAAATCCATAAAAAAAAATTATAAACAGTACAAATTCACCTCAAAAAATGAAGCCGCAGCGAAAGCAGGAGGAGGAGGAATAGCAGCAGGAGAAAAAAAAATAAATTAATAAAAAACTAAAATAAAATATTATATATAAACTATAAAATTCAAAAAAGAGGCAGCAGCAACAGCAGAAGAAGGAGGAGGAAAAAGAGTAGAAGTAGTACAAGCCTACATCATAGGATGGAGGATAGACTTAGTTGGATGGATGAAGTGGTTGGACTCTGGAAGATGGAGAAAGAAAGGAATTTTATTTCTGAGGTGGAAATATCATTTGATGTAAAAGTACAAGTCTACATCACAAGATAAAGGATAGAACCAGTTGGAAGTATCTCGTGGTTGGACTATAGAAGATGTAGAAAAAAAAAAAATTATTTTTGAGGTGGACATATCCTTTGATGTAAAAGTACAAGCCTACATCATAGAATAAAGGATAGACTCAGTTGGAAGGATCAAGTGGTTGGACTATAGAAGATGTAGAGTAAAAGGAATATTATTTTTGAGGAGGAAATATCATTTGATGTAAAAGTACAAGCCTACATCATAGGCTAAAGAATGGACTCAGTTGGATAGATCAAGTGGTTAGACTATGGAAGAGAGAGAGAGAGAGAGAGAGAGAGAGAGAGAGAGAGAGAGAGAGAGAGAGAGAGAGAGAGAGAGAGAGAGAGAGAGGAATTTTATTTTTGAGGTGGACATATTCTTTGATATAGAAATAAAAGCCAACATCTTAGGATAAAGGACGGACTCAGTTGGAAGGATCAAGTGGTTGGGCTGTGGAAGATGGGGAGATAAAAGGTATAATATTTCTGAAGTGGACATATCCTTTGATGTAGAAGTACAAGCCTACCTCATAGCATAAGGGATAGAACAAGTTGGAATGATCAAGTGTTTGCCCTACGGAAATGGAGAGAGAAAGGGAATTTTATTTTTGAGGTGGACATATCCTTTGATGTAAAAGTACAAGCCTACATCATAGGATAAAGGATAAACTCAGTTTGAAGTATCAAATGGTTGGACTATAGAAGATGTAGAGAAAAGGGAATTTAATTTTTGAGGTGGACATATCCTTTGATGTAAAAGTACAAGCCTACATCATAGGATAAAGGATAAACTCAGTTTGAAGTATCAAATGGTTGGACTATAGAAGATGTAGAGAAAAACGAATTTTATTTTTGAGGTGGACATATCCTTTGATGTAAAAGTACAAGCCTACATCATAGGATAAAGGATAAACTCAGTTTGAAGGATCAAGTGGTTGGACTATAGAAGATGTAGAGAAAAGGGAATTTTATTTTTGAGGTGGACATATCCTTTGATGTAAAAGTACAAGCCTACATCATAGGATAAAGGATAAACTCAGTTTGAAGTATCAAATGGTTGGACTATAGAAGATGTAGAGAAAAGGGAATTTTATTTTTGAGGTGAACATATCCTTTGATGTAAAAGTACAAGCCTACATCATAGGATAAAGGATAAACTTAGTTTGAAGGAACAAGTGGTTGAACTATAGAAGATGTAGAGAAAAAGGAATTTTATTTTTGAGGTGGACATATCCTTTGATGTAAAAGTACAAGCCTACATCATAGGATAAAGGATAAACTCAGTTTGAAGTATCAAATGGTTGGACTATAGAAGATGTAGAGAAAAGGGAATTTTATTTTTGAGGTGAACATATCCTTTGATGTAAAAGTACAAGCCTACATCATAGGATAAAGGATAAACTTAGTTTGAAGGAACAAGTGGTTGAACTATAGAAGATGTAGAGAAAAAGGAATTTTATTTTTGAGGTGAACATATCCTTTGATGTAAAAGTACAAGCCTACATCATAGGATAAAGGATAAACTTATTTTGAAGGAACAAGTGGTTGAACTATAGAAGATGTAGAGAAAAAGGAATTTTATTTTTGAGGTGGACATATCCTTTGATTCAAAAGTACAAGCCTACATCATAGGATAAAGGATGGATTCACTTGGAAGGATCGAGTGGTTGGACTACGGAAGATGAAGAGAGATAAAGAATTTCATTTTTAGGTGGACATATCCTTTGATGTAGAAGTACAAGCCTACATCATAGGAGAAAGGATGGATTCAGTTGGGAGGATCGAGTGGTTAGACTACGGAAGATAAAGGGAGAAAAGGAATTTAATTTTTAGCTGGACATATCCTTTGATGTAGAAGTACAAGCCTACATCATAGGATAAAGGATAGATTCAGCATGAAAGATCGAATGGTTTGACTATGGAAGATGAGAGAAAAGTTTTATTTTTGAGGTGGACATATCCTTTGATGTAGAAGTACAAGCCTACATCAAAGGATAAGGATCGAGTGGTTGGACTACGGAAGATGAAGAGAGAAAAGGAATTTCATTTTTAGGTGGACATATCCTTTGATGTAGAAGTACAAGCCTACATCATAGGATAAAGGATAGATTCAGCTTGAAAGATCGAATGGTTTGACTATGGAAGATGAGAGAAAAGTTTTATTTTTGAGGTGGACATATCCTTTGATGTAGAAGTACAAGCCTACATCATAGGAGAAAGCATGGATTCAGTTGGGAGGATCGAGTGGTTAGACTACGGAAGATAAAGGGAGAAAAGGAATTTAATTTTTAGCTGGACATATCCTTTGATGTAGAAGTACAAGCCTACATCATAGGATAAAGGATAGATTCAGCTTGAAAGATCGAATGGTTTGACTATGGAAGATGAGAGAAAAGTTTTATTTTTGAGGTGGACATATCCTTTGATGTAGAAGTACAAGCCTACATCAAAGGATAAGGATCGAGTGGTTGGACTACGGAAGATGAAGAGAGAAAAGGAATTTCATTTTTAGGTGGACATATCCTTTGATGTAGAAGTACAAGCCTACATCATAGGATAAAGGATAGATTCAGCTTGAAAGATCGAATGGTTTGACTATGGAAGATGAGAGAAAAGTTTTATTTTTGAGGTGGACATATCCTTTGATGTAGAAGTACAAGCCTACATCAAAGGATAAGGATCGAGTGGTTGGACTACGGAAGATGAAGAGAGAAAAGGAATTTCATTTTTAGGTGGACATATCCTTTGATGTAGAAGTACAAGCCTACATCATAGGATAAAGGATAGATTCAGCTCGAAAGATTGAATGGTTAGACTACAGATGATGAGAGAAAAGAATTTTATTTTTGAGGAGAACATATCCTTTGATGTAGAAGTACAGGCCTACATCATAGGGTAAAGGATGTATTCAGTTGGAAGGATCGAGTGGTTAGACTATGGAAAATGGAGAGAGAAAAGGAATTTTATTTACAAGATGGACATATCCTTTGATGTAGAAGTACAAGCCTACATCATAAGATAAAGGACAGATTCAGCTGGAAAGATCGAATGGTTAGACTACGGAAGATGAGAAAAGAATTTTATTTTTGAGATGGACATATCCTTTGATGTAGAAGTACAGGCCTGCATCATAGGATAAAGGATGGATTTAGTTGGAAAGATCAAGTGGTTAGACTACGGAAAAATGGAGAGAGAAAAGGAATTTTATTTTTGAGGTGGACATATCCTTTGATATGAAGTACAAGCCTACATCACAGGATAAAGGATGGATTTAGTTAGAGGGATCGAGTGGTTGGACTGTGAAAAATGGAGAGAGAGAAGGAATGTTATTTTTGAGGTGGACATATCCTTTGATGTAGAAGTACAGGCCTACATCATAGGATAAAAGATATATTCAGTAGGAAGAATAAAGCGGTTGGACTACGGAAGATGAGAGAAAAGGAAATCAAAAATTTTAAGTATTGTATTTTTCCTAATATACTTACCTCGAACTACTTTCTTAGGAGTACCTGGAAATCTCCTTTCATCCGACCAGAGTTTTGTGTAGTTTACCCTATTTCCGTTTTCTGTGAAGGCTAACCTCAGGCGGAAGGATACGTGCCCTGAGGCTCGTCCCGGGTCAGGGAGCGTGCTAGCTTGGGTCTCGACCCTCAGTAAGTTCTTGGTTGTTTAATTACTTAAAGGGTCAGGAAGACACTCGGGGACGGAAGGGCGGGCCATTACCCGAAAGTGGTTGGAGGTAAGTATGTTAGGAAAAATACAAATTACTTGAAATTTGTGATTTGTTCTAACACGGAAACTTACCTCGAACTACTTTCTTAGGAGACTTGCACTTTAGGAGGTGGGAGTGTCCTTCTTGGCCCCTAGATCTAGCTAAGCAGGATGCAATGGAACCTAGATAAGGGGCTAGATTCAGAGACGGTCAGAAAATGAAACGTAGGAGAAAACTACACAAAGAGCTCATGTTAGTGTCTAAGTAACTCACCTGTGTAAGAATTCCTCGGAGATGTGTCCTTTGATGATGTTGTGACTTGAGGTCTTGTCCAGGCTCTACCTGAGTCTATCTCCAGGGGAAAGAGGGGGAAGGAAGAACAAGGGGGACCTTAAGGAAACAAACCTGTGTCTCTTGGTCTTACTACCCACGACTGTACCTGGGGCTACACCGTTAAATCGCTTGGAGCGCGGAGATGACTTTTCCTATAGAGAACCCGTCTAGGGACTTTCTTGAGCATTCCTTCAGGTAGTGCTTTGTGAAGGTAGACTGGTTAGACCAGGTGCCTGCTCTTAGGATTTGCGCCACTGCCATGTTCCTTTCGAAAGCTAGGGAGGTACTTAGACCCCTAATGTCATGGGGCCTGGGTTTTCCCGGCAGGGGAACGCCCGCACTGCTATAGGCCCTGATAATCACCTGTCTTAGCCAGAAGGAGATAGTGTTCTTCGAAACCGGCTTTTTCACTGTACCTGTGGAGAAAAAAAGGCTCTTGATACCAGGACGGAGATTGGAAGTCCTCTCCAGGTATTTCTTTATGGCTCTGACAGGACACAACCTCAAGTCCTCCGGATTGCCCGAACGAGGAATTGCTGGTATTGAGAAACCCTCAAACTTGGGATCCCAAACTGCTGGGTTCTGGGTCTTAGCCACAAAAGTCGGGACGAACTTGAGGGAAATCTCACGCAAACCCTTCGCGTGTGAGACCTCGTAAGACAGCCCGTGAATCTCACCCACTCGCTTAGCTGATGCCAGTGCCAACAGGAAGACAGTCTTGAGGGTGAGGTCCCTGTCCACTAGGTCTTTCAGGGGTTCAAACGGGGGTTCACTTAACATCTTCAGGACCCTCGTCACATCCCACTGCGGCACCCTGACGGCTTGAGGGGGACATGCTTGTTCGAAGCTCTTGATGAGCATTGAGATATGTCTCAAGGAACCTAGATCGATGCCCTTCAGTAGGAAGACTTGTCCTAAAGCTGCACAGACTCCTTTGATGGCCTGGATAGACATACCGACTACATCCCTGAGATGTACCAGGAAGTCCTCAATGTCCGGAATAGAGGCCCTCAATGGCTTGATGTTTCTGGAGGAGCACCACTTCGTAAAGGTGGTCCACTTAGTCTGGTACACCGCTGCCGATGAACGCCTCAGATATCCCGACATCCTTTCGGCCGTTCTAGCTTAATAACCTTCCTTCCTCAGGAGACGCTCGATAACCTCTACGCGTGAAGGCGGAGGGACCGGGGATTGTCGTGGAACCTTTGGAAGTGGGGTTGCCGCAGCAGGTCTGGTCTGTCTGGAAGAGGCCACGGGGGAAGACACGCTAGTTCTTTTAGGTCGGCGAACCACTCTCTCTCTCCGGCCACCAGGGCGCTGCCAAAGTTATCTTTAGGCTGTGGGCCGTCCTCACCCTGTTGAGCACCTATCTGAGCAACGCGAAAGGGGGAAAGGCTTATACGTCCAGATTGTCCCACCGGTGTTGAAAGGCGTCCTTCAACGCCACTTTTGGGTCTGGGACAGGAGAACAGAATACGGGGAGTTGTGCGTTCAGTTTGTTGCGAAGAGATCCATCACTGACGAACCCCATTTCTGGATGATGAGTTTGGCTACCTCTGAGTGCAGGGTCCACTCGGTTCCTACCGCTTGACCCATCCTGCTGAGCCCGTCGGCCAGGACGTTCCTTTTCCCTGGAATGAACCTCGCTACAATCGTGATCTGTTCTGCCGTGGCCCAATCCAGAAGTTCTAACGTGAGATCGCACAGCTCCCTCGACTTCAGTCCTCCCTGCTTCTTTATGTATGCTACTACTGTGGCGTTGTTGCACATCAATGCCACAGTGTTTCCCCGTAGAAGGTTGACGAACTGTAGGCACGCCTTTCGAACCGCCCTCATCTCCAGGATGTTTATGTGTTGTGCCTTTTCTTCATTCGTCCAACTGCCTCTTGCTGACCTTCCGAAGAGATGGGCACCCCATCCCTCCTTGGAAGCATCTCGGGGGCTCGGCTGCGAAGGGCATCCCCTTGAGGGTGTTTGTCCAGTCTTGCCACCACACTAGGACTTCTCCCGTTTCCGGGAGAACTGGAACCACCTTGTGGAGGGAATCCGTCTGGTTCCAGAGTCCCTTCAGGTTCCATTGGACGCTCCTGAGCTTGAGTCTCCCCTGGGGAACCAGTTTCTCTAATGACACGAGGTGACCTATTAGCCTCTGCCAGTCCTTTGCTCTCCTGGGTTGTCCCGTCAAGAAGGGGCGGAGGATTTTGTCCAAGTTAGTCAGCCTCTCTTCCGATGGAAAGGCTCTCACTAGACGGGAATCCAGGACCATCCCTAGATAAGTCATCCTGGTGGAGGGTGACAGATGAGACTTCTCCAGGTTGATGGTGATGCCTAGAATCTTGCAGAACTGCAGAAGCTTCGCGCCTTGATCCCTCAAAACTTCCTTTGAGGATGAAAGGAGTAACCAGTCGTCTAGGTAACGAATAAGGCGGATGCCCCATTCATGAGCCCACACAGAGACGGTCGAGGAGATCCTCGTGAAGACCTGAGGCGCTGGATAGTCCGAAGCAGAGGGACCTGAACTGCAAGGTCTGGGGACCCCACTTCACCCGAAGGTACTTCCTGCTGTAGGGGTGGACTGGGATTTGAAAATAAGCATCCTTGAGGTCTATGGACATCATGAAGTCCCCTTCCCTCAAGGTCTCTAGGACCGACTTCGGGGTGTCCATCTTGAAGTCGGTTTTGCACACAAACTTGTTGAGAGCCGAGAGGTCTATGACCGGTCTCCAACCTCCCGTTGCTTTCTCCACCAGGAAGAGCCGACTGTAGAAGCCCGGGCCCGGGTCCCGTATCGTTTCCATTGCTCCCTTCGCCAACATCGTGGAAACTTCCTCTTCAAGGAGTCCTAGGGAGCCAACCCCTCCGCCCGAATGGCCGGGATCTGGGGTGGAGGTTCTGCCAGGAATGGTAGCCTGTACCCCTCCTTCAACACTGTTACTGTCCCCGGGTCTGCTCCGTGGTTTTTCCATGCTTGCCAAAAAAGTCTGAGGCACCCCCCCACCTGAGGCTTAGGCAGGAGTAGGGGGCCTCTCTCCCTATCTTCTTCTGGAGGAACGACCTGTACGCCCCCTCCTGGAGGCCGAGAAGGAAGTTCTAAAGGAGGCTGGGGCTAATGCTGTTACCCTTCGGGAGGGCTGAGAAGGCTGCGACCAAGGAGCCGCTGGGGAGTCTCTCCTGTGCTGGCTAAACAAGGCTCAAGGAGTAGCAGGACCATCGGACGCGGGCCTCCTGTGGAAGGGCCTCCTCGGTGCTTGAGGTCTAGGAACACTCACCTCCTTCCTCTTCAAGACCTTCTCCATGATCTCCTTTGCCTCCTTCAGGGGAAAGAGGACGTCTTCCCAGAGGGGCAGGCTTCTAAGGGCCCTCACTTCCCTGTCCGGTATCCTCCTCGACAGCTTGCTCAGGACAGTGTCTCTCCTCCTGAGTACCCAGTTGGCTGATTGGGCAAGGGACTGGTAAGACAAGAACTTTAATGCCCTACCTCCCGAGATGATTAGCTCCTTCAGGAGAGCCTGATTCCCTGGAACTGAAAGGTCGTAGGAGGATTGAACACTTACGAGAGTGGAGGCCCACCAATCTAACCAAGAGGCGACGTTCGCAAGGTCTTTTGCCATCTCCTCCATCATAGTCGCCTCTGACTGGGAGAAGTAGATTGGGGCTGATGAGGCCCTGTCTTCCGGGGCCCCTTGTCCTAAAACTTTGAGGGAGGGTTCCAACTTGCAGGCCCCTGGACGTTGACCCTCCGGAAGGTAGACTTTACTCTGGGACCTCAGTCCCTGGAGCAACTTCGAGGAGCTCTGAGACTTGGGGGGCCTCTGTATTGCCAGTCACAATCTTGTTGACGTGAGCTCTACCGAGCCACATGTTGCTGGCCACTGGAAGAGCCAACGGAGCCCTCCGCTGGGCTGGGGCCTCCATTAGTCTATTGAGGCTAGAGTGCCAGGGATCCTCGTTGGAGGGTTCAGGCTCCTCAATACAATGGTGTCGTCTAATGAGGCCTATCACCCTCCTGTAAGCTGAGTCCTCCGCTGGGGCGCCCTCCACGTCGTCGTCGATGTCCTCCGTCTGGCGGCCTACTTCTCTAGAGGGAATCCCACAGGCGGATGCCTCCGCATAAGGCTCTGGATGTAGGACGGGGCATTGCCGTGGTGGCGAGGGGTTCCGTCCTCTGTCTGTCCTTAGTCATGGAGGACGCGGCTTCCGTGGGCTTGCCCGACGGAGGAAACCGTCTCTCCTTCTCCAGGATCCGTGGTGCCACTTTTGAGGGCACGACGAGGCTGCCCGTCCGAGGGGGCGACTCCCTCCGCTGGGCGGATTGAGTCGGAACCCTCGCGGTCTTACGCCTGTCGGAGGAGGTCCGTGAGGCCGGGTCCCTCCGTGGTTCTAGCTTGTGGCTGGAGGAGAACCTTCCTGGGGACTTGTCTCTGGGTCGCCAGCCTGAAGTGCTCGGGACCGAAGTAAGGTCCACGAGCTTACTGCGGGGAATGACCACCCATTCCTCCACTGGTGATCTGCTCCTCCTGAATTTTCTCCTTGGAGACCTGGAGCGCCTCCTCCCACGTCGAGACCTGGAACGTGACCGAGAACGGGAGTGCCTCCTCCGGGATCTCTCACGCTTAAGTCGGGAATTCCTCCGGTTTTCTCCTTCCAAGGAATAGGGGGTTGTAGCTACCGATGAATTGGAGGACTCTTCATAACCCGTCCGAGGGGCCGGGGCCCGGAGAGTGGTCGTCTGAGCGGCTTGTTGTCCTACGGAGAGGGCGGGCTGCAGGAACACTTCCGGAACTGACGACGGCGGTGCTGGGGGAGAGCGTGGAAGTTCTACGTTGGGGAACCAGGATCCGAGGCCTTCCTCCAACCTCAACGGTGACCTACAGGGCATCCTAGGAGGGACCCATTCGAGGGGATCCGCCGCCGGTGAGTCTTCCTTCTCTGGGGCGCCTTCAGCTGCGGAGGTACCTGAAAAACCTGCCCATGAAGCGGGCGAATAGACAGGGACAGTTTTACTCCACATGGGGTCATTCGAAGAGAGGTGACCCGCGTGCACCAGGGCATCGTCTGTAGGACCCCCACTAAACTCACCTTCAGGCCCACCGCTTGGCTAGAAAGATGCTGCTACCCCACTATCATGGATAAAAGACTCTTGGGGAAGAACCTCTGGCTTCTTCCCCGCAACGGACTTACCTCGTCCCCTACTCTGGGTAGGGGAAGATGGAAGGGAAACCCTAATCGAAGGTCCTTCTGGAGACGTAAAGGGCGAAGAGGTGTTAGCCTTCTTGGGCGAAAGCTTGGCAGACTTCTTTTTCTTGGTACTGAATCGTACCCACTGGATCTCACTCCAAGAAACGCACTGCGAACACGTGTCCGACGGAGAACATACTCTACCCCTGCACGACGAGCACAAGGAATGAGGGTCTACCTCCGGCTTAGAAAGAACGCACCACACGACTTCCCAGCTCTAGGCCCAGGACAACAGCAGGGATGCTCCATCATGCACTATCGCAACACCGCAAGACACAGGAACGCAGCGGGAAAGGGTAATAAGGACAAGGATAACACGTGAGAACACAAGGGAAGGATAAGTTAACCACACGGGGATACAAAGGGAAAGCACAGGGATACCACGTGGGAACCACACAGGACACAATGGAGTCGGGGACACAAAGGGTCGCACTGAGATAAGGAGAGCGTCGAGATGATATCACGACGCGACCAGAGAACTTACTGAGGGTCGAAACCCAAGCTAGCACGCTCCCTGACCCGGGACTAGCCTCAGGGCACGTATTCTTATGCCTGAGGTTAGCTTTCACAAAAAACGGAAGTAGAGTAAACTACACAAAACTCTGGTCGGATGAGAAGAGATTTCCAGGTACAGTACTCCTAAGAAAGTAGTTCGAGGTAAGTTTCCGTGTTGGAACAATTTTATTTTTGAGGTGGACATATCCTTTTATGTAGAAGTACAAGCCTACATCATAGGATAAAGGATGGATTCAGTTGGAAGGATCAAGTGGTTAGACTACGGAAGATGAGAGAAAAGAATTTTATTTTTGAGATGGACATATCCTTTGATGTAGAAGTACAAGCCTACATCATAGGAGAAAGGATGGATTCAGTTGGGAAGATCGAGTGGTTAGACTACGGAAGATGGAGAGAGAAAAGGAATTTAATTTTTAAGTGGACATATCCTTTGATGTAGAAGTACAAGCCTACATCACAGGATAAAGGATGGATTTAGTTAGAAGGATCGAGTGGTTGGACTGTGAAAAATGGAGAGAGAAAAAGAATTTTATTTTTGAGGAGGACATATCCTTTGATGTAGAAGTACAAGCCTATATCATAGGTAAAGGATGGACTAAGTTGGAAGGATCAAGTGGTTGGACTGTGGAATATGGAGAAAAAGAATTTTATTTTTGAGGTGGACATATCCTTTGATGTAGAAGTACAAGCCTATATCATAGGTAAAGGATGGACTAAGTTGGAAGGATCAAGTGGTTGGACTGTGGAATATGGAGAGAAAAGGAATTTTATTTTTGAGGTGGACATAAACTTTGATGTAGTACAAGCCTACATCATACGATAAAGAATGGACTCAGTTGGAAGGATAAAGTGGTTGGACTACGGAATATTTAGAGAGAAAAGGAATTTTATTTTTGAGGTGGACATATCCTTTGATGTAGAAGTACAAGCCTACATCATAGGATAAAGGATGGACTAAGTTGGAAGAATCAAGTGGTTGGACTGTGGAAAGTGGAGAGAAAAGGAATTTTTTTTTTTTAGGTGGACATATCGTTTGATGTAGTACAAGCCTATATTATACGATAAAGAATGGACTTAGTTGGAAGGATCAAGTGGTTGGACAACGGAATATGGAGAGAGAAAAGGAATTTTATTTCTGAGGTGGCCCCCTTAAGCACCTGGGTCACCGAGTGGATCTTGCAGAACATCAATGTTGCAGCAAGGCCACGAACGTCATGTGCTCAAAGGGGGACACTGGCAGTGCTTCCCGAGGATTTATAGTTTCTCATAATAGTTGAAAATGGCATATGACGAGGTGAGAGTAAGAGAAACTGGTAATTTAGAGGAGGAGTGGAAGTTAGTAAAAGAAAATTTTGTTGGGATTGCAAGTGATGTGTGTGGCAAGAAGGTTGTTGGAGGCAGCATGAGGAAGGGCAGTGAATGGTGGAATGAAGGAGTGAAGGTAAAAGTGGAAGAGAAAAAGAGGGCTTTTGAAGAATGGCTGCAGAGTAATAGTATAGAGAAGTATGAAAAATATAGAGAGAAAAATGTGGAAGTAAAGTGCAAGGTACGTGAGGCAAAGAGGGCAGCTGACCTGAGGTGGGGTCAGGGATTGGGTCAGTCATATGAAGAGAATAAGAAGAAGTTTTGGAAAGAAGTGAAGAGAGTAAGGAAGGCTGGCGCAAGAATTGAAGAGACAGTGAAAGATGGAAATGGAAGGTTGTTAAAACGAGAGGAAAGGGTGGGCAGAATATTTTGAAAGTTTGCTGAATGTTGAGGATAATAGGGAGGCAGATATAATTGCTGTTCCAGGTGTTGAGGTGCCATTGATGGGAGATGAGAATGGGAGAGAGAGATTACAATAGAGGAAGTGAGGAGAGCACTAGATGAAACGAGAGTAGGAAAAGCATCTGGTATGGATGGTGTGAAAGCTGAGATGTTGAAGGAAGGGGGTGTGACTGTACTTGAATGGTTGGTGAGATTGTTTAATATGTGTTTTGTGTTGTCAATGGTACCAGTAGATTGGGTTTGTGCATGTATTGTACCACTATATAAGGGTAAGGGAGATGTGCATGACTGTTGTAATTCAAGAGGTATTAGTTTGTTGAGTATAGTTGGAAAAGTGTATGGTAGAGTAATGATTAATAGGATTAAGGATAAAACAGAGAATGCAATCTTGGAAGTACAGGGTGGTTTTAGAAGAGGTAGGGGTTGTATGAATCAGATTTTTACAGTTAGGCAGATATGTGAGAAATTTTTAGCAAAAGGTAAGGAGGTGTATGTTGCGTTTATGGATCTGGAGAAAGCATATGATAGAGTTGATAGGGAAGCAATGTGGAATGTGATGAGGTTATATGGAGTTGGTGGAAGGTTGTTGCAAGCAGTGAAAAGTTTCTGCAAAGGTAGTAAAGCATGTGTTAGAATAGGAAATGAAGTGAGTGATTGGTTTCCGGTGAGAGTGGGGCTGAGACAGGGATGTGTGATGTCGCCATGGTTGTTTAACTTGTATGTTGATGGAGTGGTGAGAGAGGTGAATGCTCGAGTGCTTGGACGAGGATTAAAACTGGTAGGGGAGAATGACCATGAATGGGAGGTAAATCAGTTGTTGTTTGTGGATGATACTGTACTGGTAGCAGACACAGAAGAGAAGCTTGACCGACTAGTGACAGAATTTGGAAGGGTGTGTGAGAGAAGGAAGTTGAGAGTTAATGTGGGTAAGAGTAAGGTTATGAGATGTACGAGAAGGGAAGGTGGTGCTAGGTTGAATGTCATGTTGAATGGAGAGTTACTTGATGAGGTGGATCAGTTTAAGTACTTGGGGTCTGTTGTTGCAGCAAATGGTGGAGTGGAAGCAGATGTACGTCAGAGAGTGAATGAAGGTTGCAAAGTGTTGGGGCAGTTAAGGGAGTAGTAAAAAATAGAGGTTTGGGCATGAATGTAAAGAGAGTTTTATATGAGAAAATGATTGTACCAACTGTGATATATGGATCGGAGTTGTGGGGAATGAAAGTGATGGAGAGACAGAAATTAAATGTGTTTGAGATGAAGTGTCTAAGGAGTATGGCTGGTGTATCTTGAGTAGATAGGGTTAGGAACGAAGTGGTGAGAGTAAGAACGGGTGTAAGAAATTAGTTAGTGGCTAGAGTGGATATGAATGTGTTGAGGTGGTTTGGCCATGTTGAGAGAATGGAAAATGGCTGTCTGCTAAAGAAGGTGATGAATGCAAGAGTTGATGGGAGAAGTACAAGAGGAAGGCCAAGGTTTGGGTGGATGGATGGTGTGAAGAAAGCTCTGGGTGATAGGAGAATAGATGTGAGAGAGGCAAGAGAGCGTGCTAGAAATAGGAATGAATGGCGAGCGATTGTGACGCAGTTCCGGTAGGCCCTGCTGCTTCCTTCGGTGCCTTAGATGACCGCGGAGGTAGCAGCAGTAGGGGACTCAGCATTATGAAGCTTCATCTGTGGTGGATAATGTGGGAGGTTGGGCTGTGGCACCCTAGCAGTACCAGCTGAACTCGGTTGAGTCCCTGGTTAGGCTGGAGGAACGTAGAGAGTAGAGGTCCCCTTTTTTGTTTTGTTTCATTTGTTGATGTCGGCTACCCCCCAAAATTGGGGGAAGTGCCCTTGGTATATGTATGTATAATAGTTCCCCGCAACCAAAAAGGAAAGCATGATTTTTAAAACATACTTTCTGGAGTGACCAGTACTTAAGAACAGATTAGCAATATTAGGTGTGAAAGGTGCTGTCCTCTTCGGGTATTTCCTGGCTGCTCTTACAGAACGCAGTAACAGATTATCCAGATCATCCGTTACCTCTCTTAGAGAAGAGATCGTGAGAGTTAAATCTGGTGTCATTGATAGCCGGACTTTAGGTTTAAGTCACAAACTCGGGAACAAAAGAGAAGGATAATTCTTTCCATCAATTGGAATGTGAAATAAGATAAGATAAGGGCAAGAAGGAAGAGAGTTTTTAGAGTTAGATTTCCATCCATGGCTTTATGTAAAGGTTCATTAGGAGCCCTCAGGAGGGAGAACCTTAATCACATTCCATGGAAGTTTAAGTTCCCAATGAGGGCTGGTCTGTTTGAATCTCCTGATGAAAGCTTAGTTCCCAGGAGAAGGAGAAATTGAGTCCCCTCAGCTTAAAGACTTGGCTCATGGACGAGCAATAGCCTTTTAGCGATGTGACTGAGAGGGACTTCTCATTCATCAGGAACACTAAAAAGTCTGTAATCAGTGGAATAGTGGCCTCGAGTGAAGCCGTATTCCCCCTACGACACCATAGAAAGTTGACCAGTTGGCTTGGTAGACCGCTGTGAATGACTTTAAGAGGTATCCGGAAAGTTGTTTCGTAGTTGGTTTAAAAAAGTCTCTCTTTTGGAGGAGGTGCCGGATAACCTCCATTCAGCAGGTCTTGGTACTACTCCGCTTGCAGCCACTTTAGGGTGATTAGTGTTATTCTGACTTCTTGGGACAGACTGATTCTGTTCAGTAACTAACGAATCAGACAAAACAGTGAAAAGGCATAAATATCCAGTCCTTTCCATGGATGTTGGAAGGCATCCTCCATCACCACTGGAGGGTCTGGAGCTGAAAACAATACACTAGGAATTTGGCTTTCAGGCGACTGGTGAATATGTACAGAGTCAGTCAACCTCACAAAGTCACAAGACTCTTCACCACTAGGGAAGCAAAGACAATTCTGAACCAACTGTTGTTCCTGGTCGGATCAGATGGTCTGCAATGACATTCCTCTTCACGGAAATGAATCTCCCTGACAGAAGGACCACATTAACTTGTGGTCAATGGTGAAATCCCACTGCTAGTTGGAATAGCAGATGGGATACTGAAACCCCTTGCATGGTGATGTAGGTCACCACTGTGGAGTTGTCACTCATCAATACCAAGGAATGACCTTTGAGGGTCTTCAAGAAGCAACATCAGGTATGGTGCTGTCATTTCCAAGTAACTGATGAAGAAGGATTTGTCTTCCTGTGACCACAGGCCTGATATTTGCTCCCTCCAAAAGGCGAGAAACATCCAAGAATAGAAGTAAATCTGGAGGTGGAACCTGTAGAGTTGTACCCATTAGTAGGTTTTCCTGCCTCTGTCACCACCGCAGATCTGTCACGAATTTTGGGGGCAATGACACTAAGGGTGCAGAGAGTCTGATGTTTGTAACCACTGGCTCTTCAGAGCCCACTGTACTAAACGAACATGCATCTTCCTGAATGGGATCCACTTCTCCGATGAGGCTGTGCCCCAGAAGCTTCTGCCAAGTGCACGTTGGGAGCGATTCCCTTTCGAGAAAGGGCTCTACCACTTACTTGAATCTCATTACCTTGCTGGAAGTTGGAAATGCTCTGGCTTGGACCAAGTTGATTTCCGTGCCTAGAAACAAGGCTGGAATTATCTAGGTTCAGTTGAATCCCCAACTCTTTGCAAAAGTCGTGGAAATCCGTGGCGTACGAGCAGGGCTCATGACTCTCCTAGAAGAAGTCAATCGTCTAGATACCGTAGGAACCGGATGTCCAAGGCATGAGCCCAGGATGACACACAAACAAAGATCCTGGTGAAGACCTGAGGTGCCGTAGAGAGACTGAAGCATAGCACCTTGATGTGGTAGGACCTTCTCTCTGAAAGAGAACTTCAAATACTTTCTTGGTCAGGGATGGATAGGGACCTCAAAGTACACATCTTTTAGGTCTAAGGTCAGAAAGAAGTCATTCTTGCTGAAGGACTGAAGAACTGTGAAAGGAGTCCAATCTTGAACTTTGTTTGCAAAACAAACAGGTTCATGTGGGAGAGGTCTACGACAGCTTCACTACAAATAGTATAGTCGTACTGCCAAAGTCCAAGCTAACAGGGGCGTACAGTCTATGAACGAGATTTGATACTCCTATAGAACTTCTACCGTCTTGGGATCAACACCCGAAGAACTGCCACCTGTCTCAATGGTTTTGTAGACATCCCCCACTGGTGGCGAAAGGTGGGCTGGTGGTCCTGCTTCCGGGGCTGTTGGGAATCCATAGGAGGCAACAAGCATCTGTTGGATTGGGTGTTTAAAGGGAGAATTCCTTGGAGATTGCTGAGGGCCGGGCATCCTTGGGGCTGCAGTTCTCCTAACAGAGGAAGACTGGTTAGCCTTCTCTGCCTTTTCAATCGCTACAGCAACTTTTGTAGGTGGGAACAGCATAGGAAAGTTTACCAAGTTTGAATTCCTCAGGCACATGGCTTCTGTGAGAGATAGCTGCTTGGTGCATCTGGCAAAAACAACTTCGCTGAATCATACTCTTATTATAGGACGAAGATTTGTATTCGTGTAGGAACAAATGTCCCATTCACTTTTTAAAGGTGATTAACAAACTTACCTTTATATTGTCTACAACAAATATTTAGGTTGCCTTTGATCTTTATATTTATTGAACGAAAATCAAATGAGGTAACCTACAATGACAGTCAACAGGATAAGGAATGCCAACTGAAGACATTTGTCTTAAAGACTTCATGAAGTAATTCAGGGTAGTCCTTACTGTTCGGTGAAACTTTTACTTTTCAGCTTGTTTAACTAAACAGCTAATTGCATAGTTTCTTTTATTACCATTTTTCGCCAATTCACTGTCAAGGTTGTTTTGTGTACCATTGTTAAATCCAAAATGACTACTGCAACACTAGGTGAAAATAGGCAACTACTGCAACACTAAGTAAAGGCAACAACATTATAGATTTCAAATCTAAGAGTAAAAGCCGACACGGAAAATGATATTCTACTCACTCAAAAATTACAGCTGAAAAAGTGAAATTGACAAAAAGAAAATATAACCTAGTCAACTCTCCAGTAAAGACATTCACACTAAGACTGAAATACAATAATCCAACAAAAATTTAGGGATACCATCTGGTTTCAGCTAACTAATCTAAAAGGACCCAGCTAGAAAAAAATAAAGTATATTACTGAGTAAAGGACGACCCCATGTAAAGGGCGAACCCCAAAATTTCCTTTAAAAACAGCATTTTTATCATATACTCCATGTTATGAGCGAACGGAAAATTCAAGGCCAGCCTAATGTTACTACACTTTTATTATAAATATTTTACACATATTTCATCTTTATTTATAATATCTTTACCATAGGCTCTTAGTATCATTTGTTATCACTTGCATGTGTAAATGCTATGAACGGCAATGAGACGTAAACAAAACGTGTTCTGTTTTAGGCGGTGTTTTTAGGAAAAACATGACATAAAATCACTCGTTATTTTATTTATCTTGAATTTATAAGGATAAAGTAAGTAAATAGACATTAATCATATTATTATTACACAACCAATACTTTATGAAATAGTTACTGCTCTTAAAGCTAACCTATACACAGATGTGTAAATGCGTTCGTTTGTTCGTTATGATCGGCAATGGAACATAAACAAACCAAAGGTATCGGTTTTAGGTAGCGCGTTTAGCAAAAGCATGATAAAAAATCTTTATTTAATTCATTTTGGATTTCTAAGTATACAGGAAAAGCATTTCAATTTAGATGGACCAGAAGACAACGGCTGCTAGTAATGCAAACGAAAGCAATGAAGATAATCCCCATGGCAGGGTTGTTAAATTTGATGGTTTTTAATTTCAAGTTTATTAAATATCTTTTTCTTTTTTTTTTAAACTTGTTTGCATCATTATTTTCCTATATACCAACGTAGGCACTGATAACCTGCAAATTTTTAGGTTTCGTACAACCACCACTACTCTTGGCAAATAATGTAAACTCCTAGTTGTCTGAAACAAATTTTGGTGACAGAAGTATTATAATATAGAAAAAAATAATTCTTATCTTTACATACACATCTACACTCTATGATTATACTGAGCATATTATACACTGTTAAGTCAATCCTTCCTAACTACTATGTAAGTAGAAAAATTAATTACAAATACTAATATGTAAAATATCACAAATTTCAAGTAATTTGTATTTTTCCTAACATACTTACCGAGAACTACTTTCTTAAGAGGTACCTGGAATCTCCTCTCAACCGACCAGAGTTTTGTGTAGTTTACCCTACTTCCGTTTTCTGTGAGGAATACCCAAGTCGTAAGGATACGTGCCCTGAGGCTAGTCCCGAGCCAGGTCGCGTGTTAGCTTGGGTCTCGCTCCTCAGTAAGTTCCTGGATGTTACAAAATGTCTTAAGGGTCAGTAAGGCACTCGGGGAAGGAAGGGAGGGCCATTACCCGAAAGTAGTTCTCGGTAAGTATGTTAGGAAAAATACAAATTACAGTGGAACCTCTACATACGAATTTAATCTGTTCCAGAACCAACTTCGGATGTAGAAATTGATCGGATGTCGAAACGAATTTTCCCATAAGAATACATTGAAATAGGATTAATCCGTGATTGAGCCCAAAAACCTATGATAACTTCTTAATAAACTACTACACATAACTTTCCCATGAGAATAATGAACACTAAATTAGATAATAGACATGTAAATAAGAAGAATAGACATGTAAATAAGAAGAATAGACATGTAAATAAGAAGAATTAGCAAAAAATGATAAATAAGAAACGGGTTTTTAGCGTCACTTTACCTTAGAAACTCCAGCGCAGGTGTTGTTCGTCTTCGCTACGCAGAGAGGAGAGAGGAGACGGACGGACGGCGAGGAGGTAGAGAGGTTAACTACGATAAACGTAACACTACCGTAACTTATTCTAACTTACACTAAGTGAACTTTAACATAACTTAGCTTATTTTTTTTTTATTTTTATATTTTATATCTTTTTTTACATTTTCTTTTTTTCTTTTTGATGATTACGTAATTTTAATCACTATCACTTACATTTAAAATTGACTGAATTTCTTTTGCTTCACTCTTTTCCGTTTTCTGTGTTTCCCTTTCTTCCTCTTCACTCTTTGCCGTTTTCTTCGGTTCACTTACATCCTCTTCATCGCGAGTTCGCTTCGCAGTTTTTTTAAAGAAAGCATCGATAGATAATTGCTTCGTACGGCTTTTCAGAATGTTTCGAAAGTGCGTTAGGCAAACATCATCGAATTGAGAAACTACACGACAAACCTGCAATTTCTTTGGATGGTATTTGTCGATGAAGTCGACCACGTCTTGATATTTTCCTAACACCTCTTTTATTTGCGCTGAACCTAACACATGTTCTACCTCCTCGCTCTCTTCCTTGTCATCACTCATGTGTTCCGACATAGCATGGAGTTCCTTGAGCTCATCCGTCGTCAGTTCGTCGTGATGTTCGGCGACGAGTTCCGTAACGTCATCTGCGTCGACCTCCAGACCCATGGACTTGCCAAGGGAGACGATTTCCTCTACGGCTTCCGCTGCACCGACCACGGGATCAGGTTCGGGGTCAAAACACTCGAAATCTCGGGGAGAAACTGCATCAGGCCACAGCTTCTTCCATGCAGAATTGAGGGTCCGTCGAGTTAATCCCACCCAAGCCTGATCAATGATCTTTAAGCAGTGCACGATATTGAAGTGGCCCCTCCAAAATTCACGCAAAGTTAAGTTGGTGCTTTGCGTGACATTAAAGCACTGCTTGAATAAGTGCTTGGTGTACAGCTTCTTAAAATTAGAGATGACTTGCTGGTCCATGGGCTGGAGGATAGAGGTGGTATTTGGTGGAAGATACAGCACCTTTATGAACTTGAATTCATCGAAGATATCATCTTCAAGTCCGGGGGGGTGAGCGGGTGCATTGTCAAGGCATAGCAGGCACTTTAAAGGCAATTTCTGCTCATGAAGATACTTCTTCACAGAAGGACCGAAAACTTGGTTTACCCATTGCACAAAGAATTGCCTAGTGACCCAGGCCTTCGAGTTGGATCGCCAGAAAACATGAAGCTGATCCTTATCGACGTTGTGTGCTTTAAAGGCCCTAGGGTTCTCCGAATGGTAAACAAGCAAGGGCTTGACTTTAAAGTCCCCGCTAGCGTTGGCACATAGAGCAAGAGTCAACCGATCCTTCATTGGCTTATGCCCAGGCAATTTCTTCTCTTCAGCAGTGATGTAGGTTCGACTCGGCATCTTCTTCCAAAACAGCCCGGTTTCATCACAATTGAACACCTGCTGCTCTACGTAGCCTTCTTCCTTTACGATATTTTCGAATTTCTTAACAAAGTCAGTTGCAGCCTTTGTGTCCGCACTAGCAGCCTCTCCGTGGCGAACAACTGAATGAATCCCGGACCGTTTCTTAAATTTCTCGAACCAGCCACGAGATGCCTTGAAATCATCTGAGGAAGGCTCGGTTGAACTCTCCCCAGCATCACCCACAGAGCTCTCCTCCTTCAAGTCCGTAAAGATGGCGTGCGCCTTCTCGCAGATAACGGTTTCGGTGATGGTGTCGCCAACGATCTCTCTATCCTTAATCCACACTAGTAGAAGTCGTTCCATCTCTTCTATGATAGGGGTACGGCGTTTGGAAATTATAGTGATCCCCTTAGAAGGTTTCACTGCTTTAATAGCTTTCTTCTGTTTAAGGATTGTCGAGATCGTCGACATATTACGGCCATACTGTTTAGCAAGTTCACTCACGCGGATGCCACGCTCATGTTTTTCAATAATTTCCTGCTTAATTTCTATAGAAAGCATTTCCTTCTTCCTTTTCTCACCACTACCACTACCACTGGCAAAACTAAGCCTTTTTGGACCCATGATTTACGTAAATTATCGTTAATGGATGCACGTAAAAAATCACGATTAATTCACAGTTAATATCACAACGCAAAGAGCACAACCGCACGAAGCCGACGAGAACAGAGGACTGACCCAAGCCGCGCTAATTGAGCGTCCCTCCGAGGTCGATGTGCTGCCTTCTATCGGCGGAAATAAAAAACACTTCAGGCGCTATGAGCACCGACTACGCGTACGAGTATTGTTTACTTCGGGTGTCGAAAAAACATTCGGGTGTAGAGTCGGAACGTGTTCGAATTGTACTTCGCGTGTCTAAAAATTCGGATACAACCGGTACGACGAAAATTGCTAATTCATGTGTCGAAATAAAATTCGGGTGTAGAGTCAAAAATTTGCTCGAATTTTACTTCGGATGTTGGAAAATTCGGATGTAGATACGATCGGATGTAGATACGATCGGATGTAGAGGTTCCACTGTACTTAAAATTTGTGATTTGTTCCAACACAGAGACTTACCTCAAACTACTTTCTTAGGAGACTTACACATTAGGAGGTGGGACTGTCTTCCTGAACTCTAGACCCAACTAAACGGCCGACCAGGAACCTAGGTGGTAAACTAGGTTCTAAGATATCCGGAAAACGAAACATAGGTAAAAACTACACAAAGAGCTCATGTTAGTGTCTAAGTACTCACCCTTTCAAAAATCCCATGATGCTGAGTCCTGTGGCGAAGTTGTGAAGACGTGTCTTTTGCAGGTTGTATCTGGGTCTATCTCCGAGTCGGGAAAGGGAAAAAGGGACAAGGGTGAAAGGGAACGAACCTGTGTCTCTTGGTCTTGCCACCCACGATTGTACCTGGAGCTTCACCGTTAAATTGCTTGGGGCGCGGAGATGACTGTCCCAATAGAGAACCCGTCTAGAGATTTCCTCAAGCAATCTTTGAGGTAATGCATTGTGAAGGTCGACTGGTTCGACCAGGTGCCTGCTCTAAGGATCTGGGCCACCGCCATGTTCCTCTCAAAAGCCAGAGATGTACTAAGACCCCTAATGTCATGGGGCCTGGGATTACTTGTCAGGGGAAGACCCGCTTTGCTATAGGCCCTGACAATCACCTGTCTTACCCAATAGGAGATGGTATTCTTAGATACCTGCTTTTTCGTTACACCCGTAGAGACAAAAAGATTTTTGATACCAGGGCAGAGATTAGCCGTCCTCTCAAGGTATTTCCTCACGGCCCTGACGGGGCACAACTTCAAATCTTCTGGATTCCCTGTCTTAGGAATAGCTGGTATTGAAAAGCCCTCGAACTTAGGGTCCCAGACTGCTGGATTCTGTGTTTTTGCCACAAAAGAAGGGACGAACCTGAAGGAGAGTTCCCGCCACCCCTTCGAATGAGAGACTTCGTAGGACAACCCATGGATTTCTCCTACTCTCTTAGCTGAGGCCAAGGCCAACAAGAATACCGTTTTGAGAGTGAGATCCCTGTTCACTATGTCCTTCAGGGGTTCGAACGGTGGTTCACTTTACATCTTCAATACTCTTGCCACGTCCAACTGCGGTACCCTGGAGGCTTGCGGAGGGCATGCTTGTTCGAAGCTCCTGATGAGCATAGAGATGTGCCTAGAAGAGCCCAGATCAATGCCCTTCAGGAGGAAAACTTGGCCCAAGGCTGCACAGACTCCCTTGATGGCCGGTATTGACATGCCCACCCCGTCTCTGAGGTGCACGAGGAAATCCGCAATATCCGGAACCGAGGCTTTTAGAGGCTTGATGTTCTTTGAGGCACACTATTTCGTGAAAGTAGCCCATTTTGCCTGGTAGACCGCTGCTGAAGATCGCCTCAGATAACGCGACATCTTTTCAGCGGTTCCTGCCGAATATCCTTCCTTCCTCAGGAGTCGCTCAATAGTCTCCAAGCGTGAAGGCGAAGAGACCGAGGATTGTCGTGGAACCTTTGGAAGTGTGGTTGCCGAAGTAGGTCCGGTCTGTCGGGCAGAGGCCACGGGGGAAGACACGCTAGATCTCTTAGATCCGCAAACCACTCTCTCTCCGGCCACCTTGGCGCTACCAAAGTCATCCATAAGTTGTGAGCTGTCCTTACTCTGTTGAGCACTTGCCTGATCAATGCGAAGGGAGGAAAAGCGTACACGTCGAGGTTGTCCCATTTGTGTTGAAAAGCGTCCTCCAATGCCGCTTTTGGGTCTGGGACAGGAGAACAAAATACGGGGAGTTGAGCGTTCAGTCTGGTTGCAAAAAGATCCATCATCGGCGAACCCCATTTCTGAATGATGAGCCTGGCTACTCCTGGGAGAAGAGACCACTCGGTACCCACTACTTGGCCCATCCTGCTGAGCCCGTCGGCTAGGACATTCGTTTTGCCTGGAATGAACCTTGTTGAAACCACAATTTTTTCCGACTCGGCCCAATCCAGGATCTCCAACGCGAGATCGCACAACTCCTTCGATTTTAGACCTCCGTTCTTCTTTATGTACGCTACTACAGTGGCGTTGTCGCACATCACCGCCACTGTGTTTCCAATTAGAAGATCTACGAATTGTAGGCACGCTTCTCGGACTGCCTTCATCTCTAGGACGTTGATGTGTTTTGCTTTCTCTTCTTCCGTCCAAGATACTCTGGCTGACCTGTTGAGGAGGTGTGCTCCCCACCCCTCCTTGGAGGCGTCTGTGAAGAGAAGCATCTCGGGGGGCTCGGTTGCGAAGGGCATCCCCTTGAGGGTATTCGGCCAATATTGCCATGACTCCAGGGATTGTTTTGCCTCCGGAAGGACGGGAATTAACTTGTATGGCAAGTCCACTTGGCTCCAGAGCCCCTTCAGGTTCCATTGGATGCTCCTGAGTCTGAGCCTCCCTTGGGGAACCAGTTTCTCTAATGACACTAGGTGACCTATCAACCTCTGCCAGTCCTTGGCTCTCCTGGGCTGTCCCGAAAGGAAAGGCTGGAGGATCTGTTCTAGGTTGTTCAACCGTTCTTCCGACGGAAAGGCTCTCACTAGATGGGAGTCCAGCACTATCCCAAAGTAAGTAATCCTGGTGGAGGGAGACAGATGCGATTTCTCCAGGTTGATCGTGATACCCAGAACTTTGCAGAATTGTATTAGTTTCACGCCTTGCTCCTTCAAAATTACCTCTGAGGAGGAAAGGAGTAACCAGTCGTCCAGGTATCGAATGAAGCGAATACCCCGCTCGTGAGCCCACACAGAGACTGTCGTGAAGACTCTCGTGAATACCTGGGGCGCTGTTGACAATCCGAAGCAGCGGGTCTTGAATTGCAGGATCTGGGTACCCCACTTCACCCGGAGAAATTTCCTGCTTGAGGGGTGGATAGGGATTTAAAAATACGCGTCCTTGAGGTCTATGGACATCATGAAGTCCCCTTCCCTCAAGGACTGCAAGACCGACTTTGGGGTGTCCATTTTGAAGTCGGTCTTGCACACAAACTTGTAGAGGGCTGACAGGTTTATCACAGGTCTCCAAGCCCCCGTCGCTTTCTCCACCGGAAAGAGACGACAGTAGAAGCCTGGGCCCGGATGTAAGACCGTTTCAGAAACGGAAGTAGGGTAAACTACACAAAACTCTGGTCGGTTGAGAGGAGATTCCAGGTACCTCCTAAGAAAGTAGTTCGAGGTAAGTCTCTGTGTTGGAACAATCTAGGTTTCGGACAACTAGGCTAGCCTACCAAAAGGTTCACACAATATAGCCTTAGTACTGTACTTTAAATAAATAAACATGAAATTACCAGTAAATATTTCTATTTTACTTACACATAAAACTATATACTGTACCGTGATTAAAGTGAGTATATTATATGATTTTAAGTCAATCCTTCTAAACTACTAACCTATTAATGAAGCATAAGCAATTAGATTACCCTAACAGTAGTAGGTTGGCCTGGGCACCAGCCACCTGTTGAGATACTACCGCTAGAGAGTTATGGAGTCTTTTTGACTGGCCAGACAGTAGTACATTGGATCCTTCTCTCTGGTTTACGGTTCATTTTCCTTTTGCCTAAACACACACACACACACACCGAATAGTCTGGCCTATTCTTTACATATTCTCCTCTGCCTCATATACCTGACAACACTGAGATTACCAAACA
Organism: Palaemon carinicauda; assembly: GCF_036898095.1. NCBI lineage: Eukaryota > Metazoa > Arthropoda > Malacostraca > Decapoda > Palaemonidae > Palaemon > Palaemon carinicauda. The sequence continues at coordinate 71,412,206 of NC_090754.1, forward strand.
ATTCTTCTTACTGCACTGTTATTGTTCAGTGACCACTTTCCTCTTTGTAAGGGTAGAAGAGACTCTTTAGCTATGGTAAGCAGCTCTTCTAGGAGAAGGACACTCCAAAATCAAACCATTGTTCTCTAATCTTGGGTAGTGCCATAGCCTCTGTACCATGGTCTTCCACTGTCTTTGGCTAGAGTTCTCTTGCTTGAGGGTACACTCGGGCACACTATTCTATCTTAATTCTCTTCCTCTTGTTTTGTTAAAGTTTTTATAGTTTATATAAGAGATATCTATTTTAATGTTGTTGCTCTTCTTAAAATATTTTATATTTCTTCGTTTCCTTTCCTCACTGAGCTATTTTCCCTGTTGGAGCCCATGGGCTTATAGCATCCTGCTTTTCCAACTAGGGTTGTAGCTTAGCAAATAATAATAATAATAATAATAATAATAATAATAATAATAATAATACAAACGAGAAAATAAATATTTTAATAATTCCAAAAGTAACTCTCATGTAATGAGCAAACCCTGAAGTTTTTTCATCCAAAACTGATCTTAAAATTTTGCCCTTTACACAGTAATATACGGTAGCTGCAAATATACAATTCACTAAGGACAATACAACTGAAATATTAAAAGAATTTTTTAGCCCAATGCGACTACAAATGTATATACATCTAAATGATTAGTGTAGGACTAATAAAATACCATGGTGATAATTTTTCATTAATTATGAAACTTACGTAAAAAATGAATACTGTAATAGTTCTCACTATTTGGACATTTTACATGTCAAGTACTTTCACATTTACTGTATATTCTTCAATGATTTCCATTCACATTTTGAACATTTTTTTGGGAGGTGGCAATTTCTTTTGCCACTTTAAGCTGAAAAAAGTTAAATGTTTTGGGTTAGCAATCATAAATACAATAACACTACAGTGCAACTATGTTAATGGTGACAAAAATTACAATTTTAATCAATTATGCCAATAACTTACCAACTTCCACTTCCACATGAGTTGTGCCTTTCCTTAGAAGTGTTACATGCTATTCATAATTCACAAAATATTAAATTCCTCAAAAAATATATAAAGTATAAGCATTAATATTAATAAAAGGCTGTTAAAGATACAGCAAACACTCAGTCCTGTATTTTGACAATAAGCTTTCCTTTTGCGCCTTTTGAGTGTATAATGTCATGGTGAGCTTGACCAGCCTGAAATGGAAAATAGTAAATTGAAGTTACTGTACAAGGAAAACAAAAGAGCTCTGATTATCATAAGTGCACATTACTATTTATAACAGCATTAAATGAAAAAAAAAACCACTTTGCAAGAAGGTGACAATACTGTATTGATATGCAGTTGTGTATGTGGGGCTTCAAAAATCTCTAATCTTCAAGCTGGTCCGAAGTCCAGGTCTGTATTTATTTTGAGTGTTGATATTTTTACCATCGCACTTAGTATTTACATAATACTGTTAAGGATAAGGCAGTAAAACCTACACACCAAAACTAGTTGCTTAGAGCACATAGGCAAAACTTTATACTGACCTTTTTATTACAAGGTGGACATGACTTTACTCAACCTACTAAGAACAAATGTTTTTTTTTATATTCTAGCAAATACAAAACATCAACAAACCACTATGATAAAGAAATATAGCAAAAAAAAAAAATTCAGATATTTGATTATTTTTCTACCAGATTTCAGCAATCATAACCAAATTTGTATGTTGGGATGAATATGCATAATATAAAATATCATATGTTATGTTTAAGCCATCAAAAATATTAGTGATGCCTTTTTACCTTTTTACCCATGGGAAGCAAAACTATTAATTCTTTTTTTAATAACTACTCCTTCTACATTACCATATCTTGGCTATGTTACACTAGGTACATATAAACAAAAGAAATTTAATTAAATTTAAAAATTAACAAGTATGATTTAGCTGTCTTACCTAGTACAGTACAGAATTATGCCAAAAATACATACCGTATATTTCCGCGTATAAGACGACCCTATATTCCAAAATTTAACCATTAAAAATGAGGGGTCGTCTTATACTACCGTTATAAAAATCACACCTTGAATTCTATGTCAGGTTTATCAGTAGGCTAGCCTAGGTTGAGGTGCAATTACCCCCGACACACATGAAATGATTTACATTAATATATAAATGTATAATGAAATTAATAAAACCATTTTTACCGTATATATTATTGGCATATCTACAAAAATGGGATAAATGATAAATTCGAGGATTAATTCCAACTTTTAACCATACGCGCACAGCTGAGAAAATGTAAACATCGAGTATTGGTTGCGTTGTTAGCAACTTTTTCTCTCGCCAACCTTTCAGTAATTTTAATGCTAGTGTTAATTACGATAGTAATAACATAGGATATCATATTTATTTGTTTCAAAATTATTATTTTTAGCTATAACTAACAATTTTGGATTACAAACGGTACAATCTTCATTTCTCAATAGAAATTACAGTACATAACAGTATTGCATTTAAAACTTAGAAATTTGTAAAACTATTTCCAATCAATATTAAACATCAAACCTGCGACATGTATAAATCTAACACCACTAAAACTCCCCACAGTTATCACTGTCTGCTTCGAAAAGCTGTTCGAACATATCACGAGATTTATCATATACGCCATCATCGTAAGGATTCCAGTCCGGTTCCGGTGAGTCGACTTTGGCTTCGTCGTCACATTCGTACAATAAATCGTCTTCACTGCCATCCATGTCATTTGAGATCCCGTATTTTAAACATTATTTCATGACACTTTCCACCTTTACATTATCCTATGCTTTTATAACAAACTCGCAAAGAACATAAAAGAAGAAGAAGAAAGAGGAGAAACAGGCATTTCGTACGTGAGCAGCTGATGAGCGTAAACAAAACAACGCAGGCTAGGTGACGTGTGTTCTAGGAAAACAATAAAGGATTTGTTTTGTTATTTCATTTACTTTTAATTTATAAGGATACAGTAAGTAATATCATCAACCTTACATAATCTATATTTCATAAGATATCTGGTGTTGCAAAAGCTAGCCTAGGCTATACACAGATGGTTTTATGATTCAACAGTCGTCTTATACTACCGATATGAGATAAATTCATAAAAATTTGCTCAAATTTTGTACCTCGTCTTATACGGAGGTCGCCTTATACGTGGAAATATACGGTAAATCCTGTCTAGCAAGTTTTTCAGGATCTTTGTTTTCTGATCGACTTTATAAAATCAAGACTAATTCCAATAAGGATATTTCAGTGGCCAGGTCTTCAATGGAATATGTGAAAACTACTCCATGTCCAACTAGAGCATCTAAGCAAATAATTCTGAGCAAGGTTAAATTCTTTCTTTCAAACCACTTCACCACCAGGCAGCAACTTGAGATTTTGGGCCTTCCTCAGTGTGACTCAATAGTTGACCCGGTTTTAAAAACCAGGTTGATATACTTCCATTGGGTGTGGAGAAGAGTGGCATGAAGAGGTTTCGAGACCTTTTGGTTTAGTTGCCTGGTTGTTGCAAGACTTTTCAGGCCATGGACAATATCAAATGCCTTTTCCATGTCAGTCCCATTGGTCTCTCCTTCGACTTCCATGACTCTTCATACGGATGCATCTCGGTTGGGTTGGGGAGGTTATTCATAGGAGATCTATCTGTTCAGAAATGATCCCCTCAGTTAGCAGCATTTCACATAATTGTGTTCAAACTGCTGGCAGTCTTCCTAAAGTTGAAGAGACTCAGTCCAAGAAGGAACTTCCAAACAGTATAAAAATTTTCATAAACAACTAAGCATTCGTCTGTTGCCTCAGATTAAGGGGTGGATTATTATTATTATTACTAGCTAAGCTATAACCTTAGTTAGAAAAGCAGGATGCTATAAAACCATGGGCTACAACAGGGACATATAGCCCAGTGAGGGAAGGAAATATGGAAATGAATAGACTACATGGGAAGTAATGAACAATGAATATAAAATATCTTACGATCAGTAACGACATTAGAATAGATTGTCATATATCACCTATGAAGAGAGACCAATATCAGCCTGTTCAACATAACATTCACTCCACGTTGGAACTTCTGAAGTTCCACTGATTCAACTGCTCAATTACGAAGATCATTCCACAATCTGATCACAGATGGAACAAAACTTCTAAAATACTGTGTAGTATTGAGCCTCATGATGGAGAAGGCCTGGCTATTAGAATTAACTGCCTGCCTAGTATTACAAACAGAATGGAATTGTGCAGGAAGATGTGAATGTAAAGGATGGTCAGAATTATGAAAATACTTATGCAACATGCATTATGAACTAACAGAATGATGGTGCCAGAGAATAATATGTAGATCAGGAATAACAAATTTAATAGACTGCTAGTTCTTGTCAAACAAATTAAGATGAGATTCAGCAGCTGAAGACCAGAAAGGAGAACAATACTCGAAACAAGGCAGAATGAAAGAACTAAAACATTTCTTCAGAATAGATTGATCAACGACAATCTTAAAAGACTTTCTCAATAAGCTAATTGTTTATGCAATTGAGTAAGAAACAGACAGAATGTGTTCCTCAAAATTAAATTTGCAATCAAGAATCACACCTAAAATTTTAAAGGAGTCATACAGAGTTAAAGGAACATTATCAATGCAGAGTTCTGGAGGTTGAGGAGTCAGTTTTAACATACTTACAATCATACTTTGAGTTTTGTTAGGATCACTTCATGCCCTATAATTTGTACCATTCACTAATTTTGGCTGGATCTCTATGAAGGGATTCAGCAATCCCAGATCTACATTCAGCAGATGGAATTCAAGCAAAGATAATTCTCAATGCAGTGGCTCTTCCCATTATGTCAGGATCTCTCAACGTACTGGCGAATGCTTTATCCAGACAGACAGATAGTAATGCATACGAAATGGACCTTGGATTAGAGCTCTTTTCATGAGATTCTAGATTTAGTTCTAGATCTCTAAATAGAACTGTTTGCAACAAAAACAAAAGAATTACAAACTTCCCCTATGTACAGCCCCAAATGTGGATTCTTAGGCAGTGGCAAGAGATGCTCTGAATCTGGATTAGAACATATGGTTATCAATCTATGTTCCCTCTGATGAGTTTTATCTCAAAGTTTTCAATATCCTTCAGGACATTTCAAGGTCAGCTGTGCTAAAAGCTCCACTTTAGCCAAACAGCCCATGATATCCACTGCTACAGCATCTGAGATCAAAACACCACTTGCTTTGGTTTGCACAGCTGTATCAGAAAGTAAGAAGTTGGATTATTTTAACTTCATCCTTTCTAACCCAGATCCTTCACTCTTGGATTTTCTCTTCCATTTCAACAAGAGGGATTTTTCAGGTGACAACTTGATTTATTTGATGAGCTGCAAGAGATCTTCATCCACAAGACAATACCTATCTGTGTGGAAAGCTTGGATGGCTTTTCTAAGAAATCAATAACCTTGTCAGATAACCCCGGCCGAAAACATAAGTTTAGAAATTTTGACAGGCATGGGGTGGGGCTCCTCCCCCTCGCTCCTACCTGTCGCTTAACTGCTCGATAAAACGATTCAATCACCATCCAGCTCGCACTGTTAACACATTCCCTACATAAAGGACGATGGTTTGTATTTTGTCTAGAAACAAATTGTAATTCAAGTAACCAGTTTTCTAAATATACTATAAAAAATAAAAATAAAATACAACTTACCTCTTCCATAGAATAAACTTTATCTACGATAGGTTTTACCCAACCAGCCATGATACCATCAACAATGGCAGCAGCAATTTCAGACCATTCATCCTACAAAGCAAGAGAACCCTTCAATATAGCATTAAAAGAAGTTCTAAAAACTTTTCAGAAAGTAGCTTGGTTAAATTTCCATATCATGACAATAAGCCGGAAAAATTATATTTTAATTATAAAATAAATTTTTGAATATACTTACCCGGTGAATATATAATGGCTGCTGCTCCAGCGGCTCGACAGAAAACACACACAAAAACTCGCGAGCGATCGCTATGAAGGTTGCGGGTGTGCCCACCAGCGCCAACTATCGGCCAGATACCGCATATACATGTAAACAGACCCAATTTTTCTCATCCCGCTGAGTCTCTATCGGGGAGAAAGGGGGGGCCTTTAATTTATATATTCACCGGGTAAGTATATTCAAAAATTTATTTATAATTAAAATATCATTTTTAAATATTTAACTTAGCCGGTGAATATATAATAGCTGATTCACACCCATGGTGGTGGGTAGAGACCAGAGTTAATTAAGTTTACAGCGTATATGCTTAGAGTTTTTGACAGTTATATCATAACAAAACCCAAATATATAAAGGTACCTGGTAAGGAAGTTGACTTAGACGATTACTCTGCCTTATTAGTCTGTCTTCCTCACGAAGCCCAGCGATCCTCTTAGGATGCTGAAAGATTCCCAGGAGCTGAAGTATTAAGGGCTGCAACCCATACAACAGGACCTCATCAAACCCCTAATCTGGGCGCTCTCAAGAAATGACTTTGACCACCCGCCAAATCAACCAGGATGCGAAAGGCTTCTTAGCCTTCCGTACAACCCAAAAAACAATATTAAAAACATTTCAAGAGACAGATTAAAAAGGATATTGGAATTAGGGTAATGTAGTGGTAGAACCCTCACCCACTACTGCACTCGCTGCAACGAATGGACCCAGTGTGTAGCAGTCCTCGTAAAGAGTCTGGACATCTTTTAAGTAAAATGACGCGAACACTGACTTGCTTCTCCAAAAAGTCGCGTCCATAATACTTTGCAGAGATTTATTTTGCTTGAAGGCCACGGAGGTTGCTATAGCTCTAACTTCGTGCGTCTTAACCTTAAGCAAACATCGGTCTTTCTCATTCAAGTGAGAATGAGCTTCTCGTATTAAAAATCTGATAAAATATGACAAAGCATTCTTTGACATAGGCAATGATGGTTTCTTAACTGAGCACCATAATGCCTCAGATTTACCTCGTAATGACTTAGTACGAGCTAAATAGAACTTAAGAGCTCTAACAGGACATAATACTCTTTCCAGTTCGTTGCCTACGATCTCTGATAAGCAAGGAATATCAAAAGATTTAGGCCAAGGACGAGAAGGCAGTTCATTTTTGGCCAGGAAACCAAGTTGAAGTGAACAAGTGGCTTTTTCTGTAGAAAAGCCGATGTTCTTACTGAAGGCATGAAGTTCACTGAACCTTTTAGCCGAAGCCAAGCACACTAGGAAAAGTGTCTTGAGGGTGAGATCCTTCAGGGAGGCTGAATGTAATGGCTCAAACCTGTCTGACATGAGGAACCTTAGGACCACGTCTAAGTACCATCCAGGAATTGCCAAACGACGTTCCTTAGAGGTCTTGAAAGACTTAAGGAGATCTTGGAGATCTTTATTGTTGGAAAGATCTAAGCCTATATGTCGAAAGACCGAAGCCAACATGCTCCTGTAGCCCTTAATCGTGGGAGCTGAAAGGGAGCGAACCTTTCTCAGATGTAAAAGAAAATCTGCGATTTGGGCTACAGAGGTACTGGACGAGGACACAGATGCTGACTTGCACCAGTCTCGAAAGACTTCCCACTTCGACTGGTATACTCTAATGGTAGAAGCTCTCCTCGCTCTTGCAATCGCATTGGCTGCCTCCTTCGAAAAGCCTCGAGCTCTTGAGAGTCTTTCGATAGTCTGAAGGAAGTCAGACGAAGAGCGGGGAGGCTTTGATGGACATTCTTTACGTGGGGCTGACGTAACAGATCTACCCTTAGAGGAAGACTTCTTGTAAAGTCTACCAGCCATCGAAGTACCTCGGTGAACCACTCTCTCGCGGGCCAGAGGGTAGCAACCAACGTCAACCTTGTCCCTTCGTGAGAGGCGAACTTCTGCAGTACCTTGTTGACTATCTTGAATGGTGGGAATGCCTATAAGTCCAGAAGAGACCAATCCAGTAGAAACGCGTCTATGTGGATTGCTTCTGTATCTACGACTGGAGAGCACTAGATTGGTAACCTTTTGGTCAACGAGGAGGCAAAGAGGTCTATGGTGGGTTGACCCCAAGTAGCCCAAAGACTCTTGCCCACGTCCTTGTGGAGGGTCCATTCCGTGGGTATCACCTGACCCCTCCGACTGAGACAGTCTGCCAAGACGTTCAAGTCCCCCTGGATGAATCTCGTCAACAGGGAGATGCCTCGATTTCTTGACCATAAGAGAAGGTCCCTTGCGATCTCGAGCAGCGTGAAGGAGTGTGTGCCTCCTTGCTTGGAGATGTACGCCAAAGCTGTGGTGTTGTCTGAGTTGACCTCTACCACTTAGTTTCGAAGAAGCTTTCGAATATCATCAAGGACAAGTGGACTGCTAATAGCTCCTTGCCGTTGATGTGCAAGCTCTTCTGACTTGAGGTCCACAGACCCGAGCATTCCCGACCGTCCAGGGTCGCACCCCAACCCAAATCCGACGCATCTGAGAACAACACGTGGTTTGGGTTCTTGACTGCTAGGGATAGTCCCTCTCTCAGACTGATATTGCTGTCCCACCATTTCAGGCATGCCTTTACTGGTTCGGAGACTGGGAATGATACCGTCTCTAACGTCTTGTCCTAGTTCCAGTGAGAGGCTAGATGGAACCGGAGAGGCAGAAGGTGTAGTCTCCCTAGTGAGACAAACTGCTCCAGGGATGAGAGAGTCCCTACGAGACTGTTCCAACTCCTGACTGAACAAACGTTTTCTTTTCAGCATTAGTTGGACTTCGAGCAGGGCTTGTTCTATTCGGTGGCAGACGGAAAAGCCCGAAAAAACTGGACTGCGAATCTCCATCCCCAAATATAGAATAATCTGGGATGGGATCAGTTGGGACTTTTAGGTTGACCAAAAGTCCCAACTCCCTGGCCAGACTCAACGTCCAATGTAGATCCTGCAGACAGCGAAGACTGGACGATGCTCTGAGAAGCCAGTCGTCCAAGTACAGGGAGGCTCGGATCCCCGATAGATGGAGGGATTTTGCCACATTCCTCATGAGCCTCGTAAACACGAGAGGAGCAGGACTGAGGCCAAAGCACAGGGCTCGAAACTGGTACCCCACATTCCTGTAAACAAACCTCAGAAACGGTTGGGAATCCGGGTGTATAGGAATGTGGAAGTATGCCTCCTGAAGGTCGAGAGAGACCATCCAGTCGCCTTCCATTAATGCTGTCAAGACAGCCTGGTAGACTTCATCGTGAAGTTTGTCTTGACAATGAACAAATTGAGCGCACTTGCCTCTTACGTACTCCTGCAGTGAACATGGCTGCCAGATCATTGGAGCCATCCCTGAGGGACTTGTTCCTGCAGAGAACGTGGCTGTCAGATCATTGGAGCCATCCCTGAAAGCCTTGTTTATGCATGACATAATTGTACAGCAAAACTTCAAACGCTCGAAAAAACTCCTAACAGGAGATGGTCTAGCTCTGAAGTCGACCTTAAAATCTTGGAGCGTCTCATGGCCAGGCGCCAGGGAGAGTCTATGAGGTTTGAGAAGTCTATCTGGGCAGAGGCAGGAACTCCCAAGCCGAGAACTTCTCCCGTGTCATATCAGACTCTTGCTCTATAAGCCAGCTTAAAAGTAGGGAAAGCAAAGGCTGTCTCCCCCAAACTCCTCCTGGTGATAAACCAGTCGCCTAGCAAACGTAAAGCTCTCTTAGAAGAGCGAGAGAGCACTAGCTTATAAAACAACGGCTTCGAAGTAGCTAGGCCTAGTGTAAACTCTGACGTTTAGGCGAACGAGGAGCAGCAGTTACAAAAAGATCCGGACAAAGATCCTTAAAAATCAGCATGATTTATTTAAAGTCCATAGAGGGCTGAGCAGCTTTAGGCTCCTCTCCGTCTGACAGAGTCCTCAAGGGAATATCAGTAGGAGGGGGAACAGCAACTTCCTCATCTGAAGGAACCTTGTCCGACAATAGCCGAGTCTCAAGCAAGGGAGAGACCTGCCGTGGTGGCAATGCTTGACAAACAGAGTCCACACGCAAAGGAGCAACAGTAGCAGTCAAGGACGCTATGTCATGTAACTGCTTAAAGGACTGACCAGCAACAACTAACAGGTGCGGGAGGACGCTCGACGTCAACTCGAGACTGCCTTGACTGCCTAGACTGAGCAGTCAAAACAACTCTTGACTGCGGTGCTTGACGCTCAACGTCAAAACAAGTCAACTTCGCTGGTTGGCGAAGGTCCTGAACGTCAACAAGAGCATGCGGCAGCGGCTGAACGTCCACAAGCGGCTGAAAGTCAACACTGGACTGCATCGAGTGAGGCTCTACAAAACGTGACTGACGTGACTTTGTAACGTCAACGTCAACAGGACGAGCAAAGGTTCGTTTGGGCGGCTGACGGCCAGGATCTCGATCAGCTAAGCGGCGAGGATCATCGTGAACCTGCTCAGCAGAATAGTCCTCCATAAGAGAGGCAAGCTTATTCTGCATGTCTTGCCGTACAACCCATTTAGGATCAACGGGAATGGTTGCGGTAAGAGACAAGGGTAACGTCTGTGACTGCAAAACCTTGCCTACAAAAAGACTCTCGGAGCCTGTGTTACGCTTTTGTTTAGGCGGCGAGCAGTCTTCCGATGACTGCATAGGGTCAGAGCTGTCCTAATAGTTAAAACCAGGACGCTGGACCTGTCCTGAAAGGACTGACTTTCGCTTAAAGGGCCTCGAAACCTTGTTCCACGGTTTCTTATGCGAAAAGCCTTCGGATGACGAGGAGAAAATCGTCTCGCTCGTCTTATGGTAGGGGCGGTGTTGATGAGACACGCCTGAAACCATAGAGGGAACGTCTGTTCGCTGATCAAGTCCTCTCGAACCCATAAGTCGTACGACATTACTTCTCCCCTGGGCTTGGGAGCTTGCAAGAGGTCTCGGACTAGGAGAACGACAGGCACGAACAGACGAACCCTCGGTCGCAACACTGATAACACTTTGCGCAATTATCACTTTATCACTACGATTTTCTGTTTTGCACTTATTTCACTGAAATTAAATTTTTTAACAATTCACATTAGGTATGAATAAAACTGATTTCTACCTGAAGCACGCAATTCTACCCTCATCAAAAGGTTATAATTGCGAAATCAGTCGTATAATGTAAGCACATTAATACAAGCAAAAAACAGTAAACATATTTTAAGATAAAAAGATCAGTGGCTGGGAAGGAGACTAAACACTAGTTCATTCAAAACTACGTTTTCAATCTCTCACCGTACAGTGCCTTGGGACGAGAATAAAAACTAAAAACGTTTTATCCTTTCTCCCCGTACAGAGACTAGGGACGAGAGTAAAAAACTGACTCGAGAACAACGTTACTCGCTTGGGACGAGAATAAAGATCGGAACGTTCTCTCTCCTCTCTCTCTCTCTGTCTCTATCTCTCTCTCTCTCTCTCTCTCTTGATTTCGCACCGAAGAGGAGAGCCCACTTACCTTTCGTCAATAAACAGGTTATTTGACCAAAGGAAAAAACTGAAAGGTTTTTCAATTAAAAAGTTCCTTTAAAATAGTATTTAAAACATTTAAGCTTTGAAAGAAGGATGAACAAAACGTCAGAATCGATTTACTCTTTCTGCAAAGTGAAACCGTGATACTCTCTCTCTCTATCGTAACGATAGAGCGCAAACTGCGTAGCATAAATAAACTAAACGTTAGTTCATCTTTGAAACAGTACGAAGACTATTCAAAGAAAATCTTTCATAAAATATCTACTAAAAAATATTCATTTAATAAGTTTTAAATCATTTGCTCTGTAAAAGTTATTTACGATTGAAAGGGCTCAACGTTGTTTAACTTCGGTTTCCAAGTTAGGACCGCCTACTCTCAGGAAAGGTCGCATATAAACAAATCATTAAAATTTATCTTGATGTTTATTATAAATGGAAAGCTAATCGAAGAGGCCTAATGAAGGCGGTTGAGATATAAAATATATAGAGGAAAATCTATAATTAATTTATAACGTGATAAGATAATTGCTAAAAGCCTAAAACACACTTCCGTACTAAGGGAAGGGTCGGCCATTTAAAAGTCAAAGAAAGTCCAAAAAACCATCCAAAGTCATCAAAAATTAAATCTATCCAAAAACGAGTTCAAGATTTAAGTTGAAGATAAAACACCTGCACTGCAAAAGCTCAAACCAAAAGGAAGTTCTTCACCAAATATGTTGAGAAAACTCCAGGTTATACAGCGAGTATTGATACGTCTTGTCGTTAAGGCCGACAGAGAAAAATTGGGTCTGTTTACATGTATATGCGGTATCTGGCCGATAGTTGGCGCTGGTGGGCACACCCGCAACCTTCATAGCGATCGCTCGCGAGTTTTTGTGTGTGTTTTCTGTCGAGCCACTGGAGCAGCAGCCATTATATATTCACCGGCTAAGTTAAATATTTAAAAATAACGATGGCAAGTAAATAAAAATAGAAAAACATGATGGTAAGGCAAAAAATCATAAAAATTATTGACTGTCCAGTTCTACTTTTGCTAAGATGCAGCTTGGATACTATACAGCATATAAAAAATAATCAAAAATACCACTCCCAATATAGTTCATCAAGTTTACAAATATTCATGTAAAAATTACATAAAAATAAAATTATAAAACTAATTTGTATTTTCCCTAACTATACTGTACAAAACTGAGACCTTTAAAATAGGTATCCGTCTTCAGTGACACCAGAACAGTTATTGAATTGTTAAAAAGATAGTTGGTTACCGAGGTGGTGTGAAGTAAACACACCTACCTGCCTGTCACATAATAGCCACTTTTGTCCTTAGGCCTTAGACTGAGAGGGGCAGTTGAAGTGGGGAATTTAATTCAAAGGACTCAGGTTTGCATGGTTAGGAAAAATACAAATAACTTTTAAAATTTATCATTTGTTCCCGTGTGTAAACAAACCTTTCTTCCTTTGAAATAGGCAGATTCACTCCCTAGTGAGGGCAATGCCTGTAAGGTAAAGAGAGGAAAAGGTGGTCTCACATTCAGAACACTCTTCATTAGACTACTAAGAGGGCTAGGCTTATGACTTCTTACTTACAATAGTGGAGATATGCACTGACCATAGTCATATCTATAAGCAGCTTCGTCAAGCCAGAAGAAACTGGGTATAGACACTTCTTGTTCCTGCTTGGGTTAATGAGAAGGCTATCACATTTGCAAGCAAGGTGTCGATTCCTCCTCAAGTAGCACTGCAGTACTAAGTCCAACTGGATGACTTGCAATCAGCCTTCTTGGGTTTCTTCAACTTCCAAGATGAAGCGTCAGACTCCAAAGAGAAAGAGAAGGAGAATAGCTTCACATGATATTTTACCTTTATCTTCATTCCACTAGAAGTTGATGTTTGGTTCAGAAGGTCCAATCACAAAGAGCAGTTACTGCTTAACTGGTCTCATATTGCTGACTGACTCCAAAAGTACTGGTCGGTTATAAAACTCCATAGTGGCGCAAACGTGAACATCTGCAACTGTTACCCCCTGCTCACGATTGTTAACCGACCTCACAGGTACAGGTTGACGTGTGAGCTCCATTGACTATGCTCAGTAACGAAAACAATACCCATGGAGACTGTGTACTGTGCTCGAGATTGGCACGAGATAAGACTATTCACCTGCATCTGATGAAACAGTTGTGCTATAACAATAACCTCACAATAGCTAACCAGCCCCGAAGGTACCAGTAGATACGTGAGCACCTTATCAGCATGACAAGTATTAGCCTACTGTACGGTGCTAGATATCGTAGGGGTAGGACCGCTCACCTGAAACTGGTGAAACCACAGTGGCTGTAACACCAGGTTTATGATTGCTAACCAATCCCAAAGGTAAGGGTCGGCAGGCAAGTTCCAGAAGGCACAGAGAGACCACCAAGGTAAGGAACACTCCCTATTTCATGATAGGAACAAGAAAGGTGTGTACATACTCTCCCATCCTCCTTTGGCCTACTGTACTGATTTTCAGTCAGCAAGGACAGCTCACTGCTCCTAGTGTAACACCAGTACCTAACCCCACCTCACTGTTGCTAGACCAATCCCGAAGGCACCAGTTAGTGTACCATCACTCCCTCCCCGAAGGGGAAGGGTAATCATTATAAGTTCCAAGGCACCTTTGGCAGAAGACTTTATATGTGACTATCTTTGTCATCTTCTCCAGAAAGAAATGTCTGAAGCAGGGAATGGAGGAGGGAGAAGAGACTGGTAAAAGAGGAAGAGTAAGGGTGAACTCTTCTTCCCTTTGCCAACAATTCTTCCTTTACACAGGAGTCATGGTCTGGGAAACCGATAATGAGTGCACTAATGAGGAAGAAGTTACAAGAGCTTCCTCCACTGCAACAAAATAATATCCAGGGGGACTTATCACAAAGCAAGCACTAGAAACACTCACTGACTCTGCAACAAAGAGATCACCATATTAAGAATGCTGTCAGTATCAGGTGAGCCCATCAGATGAATTATTTTCAGTATTAAGTACACATGTGCGAGCGACACTCAGCCCGAATTGGGTAACTCCTTCCCAAAGAGAACAAACTTCTGCAAGGCAAAACAAGTTACACTTGAGGTTATTGTCTTCCTCATCGGAATAGCTAGAACAACACTCCACAAGGAGGAAGGTGGGACTGGATACAATCACCCCTTCAGAAAGGTACACAACACACAGGGTTTCATATATTTTCATTCTCATAGGAGCAAAATTTACTTCATTCCGTGCTTACCTTTTGAAGCACATCCACTTACAAGCGAGTGTTATCACAAAAAATAATAAATCTACACTAATCAAACCAAAATGCAAAAATCGGTCAAACAGTCGAAAGAGAAGCATGACGGTAGTCGGTAGCCATTGCAGCCAAAGAAAAAAGTGATTATTCTGTTAACCAACTATCTTGTCAATAATTCAATGGCTGTTCCAAAGCTGCTGAAGGCATAACCTTATTTTAAAGAGCAAAACGTTTACAGTATATACACGAGGGAACAAAAATTCAATAATCTCACGCACCAAGATTCAATGACTGCGCACATGAAAATTCTTCAATGATATGAAAATTACCTGTTTTCAAGACTTTAGGGTACAAATTCATCTATGGTTTAAATACGGATTGCAACAAGCTACAGTATCCCCACAAGGAGACAGCTGAAACAAAACACCATATAAAATAGAAGTGATATCAAACATTCGAAGGATAGAAGGAAGTATGCAATCAGATGATGATTAAAAAATCCGATGGTATGATTGAGCAAGAAATATGATATATGATATGATATAACAAGATGTAGAATGAAGACACTTAATAGATTTGTTATGAGAATCAAGAGATAACATATTTATTTCTTAGTTATAACAGGAATGAATAGAGCAAAGAGGAGGGTAAAAATGAGAGCCACAGGGGCTACACTGCCTATGATTTGGCATTCAAAACAGAAACAATGTAGGATGTTTTAAAATGTTCAAGAGATGGAAGTGGTATAAAGAAAATAATGCTGAAAATTAGTGAAAGTACAACAAAAATCAAAGTGACTGAAAGGAAGCTAAGAAAAAATCATCTGGAACCGATGCTTGGATGTTGGGGGGCAAAGTGTATGAATAAAATTAAATCTATCTAATTTCATGACAGGAAATGATCAGGAATAAAAAGGAAGAGAGAGGGGAACAGTAATATTATGGTGCATACTTCAGTATGTACTGCAACCAAGTTGCTAGTCACCAATACAAAAGTAAACATCGTAGAGATGGTACTATAATATTTTTTACCTTTGTGTTAAACTTGGGTTACAAACAAAATAACTATAACAAAAATTATCATATGTTAGCAAGACTTGGCCAGAATAATTTATTCATCCATTCATTAAACTACACATGATATGGTACCCAGTATAAATAGCCATTATCCCATCCTAATATCTTAAATTGGGAGCCAGGTGATGAAAAAACCATAAAATATTTTAACAATGTAGAAATATTTGTCTAATATAACAAAGAACGCACCAATTACTCCTGAAATGTTGAATTTCAGAACTTTTGGATGTTATGCTTTGGATCAACAAAAACTTGTTTCTCTTTTCATGTGAACAACTAAATCAGGCATGATTTTAATTGTTTAATTTCAAACGAAAGAGTTACTTACAGGAGAGGCAGTAAGAAGAGCAACTCCAGTGACTGATGATTCATTTCCCATAAGCTCTCTTGGGTCTACAGTTACAGTGCCTCGGCTACCAACGACCTGTAAACATTTAAATTTTTTCTGTAAACATTTAAATTTTTTCAAGGACTTATGTATAAGGAAACCATTGCTATACAAGTGCCTATAACAACCAGTCAAAGATGTGTTAGACCATACCAAACAGCAAATGAGGTAATTATACATGGCAAAATGTAAATGACTTCACAAGGAAAAGGAGCTCTTCCCCTTTGTCCACCAAACTTGTCTCCAGGGCTACTATGTGAGGCTACACAGTATTTGAAAGGCATATGTAATTTTAATAATATTCGATATTTCATTCAAATCCATTACTCATTTCCTTAATTTTGTCTTTGAATATCAAGAAAATGCAGTCTTCTGCTCAAAGCTCCAGTAAGATGAACTACTTATTGAAACAAGACAAAAACTTGAAGGATGTATAGTTTTACAATCTATTGTTGGGATGCGCTATGTAATAAATTGTTAAAGCAACAAGAAACTTTTTATCAGGTACAGGTATTTAGCTTACAAGAGTACACTGGCCTTCATGATTGTGGAGTAGAACAAAAAATCAATTGCAGTACTTATTATGTTTTCCTAAGATAATCTTAATTTCCTACATTTTTCATTCATTTGCCCCCCTTTGTCAAATATCATTATCATTATTAATATTATTATTATTATTACTTACTAAGCTACAACCCTAGTTGGAAAAGCAGGATGCTATAAGCCCCGGGACTCTAACAGTGAGGAAAGAAACAAGGAAAGATAAAATATTCTAAGAACAGTAACAACATTAAAATAAATATCTCCTAAATAAAATATAAAAAAAACTTTAACAAAATATGAAAAAGAGAAATAAAATTGAATAGTGTGCCAAAGTGTATCGTCAAGCAAGAGAACTCTAACCTATGACAGTGGAAGACCATGGTACAGAGGCTATGGCACTACCCAAGACAAGAGAACAATGGTTTGATTGTGGAGTGTCCTTCTCCCAGAATAGCTGCTTACCAAAACTAAAGTGTCTTTTCTACCCTTACAAAGAGGAAAGTGGCCACTGAACAATCACAGTGCCGTAACCCCTTGGGTGAAGAGGAATTGTTCGGTAATCTCAGTGTTATCAGGTGTATGAGGACAGAGGAGAATTTGTAAAAGAATAGGCCAGACTATTCGGTGCGTGCGGTGGCAAAGGGAAAATGAACCATAACTAGAGAAAAGGATCCAATTTAGTACTGTCTGGCAAAAGGACCACATAACTCTCTAGTGGAAGTATCTCAATGGGTGGCTGGTATACTACAGTATAATTTCCTTGTCTCTCTACCATTACACCAGAAATACTTTTATCCACGTCACTATTACATATTTTTTTTTGTCTTTATACTATACTTCCTAAACTAGATAGAAAATATCCATGTTTCTTCTTGTGAGTATTTCCACCACTTTCATATCTTGTTCACCTTTGTGCCCATTTTCAGTGTTTATTGTCAATGACCTTGTCTAACTTAAAACTCCCCAGAAATTCTTTGCCACACCCTTCAAAGGCACGATGCCCCCCCCCCTTTCAAGGCACGCAGGTAATGTGGGCCACTATATTTTAGGGACTCATTTCTAATTTCAGTATTGATATCTTTTCTATAAGTTACATATATCCTTCCTGATGAATTCAACCCACTTAATTTTCTAACCACTTGAAAACTTATTTTGAGATCTCAGCCCTACTGACTGGGAATTTTATGCAATGGATACAAGCAAAATGAACCACTGTTGTACAGTGTTGGCTTGGCACACGAATCTAATCCATACTAGGAACAAGCTCAAAGCCCCAAATGCTCGTAAACTAAAGCAATTTTTCCAATAAGAAATACAGGGAGTTCACTTGATGCATTTCACACATTCATAAACACTCATATGCACTCTTTTTTTATAGGTTGTGTTATCTAAAGAACAATTGACATATCCTAACAGCAGACATGATTACAGATTAATAATTCACAGTAAAAGAAATAAAAATACTGAGAATTAACTTACACTCACCTGTGAGGAGTCATGGTTGACATGGAGGAGGAGGAGGAGGAGGAGGAGGAGGAGGAGGAGGAGGAGGAGGAGGAGGAGGAGGAGGAGGAGGAGGAGGAGGGCTACTTCTTGGAGGGAGAATCTCTCTCCACGAAAATTCCGAGTAAAATATTGGGAGGTCTCTTTCTTGAATGATGTTCATTTTCACTAACTGATTCGCTTAACTTATGCTTTCTGAACAGTACATACATACATATACCAAGGCACTTCCCCCAATTTTGGGGGGTAGCCAACATCAACAAATGAAACAAAAACAAAAAAGGGGACCTCTACTCTCTACGTTCCTCCAAGCCTAACAAGGGACTCAACTGAGTTCAGCTGGTACTGCTAGGGTGCCACAGCCCACCCTCCCCCATTATCCACCACAGATGAAGCTTCATAATGCTGAATCCCCTACTGCTGCTACCTCCGCGGTCATCTAAGGCATCAGAGGAAGCAACAGGGCCTACCGGAACTGCGTCACAATCGCTCGCCATTCATTCCTATTTCTAGCACGCTCTCTTGCCTCTCTCACATCTATCCTTCTATCACCCAGAGCTTCCTTCACTCCATCCATCCACCCAAACCTTGGCCTTCCTCTTGTACTTCTCCCATCAACTCTTGCATTCATCACCTTCTTTAGCAGACAGCCATTTTCCATTCTCTCAACATAGCCAAACCACCTCAACACATTCATATCCACTTTAGCTGCTAACTCATTTCTTACACCCGTTTTCACTCTCACCACTTCGTTCCTAACCCTATCTACTCGAGATACACAAGCCATACTCCTTAGACACTTCATCTCAAACACATTCAATTTCTGTCTCTCCATCACTTTCATTCCCCACAACTCCAATCCATACATCACAGTTGGTACAATCACTTTCTCATATAGAACTCTCTTAACATTCATGCCCAACCCTCCATTTTTTACTACTCCCTTAACTGCCCCCAACACTTTGCAACCTTCATTCACTCCCTGACGTACATCTGCTTCCACTCCACCATTTGCTGCAACAACAGACCCCAAGTACTTAAACTGATCCACCTCCTCAAGTAACTCTCCATTCAGCATGACATTTAACCTTGCACCACCTTCCCTTCTCGTACATCTCATAACCTTACTCTTACCCACATTAACTCTCAACTTCCTTCTCTCACACACTCTTCCAAATTCTGTCACTAATCGGCCAAGCTTCTCTTCTGTATCTGCAACCAGTACAGTATCATCCGCAAACAACAACTGATTTACCTCCCATTCATGATCATCCTCGTCCAAGCACTCGAGCATTCTCCTCTCTCACCACTCCATCAACATAAAAGTTAAACAACCACGGCGACATCACACATCCCTGTCTCAGCCCCACTCTCACCGGAAACCAATAACTCACTTCATTTCCTATCTTAACCTTTGTAGAAACTTTTCACTGCTTGCAACAACCTTCCACCAACTCCATATAACCTCATCACATTCCACATTGCTTCCCTATCAACTCTATCATACGCTTTCTCCAGATCCATAAACGCAACATACACGTCCTTACCTTTTGCTAAATATTTCTCGCATATCTGCCTTACTGTAAAAATCTGATTCATACAGCCCCTACCTCTTCTAAAACCACCCTGCACTTCTAAGATTGCATTCTCTGTTTTATCCTTGATCCTATTAATCATTACTCTACCATACACTTTTCCAACTACGCTCAACAAACTAATACCTCTTGAATTACAACACTCATGCACATCTCCCTTACCCTTATAGAGTGGTACAATACATGCACAAACCCAATCTACTGGTACCATTGACAACACAAAACACATATTAAACAATCTCACCAACCATTCAAGTACAGTCACATCCCCTTCCTTCAACATCTCAGCTCTCACACCATCCATACCAGACGATTTTCCTACTCTCGTTTCATCTAGTGCTCTCCTCACTTCATCTATTGTAATCTCTCTCTCATTCTCATCTCCCATCACTGGCACCTCAACACCTGCAACAGCAAAACTGAACAGTAAAAACTATAAATATATTAGCTCCCGCTTTACCTTTGAAGAGTCATGGCTGGTGTGTGGGAGACAGGAGGAGGAGGAGGAGGAGATTAATTCTTTGAGGAGAGCCTTGCTCCATGAGAGCTGCAAGAGTTCTCTCTTGGATGGCATTCACTATCACTGACTGAATTACTTAATATGACAAATTCGTAGATAATTTGTATTTTTCCTAACCATACAAACCTTAGCTATTCAAATAGGGTATTACTTTCAGCGTAGCTGAAGTGACGAGCCATTAAATTTTTAACGAGGGTTTACTACCCCCTCGCTAGTTAGCGAGGGGGTAGGGGAGGAGTAGCTAGCTACCCCTCCCCCCTCACACACCGGTGAACTAGTTCACTTTGCTTAGAGGTAGGACTTATCCCGGGGGACAGGGCTGGCGGGCAAGTTTGATTAAATAGCTAAGGTTTGTATGGTTAGGAAAAATACAAATTATCTACAAATTTGTCATTTGTTCCGTAACCGAAATACAAACCACGCTATTTAAATAGGGTTACCTAACCCTTAGGAAGGGTGGTAAGTCCCAGCCGTACTGGGTTTGGCTTTTTGCCCGGGGACTCAGTATCTGAGTAAGTAGAACTCAAGATAAGGAGTCCCTGCACCCCGCAAGTACCTTGCTCTGCAAGGCTCGCGGCCTACGTAAGCTTGTGTGTGAAGGAATCAAGAGTGACTCGTCCTAGGAAGTTGACCTGGAGTCCTTTAAATGGAATTCTAGGTTAGGACGTTCCCAATACCACCTCGTAGGGGTATGGGGGACGCGACAGTATTATCTTAATACTAGGAACACAAGGAAGCACGGTTTACCTGCAGTGGTTTGAGGTCAGCTGTGCAGAGAACCCAAGATGCTGCTTTCCCCAAGAGAGGGGACGATGAAGAAAAGAATAAGGGCCAGGCATACCTTTTCATTCATGCAGTCTAAAACCGGGTAACAATGCCCTCAACCTTCTGCTACTTGTCCATTAAGGAGCCTGAGGTTTAGACCAGCTGTTGTGCAGCTACCACAGGGCCGATAGAGAATGTATCGAGCCTCCTGTGGGTCACGTCTTGCAGGTAGTGGGCTGTGAAGGTCGTTTGACGCTTCCAAACCCCTGCTTGTAGAACCAGCGTCACTGAGTAGTTTCTCTTGAACGCCAGGGACGTAGCGATGCCTCTGACATCATGTGCTCTAGGGCAACATGACGGAGGAGGGTCTGGATTCAGGGAATGATGGATGACCCTGCGAATCCACACTGAGATAGTATTCTTAGTGACCCTCCTCTTCGTCCTTCCTGTGCTCACAAACAATGCTTGCACTCGAGGACGAACTGCAGCTGTTCTTTTAAAATAAAGCCTCAGACTCCTTACTGGGCACAGTAGGAGATGGTCTGGGTCATCTGTTACAAAATGGAGACTCGAAATCCGGAAGGAGTCAAACCGGGGGTCCGGCACTCCTGGATTTTGAATCTTAGCTACAAACTCAGGGACGAACCTGAACGTTACCTCCCCCCATCCCCTTGAATGGGCGATGTCATACGAGAGACCATGAAGTTCGCTGACTCGCTTGGCCAAGGCCAAAGCAAGTAGGAACACCGTCTTCCAAGTCAGGTGGCGATCAGAAGCCTGGCGTAATGGTTCGAACGGAGGTCTCTTAAGAGACCTGAGGACTCGAACCACGTTCCATGGAGGAGGTCTCACTTCAGACTGAGGGCAGGTAAGTTCATAACTTCACATGAGTAAAGAAAGTTCTAGCGAGGAGGAAATGTCCATTCCTTTTAGCCTGAAGGCAAGACTTAAGGCTGAGCGATAGCCTTTCACCGCCGAGACTGAAAGGCGCATTTCCTCCCGCAAATACACAAGAAACTGCTATTGCTGGAATAGTGGCATCGAGGGGAGAGATACCCCTTCCACGACACCAACCACAGAAGATTCTCCACTTCGCCTGGTAGACTCCTGCGGATGACTTTCGCAGGTGTCGAGACATCCTTTCCGCAACTTGTTGCGAGAAGCCTCTCTCTGTGAGGAGATGCTGGATAGTCTCTAGGCGTGAAGCCGTAGCGATGCTACGGCTTTGTGGAAGATGTTGGCGTGTGGTTGCTTGAGTAGCTCGTGTCGAGGAGGGAGTTCTCTCAGGAGTTCTGTCAGGAGCTGCAGAAGGTCCGGGAACCACTCTGCCCGATGCCATGGCGGAGCTATTAAGGTCATTGACAGGTTGACCGATATTCTGGTCTTGTTGAGCACCCTTCTCATCAGACAGAACGGGGGAAAGGCGTAAACGTCGATGTTGTCCCACCGTTGTTGGAAGGCATCTTGCCAGAGTGCCTTGGGGTCCGGGACTGGGGAGCAGTACAGAGGCAGCTTGAAATTCAAGGCTGTTGCGAACAGATCCACCGTCGGGGAACCCCACAAAGTCAGGACTTTGTTGGCTACTAAAGGATCCAAAGACCACTCAGTACTCACTATCTGGGATGCTCTGCTCAGACTGTCGGCGAGCACATTCCTTTTGCCCGGAATGAAGCGAGCCCATAGTGGAATCGAGTGGACTTCGGTCCATCTCAGTATCTCTACTGCAAGATGGGATAGCTGTTATGAAAAGGTACCTCCCTGCTTGTTGATGTAAGCCATTACCGTGGTGTTGTCGCTCATCACCACCACAGAGTGGCCTGCCAGGTACTGTTGGAACTGTTGAAGAGCCAGATACACGGCCTTCATCTGCAGGTTTATGTGGAGGCACTTTTCTGATTCTGACCATAGGCCTGAGGTCCTGTGGTTCAGAACGTGGGCCCCCCACCCTTCTTTTGAGGCGTCCAAGAACAGCATCAAATCCGGGGAAGGGACGAGAAGAGCCACTCCCTTTCAGAGCTTTTTTGTCTGTCACCCACCATTGAAGGTCCGTCCATTCCGCAGGACCCATAGGGACCAAGATGTCCGGGGAATTGTGACCTTGATTCCACCGAGACTTGAGCCGCCATTGCAGGGATCTCATCCTGAGGTGCCAATTTGGAACTAGACGGGCCAGAGAGGAAAGGTGACCGATGAGACGTAACCACGATTGGGCTGGGAGTTCTTCTCATCTGAGGAAAGGCTCTGCGACCCTCCTCAGCCTTGCTATCCTGTCGTCTGATGGAAAGGCTTTGTGGACATTGGTGTCCAAGATCATGCCTAGATATACCAGTCGTTCAGATGGAAGCAGAGAAGACTTCTCGAGATTTACCATGATCCCTAGATCTTGGCAAAGTCCCAGAAGCTTGTCTCGGTGTCGAAGAAGGGTCAACTCCGAGTCTGCCAGGATCAGCCAGTCGTCCAGATAACGGAGTAGACGAATGCCGATCCTGTGTGCCCACGAAGAGATCAGGGTGAATACTCTGGTGAAAACCTGAGGTGCTGTGGAGAGACCGAAACACAGCACCTTGAACTGGTAGATCTTGTTGTCTAGGCTGAATCTTAAGTACTTCCTTGAAGATGGATGGATTGGGATCTGGAAGTACACGTCCTTCAGATCCAGTGTACACATGAAGTCTTGTGGTCTCACTGCAAGTCTGACCGTGTCTGCTGTCTCCATGCTGAACGCAGTTTGTTTGACAAACCTGTTCAGAGCTAAGAGGTCGATGACTGGTTTCCAGCCTCCAGACACCTTCTTTACAAGAGAGTCGACTGAAGAAGCCTGGGGACCCATTGACGACCTCTTGGAGAGCATTCTTCTTTAACATGGTCTCGACTTCTGCCCGTAGGGCTAGCCCCTTTGCCGACCCTATGGTATAGGAGCTCAACGACACTGGATTCGCTGTCAGGGGAGGAAGAGATGTTATGAACGGGACACGATACCCTTGACTGATTACAGAAACTGTCCAGGAATCGGCCCCGAGTTGCTGCCACCTGATTGCACAACTTTGTAGACATCCCCCCACTGGTGGACATGCAGGGGGATTGCCAATCCTAGCGTTTGTGGCCTCGGCCGCTCCCCCTAGGATTCTTGCCTCCACTGGAGGACTTTTTGCCTATCCTGCCTTTGACAGGAAAGGGCTGCTGTTTGGACACCGTTGTCTTCGCTGCCGCTGCCGCTTTCGTCGTCTTGGACTGGCGAGGTTGTTGTTGAGGTGCTGGAGATTTGTAGGGCTTCAATGTGAGAGCAATTTGGAGGAGAGAATCCTGATTGGATTTCCTCCACCTCTCAGCCGCCTGTTCCACATCCTTGGGCTCAAACAGGCTCTTTCCCATAAGGGAAGAGTGTCTGAGCTTGCTGACTTCGACGGTCGAGACCTTCGAATGGAACCTCTCTACCACCGCATCACATCGTTTCAAGATCGAATTGGCCCACAAGTTCGAGACTTGGTGGGCCAGAAACTCAATGGTGCGGGTGCCCGAGAGGAGGAAGGTCTCCAGGGCCTTCCTAGTGCTTTCCTTGGACAGATCCTCGGATCGCAAAAGGATGCCCAGAGACCCCAACCAGACATCCAGCCACGAAGTAGCCTGCATGGCACACTTCGCGACCTTCTCCTGGTTTAGGATCTCTGTCGCCGAGAAAGTCACTTGCCGGCTGTAGAGTCTATCAAGAGGAACTCCTTGGTAAGCTCTTCCACAGAGTGGTACAACGGAGGAGCTAAACAAGACTCCTCCATGATCTCAAAATACCTCCTCTGGTGGACACGAGGAGGCGGGAGGAGCTTGTTGCCAGCAGTGGAGGAGGAGGCAAGCTCGGAGAGCTGGCCCTCAACCTTATCTCTGGCACTCTTAATCCCTTGGAACCAGGGCAGAGCCGCACTGGCCTTAGTGGGTTTCTGAGTGCCAAAGACTCGGTCCAGGACCGTGTCCTTGCCCTCACGAGGAGGAATCTCCAGGTCCGGAAACTTGTTGAGATTCCTCATCAGAGTCAAGACCTGCCAGAAGGCATGCTCTGACTCTTGCTGCTCTCCCCCTGGAGAATCGGCTGCGAAGTCTCTCGTCCCCAAAGGCTCTTCTTGGGGGGGGACACATGGACGTTCTCCGTGGGTCTTGTTGGCTCTGGTCGAAGCCTGGAAGAAGACTTCGGGATGGTCTTCGAGTCCTTCGGTTCCCTCCTAGGAGGCTCCTAGGAGGGATACAGGACTCCAGTAACAAAGTCTGAGGGCTCTTCTCCCCCCCAACACGGGACGATTCTCCTGCTCGAGGTGGGGTTGCTCCCATTGGTGCGGTGGGAGAAGGTCTCACCTCGGAAGACTCCCCTGAGGACGGAAAAACCTCGTCCACAGGGGAAGGAGAAAACGTCTGCAGGGGGGAAGGAGCCTTCCTGACCAACTTCTTGGGAGCCAGCTTGACCCGAGGAGAAGTCACCATGATCTCTACTCCTCTCTTTTTCTTCAGTGGGGTCGGAGCTGCCCTTGGTTTGGGGCCCAAATCAGAAAAGGCAGGCTTAACAGCCTGGACAACAGCTCTGATAAGGGACTCAAACCATGCCTGCATATTGACAGACAGGGGGGGGGGAGCGTGAAGACGACCTAGCTGCTCTTGTTCTGACGACTCGTTCGGTAGCTCGGGTTGCGAAACCCGGTGGGAATCGCGCTTGGGCTCGCGCGAGGGAATAATCCCAGGTTCGCGCACTGGCGAACGTTCGCGCACGTGTGCGTGCGCGCGGAGATGAAGGCGCAGGAGTGCGTGGGCGCGTGGGCGAGGGAGCACGTGGGGGCGCGGGCGAGTGCTGGCAAGCTAGAGAATGATGGTGCGCAGGCGAGCGATGGCGCGCAGGCGAGCGATGACGCGCAGTGTGCGACTGCTCACAGGTGACGGTGAGCGTGGGCGCGTAGGTGAACTACGGCGAGCAGGTTCATGGGCGCGATTGCGTGCTGGGGAGTGATGGTGCGCAGGAGATGGTGTGCGTGTGCGCGCAGGAGATAGATGGCGCGCAGGGGCGCGGTATGGTGAAGACAGAGGGCGCGCAGAAGGACCAGCAAGCGTGGAAGCACGAGGAGGAGACTGCTCGTGGGCGCGTGGGCGCGCAGGATCTCGAAAGCCTCTGGAAGGGCGCACAGTAGGAACTGGAACCTGTGCGCGCGAAGGTGACTGCACGCAATTGTGCGCAGGCGAGGGCTGACGAGTGAGCGAGTTCCGAGGGTGCGCAGGAGATCAAGGAGGCGAGGGGCGAGTCTTCTTTCCTGTGCTCAGATCTGGAGATTGAGGGCGAGCGATGGCGCGCTGGCGAGCAGGAGGAGACCACTGGCGAGCTAGAAATCGTGGGAGCGCAGGAGATCGTGGGCGCGCAGGAGATCGTGGGCGCGCGTGGCGCGTAACAGGATCAGGGCGTGCAGCTGTGCGCTGGCGAGTAGGAGATCGCAGGCGTGCAGGAGAGCGCTGGCGCACAGGTGAGAGCTGATGAGCAGGAGATCAGTGAGAGCGCTGGGGCATCGATTCTGCAGCAGGAGCTCGCTGGCGCGTTGTCCCTGGCATAGGATGTCTCTGGGGCGTTGTCTCAGGAACATCAGGAACAGTAGTGGACACCATGAAAGGATGACCCCTCAACAAAATATGGATGCTGACATTCTGTTGAAATGAGTAGTATGCACTATTTATTATTATAAAAGTGCTAAAGTTGGTAATAAAACTTGGTAATAAAGTTGGTAATAAAACTTCTCTCTAGTCACGGTTCTTTCCCTTTGCCTACACATACACCGAATAGCCTGGCTTACTCTTAACAGATTCTCCTCTGTCCTCATACACGTGACAACACTGATATTACCAAACAATTCTTCTTTTTTCAAGGGGTTAATTACTGCACTGTAATTTTTCAGAGGCTACTTTCCTCTTGGTAAGGGTAGAAGAGACTAGAAGAGACTCTTTAGCTATGGTAAGCGACTCTTCTAGGAGAAGGACACTCCAAAATCAAACCAATGTTCTCTAGTCTTGGGTAGTGCCATAGCCTCTGTACCATGGTCTTCCACTGTCTTTGGTTAGAGATCTCTTGCTTGAGACTACACTCGGGCACACTGTTCTATCTAATTTCTTTTCCTCTTGTTTTGTTAAAGTTTTTATAGTTTAAATAGAAAATATCTATCTTAATGTTGTTACTCTTCTTAAAATATTTCATCTTTCCTTCTTTCCTTTCCTCACTGGGCTACTTTCCCTGTTGGAGCCCCTGGACTTATAGCATCCTGCTTTTGCAACTAGGGTTGTAGCTTAGCAAGTAATAATAATAATTATAAAATGTACCACATGAAATTGGGCCAAACAGGACAAGTCCAGGGGTCCAAAACCAAATTATTAGTCAAGAAAAATTAAGTCACCACTATGATATTTTGAAAAAAAAGAAAAAAAAAAAGTTCCAATTATGTTATATAGATCAAAACAGAACAAAACAATACAGTACTCCGGAAGCCTAACATTTCTGTTTACATATGAAGCCTAATAAAATGCATGCAGTTTTTTGGTATCAGTTGATAATGCTTCTCAAGAACTACAAATAAAAGGTTTAAAGTTAAAAGTAATATCATCAAGCATTCTGAATCATAAGGTACAGTGTTACTTGTACAGTGATATAAGGATTAATAAGACGATATGAGCTGGGAAAGGTATTCATTTGGCTGTAGCTCTGCCTCATATATCAATACACTATTTCCCACTAATCCATTCCAGAAGTCTGTTTTGGCTGGTAACAACTCTATTTTGCATTTGAGTGAACTTTGAGCTGCAGCATAGGCACATACCACATTCATATCTTCAAGGTCAATAAACATGACATGTCTACAACTATACAAAAATAGCCTTGTACCACTAACCCTGAGTAACAATATCAACAACAACTCTAATTACTATTCTATTTCTAGTGACTGAGATTTTTTAATGATATGAAGTCAAAATCTTAAAGTACTTTTTATTTTTCTTAGCTATACAAACCTGAGTTCTTTGATAAGGAGATGACTTGGGATGGGGGGGGGGGAATCACAGGGGGTCTGACACTGAGAGAATCATAGGGGTCCCTGACAGAAGGGGCATAAACCATGCCTTTCACCACTGAGGTCACTACAGGGGACACTGGCACTAAGGGAACTAGGGAAGAGTTAGCCTTAGCTACCAGCTCCCTACCTGAAAGACCTAAGGAAGCACAAGACTGCCTTATGTCAAACTCATTGTCAGCAGTCTGCAAGGAGAGAGGTGAAGAGCTTCAAGCTACTGAAGGGGTGTGGCAAACACTAGGGGTACCCCACACATCATCAAAACCTGAAAAGCTTGATAATACAGATCCGAGGGCTCCTTGCTCCTGACGCATACTCCCAGGGGACCTTACCTAGGACGCATGCCCAAGGTAATGACAACAGATGCAACTAATGAAGAGAAGGAAGAAGCATAAGACTTCTAGTGTTTTGGGTATTGCCAAGAAAGACATAGGCGAAGGCTTAATTCTCTTCCCCTTCAAGGCATACTCCTGCCACTGCACAGGAGGCCACAACCTGTACTTGGCACATGGGGATGATTGCAAACAATCATGTCCCTTCAAGACGCACACAGAGAGTGTGGATCTACAACAGATTCCCTCATAAGCCTGTTACAACATTCCATGGCAAGAACATATCTCTTGCATCACATCCATAATCACTAAACAACAGGAAATCACTTTCTCAAAGAAATTAAAAATGAAAAATGATATTTTAATTATAAAATAAATTTTTGAATATACTTACCCGGTGAATATATAATAGCTGCAACTCTGTTGCTTCGTCAGACACATACAGTAAAAACTCGCCAGCGATCGCTATACAGGTTGCGGGTGTGCCCACCAGCGCCAACTGTCGGCCAGATACCACTCTCGATGTAAACAAAGACTCAATTTCTTCTCATCCCACTGCGTCTCTATTGGGGAGGAAGGGAGGGTCGTTTAATTTATATATTCACCGGGTAAGTATATTCAAAAATTTATTTTATAATTAAAATATCATTTTTAAATATCTAACTTAGCCG
Organism: Palaemon carinicauda; assembly: GCF_036898095.1. Lineage (NCBI taxonomy): Eukaryota > Metazoa > Arthropoda > Malacostraca > Decapoda > Palaemonidae > Palaemon > Palaemon carinicauda. The sequence goes on from NC_090754.1 coordinate 71,441,425, forward strand.
GTGAATATATAATAGCTGATTCACACCCAAGGAGGTGGGTAGAGACCAGTTCAATATGTTTACATCGTATAAGCTAAGAGTTTTTTATTTCATTTTGACAGTTATCAATATAACAAAACCAAAATAAATAGGTACCTGGTAAGGAAGTCGACTTAGACGATTACTCTGCCTTGTAAGTACGTCTTCCTTACGGAGCCCAGCGATCCTCTTAGGATGCTGACAGACCCCCAGGAGCTGAAGTATCAAGGGCTGCAACCCATACAACAGGACCTCATCAAACCCCTAATCTGGGCGCTCTCAAGAAATGACTTTGACCACCCGCCAAATCAACCAGGATGCGAAAGGCTTCTTAGCCTTCCGGACAACCCATAAAAACAACATTAAAACATTTCAAGAGACAGATTAAAAGGATATGGAATTAGGGAATTGTAGTGGTTGAGCCCTCACCCACTACTGCACTCACTGCTACGAATGGTCCCAGTGTGTAGCAGTTCTCGTAAAGAGACTGGACATCTTTCAAGTAAAATGACGCGAACACTGACTTGCTTCTCCAATAGGTTGCGTCCATGATACTTTGCAGAGATCTATTTTGCTTAAAGGCCACGGAAGTTGCTACAGCTCTAACCTCGTGCGTCTTAACCTTAAGCAAAGATCGGTCTTCCTCACTCAAGTGTGAATGAGCTTCTCGTATTAACAATCTGATAAAATATGACAAAGCATTCTTTGACATAGGCAAGGATGGTTTCTTAACCGAACACCATAACGCTTCAGATTGGCCTCGTAAAGGTTTAGTACGAGCTAAGTAGAACTTAAGAGCTCTAACAGGGCATAAGACTCTTTCTAGTTCATTGCCTACGATCTCCGATAAGCTGGGAATATCGAAAGATTTAGGCCAAGGATGAGAAGGTAGCCCATTTTTGGCTAGAAAACCAAGTTGCAGAGAACAAGTAGCTTTTTCTGACGAAAATCCGATGTTCTTGCTGAAAGCATGAAGCTCACTGACTCTTTTAGCCGAGGCTAAGCATACCAGGAAAAGAGTCTTAAGAGTGAGATCTTTCAGGGAGGCTGACTGTAAAGGCTCAAACATGTCTGACATGAGGAATCTTAGGACCACGTCTAAATTTCACCCAGGAGTAGCCAAACGACGCTCCTTAGTGGTCTCGAAAGACTTAAGGAGGTCTTGCAGATCTTTATTGTTGGAAAGATCTAAGCCTCTATGCCGGAAGACCGAGGCCAACATGCTTCTGTAGCCCTTGATAGTGGGAGCTGAAAGGGATCGTCCTTTTCTCGGGTATAAGAGAAAATCAGCTATTTGGGCTACAGAGGTACTGGTCGAGGATACGGAAACTGACTTGCACCAGTCTCGGAAGACTTTCCACTTCGATTGGTAGACTCTAATGGTAGACGCTCTCCTTGCTCTAGCAATCGCACTGGCTGCCTCCTTCGAAAAGCCTCTAGCTCTCGAGAGTCTTTCGATAGTCTGAAGGCAGTCAGACGAAGAGCGTGGAGGCTTTGGTGTACCTTCTTTACGTGTGGCTGACGTAGAAGGTCTACTCTTAGAGGAAGACTTCTGGGAACGTCTACTAACCATCGAAGTACCTCGGTGAACCATTCTCTCGCGGGCCAGAGGGGAGCAACTAACGTCAACCTTGTCCCTTTGTGAGAGGCGAATTTCTGCAGTACCTTGTTGACAATCTTGAATGGTGGGAATGCGTAAAGATCCAGATGTGACCAATCTAGGAGGAAGGCATCTATATGTATTGCTGCTGGGTCCGGGACTGGAGAGCAATAGATTGGAAGCCTCTTGGTCAGCGAGGTTGCAAAGAGATCTATGATGGGTTGACCCCAAGTCGCCCAAAGTCTCTTGCACACATCCTTGTGGAGGGTCCATTCGGTTGGAATTACTTGACCTTTCCGACTGAGACAATCTGCTAGGACTTTCAAGTCGCCCTGGATGAACCTCGTTACTAGGGAGATGCCTCGATCTTTTGACCAGATGAGCAGGTCCCTTGCGATCTCGTACAACGTCAGTGAGTGGGTACCTCCCTGTTTGGAAATGTACGCCAAGGCCGTGGTGTTGTCCGAGTTTACTTCCACCACTTTGCCTCGAAGGACATACTCGAAGCTTATCAAGGCCAGATGAACCGCCAAAAGCTCCTTGCTGTTGATATGCATGCTCCTCTGACTCGAGTTCCACAGACCTGAGCATTCCCGACCGTCCAGCGTCGCGCCCCAGCCCAAGTCCGATGCGTCCGAGAAGAGAACGTGGTTGGGTATCTGAACTGCCAGGGGAAGACCCTCTCGTAGGCTGATATTGTCCTTCCACCAAGTCAGACAAGACTTTATCTTTTCGGAAATTGGGATCGAGACCGCCTCTAGCGTCTTGTCCTTTTTCCAGTGAAAAGCCAGATGGAATTGAAGAGGACGGAGGTGCAGCCTTCCTAGTGAGACAAATTGCTCCAGGGATGACAGCGTCCCTACCAGACTCATCCACAGCCTGACTGAGCAGCGTTCTTTCTTCAGCATCTTCTGGATGGAGAGCAGGGCTTGATCTATTCTGGGGGCCGACGGAAAAGCCCGAAAAGCTTGACTGTGAATCTCCATCCCTAAATACAGAATAGTTTGGGATGGGACCAGCTGCGACTTTTCCAAATTGACTAGGAGTCCCAATTCCTTGGTCAGATCTAGAGTCCAATTGAGATCCTTCAGACAGCGACGACTGGAAGAGGCTCTGAGAAGCCAGTCGTCCAAATAAAGGGAGGCTCGGATGTCCGATAAGTGGAGGAATTTCGCCACATTCCTCATAAGCCTCGTAAACACGAGAGGAGCTGTGCTTAGGCCAAAGCACAGGGCCCGAAACTGGTACACCACATCTTCGAAGACGAATCTCAGAAAGGGTTGGGAGTCTGAGTGAATGGGGATGTGGAAGTAGGCATCCCTTAGGACTAGAGAGACCATCCAGTCTTCCTTTCTGACCGCTGCTAGGACTGACTTTGTGGTCTCCATGGTAAACTTCGTCTTTGTGACAAAGACATTCAGAGCACTGACGTCTAGCACCGGTCTCCAACCTCCTGTCTTCTTTGATACTAGGAAGAGACGGTTGTAAAACCCCGGTGATTGAAGGTCCGAGACTTTGACCACCGCTCCCTTCTCTAGCAAAAGAGACACTTCCAGTTTCAGGGCTTGTCTCTTTTCTTCCTCTCTGTACCTGGGAGAGAGATCGATGGGGGACGTCGCTAGAGGGGGTTTGCGTACAAAAGTGATTTTGTACCCCTCTCTGAGCAACCTCACAGATTGTTGATCTGCGCCTCTCTTCTCCCAGGCTTGCCAGAAGTTCTTGAGTCTGGCACCTACTGCTGCCTGAAGTTGCGGGCAGTCAGACTCTGCCCTTAGAGGACTTGGATCCTTTTCTCTTTCCTCTCTTCCCTTCGGCACGAGCACCTTCCCTGCTGGAGGCTCTGCCACGAAAGGGCGGGATAAACCGAGACGCTGGAGTGTCTATCCTAGGTCTAGCTGACAAGGTAGGCAAAGGGGGAGCTTTGCGAGCCGAAGACGCAACTAGATCATGGGTGTTCTTCTGCACTAAAGACATGGCAATTTCCTTAACCAAGACTTCAGGAAACAGGCACTTGGACAAGGGCGCAAAGAGAAGCTCAGATCTTTGGCATGGCGTCACTCCAGCAGACAGGAAAGAACATAGAGACTCTCGTTTCTTCAGGACTCCGGACGTGAATGAAGCGGCAAGTTCGTTGGACCCATCACGGATGGCCTTGTCCATGCAGGACATAATGAGTAAGGAAACATCCTTATCAGCAGAAGAGATTTTCCTACTCAGGGCTCCTAAACACCAGTCTAGGAAGTTAAAGACTTCGAACGCCCTAAATATACCTTTAAGAAGGTGGTCCAGGTCCGAGGGTGACCAACAAATCTTCGAGCGTCTCATGGCAAGGCGGCGGGGAGAGTCTACAAGACTTGAGAAGTCGCCCTGGGCAGAGGCAGGAACTCCCAAGCCGAGAACTTCTCCCGTGGCATACCAGACGCTCGATCTAGACGAGAGTTTAGATGGGGGGAAGGCAAATCTGTCTTCCCTAAACTCCTCTTGGTCTCTAACCAATCGCCTAACAGCCGTAAAGCTCTCTTGGATGAGCGAGAGAGAACGAGTTTAGTAAAGGCAGGCATGGTAGTAGGAACGCCTCAGACAAACTCTGATGGCGGCGAACGAGGAGCCACAGAAATAAAGTGGTCAGGGAACAACTCCTTAAACACAGCCATGACTTTTCTAAAGTCCAAGGATGGTTGAACTGCTTTAGGCTCATCAAGTTCTGAAGGTTGATCCTCAGGATGTGGTTCAGCAACATCCTCATCTGACAGTTCCTCATCCGATAACTGATGAGAAAACGGCAAAGGTGTGGGCAACGTTTGACTCGCCGAGTCCGGTCGCACTGGTGCATACGTGACGGAGCCGGACGCAGCGTCATGGAACTGCTGAACAGTCTGGGAACTGTCAACAACCACAGGTGCGCAAGGACGCACAGCGTCCACCCGAGACTGTTTAGACCGTCTGGGTTGTGCAGTCAACACCATACCGGGTTGCGGAGGTTGACACACCGTGTCAAAACAAGTCACCTCTGATGGTTGATGAACGTCCTGAACGTCACCAACCACATCCGTGCGTTGCCTAACGTCAACGTACGGCTGGAAATCCACACTGGGTCGCATCGGTGGAGGTACTATCCCAACTGGTTGACGCGAGAAAGCTACCTCAACGTCAACAGGATGCACAACAGACCGCTTGGATGGTTGTTGGCCAGTAGGTTCAGCGGCAACCTTGTCCGCATTGTAGTCCTCCATCAAGGACGCAAGCTTGGACTGCCCATTTAGGGTCTACGGAAGCAGGTGCGGTAACAGACGGGGTGAGCGACTGAGACGGCACAACTTTGCCTCTCTTAGGCGGCGAGCAGTCATCAGATGACGGCAACGGGTCCGAACTGTCCCAGTGGCTACAACCGGGACGTTGGACTTGTCCTGAAGGGACCGACTTACGTTTTAAAGGTCTGGAGACCTTGGTCCAAGGTTTCTTACGAGAAACACCTTCGGACGACGAGGTAAAAATGGGCTCTCTCGTCTTACTTTGGTAGGGGCGATCTTGGAGATACGCCTGATACCAAAGAGGGAACGTCTGTTCGCTGATCAAGGCCTCTCGAACCCATGAGTCGTACGACATTGCTTTTCCCCTGGGCTTGGGAGCTTGCAAGAGGTCCCGGACTAGGAGGACGACAGGCACGAACAGACGAACCCTCGAGCGCAGGACTGTTCACAACACTTTGCGTAACACTAGGCACTTTGACACTATCCTTCGTGGCACTTTGACACTTGAGTTCCTTAACATCCGCCATGAGTTGATTTCGGTCACTTGCTAAAGACTCAACTCTCTCCCCCAAGGCATGAATAGCACGCATCATGTCTGCCATCGACGGTTCCTGAGTGCTAGGAGGGGGGTTAGGAACAACCACTACAGGGGAAGGATTAGGTTCAGGGGCATGTGGAGAGGAAAAATCTACCGACCTAGAAGAACTTCTCCTTACCCTATCTCTCTCTAGTCTGCGTGTATATTTCTCAAATTCGATAAAATCGAATTCCGAAAGGCCCACGCATTCCTCACATCGGTCTTCCAATTGACAGGTTTTACCCCGACAATTGGAACAAACAGTGTGAGGGTCGAGAGAAGCCTTTGGAAGACGCCTATGACAGTCCCTAGCATTACATTTTCTGAACTTGGGAACTTGTGAAGGGTCAGCCATTTTGAATTAGTCAAGGGAAAATTCCAAAAAACGATCTAAGTCATCAACAATTAATCCGATCCAAAAAAAGAGTTCAAGGATTTATTTGAAGAAAAACACCTGTACTGCGAAAGCTCAAACCAAATTAAAGTACTTCACCAAATATGATGGGAAAAACTCCAGGTTCAACAGCGAGTAAAGTACGTCTTGTCGACACGTCGACAGAGAAGAAATTGAGTCTTTGTTTACATCGAGAGTGGTATCTGGCCGACAGTTGGCGCTGGTGGGCACACCCGCAACCTGTATAGCGATCGCTGGCGAGTTTTTACTGTATGTGTCTGTCGAGCAACAGAGTTGCAGCTATTATATATTCACCGGCTAAGTTAAATATTTAAAAAGTTCAATAAGGGAGCATGTGGTGCATTCATATTTGCTTGCCGCTGAAAACAAAGTGGGGTATTTTTAATAGTTGAGGGGGAGAGCTTCTCGCCTGTTCCCTCCAGCGGCTGTTTAACCCCTCATTAAACTATTCTAACGACCACTCCAGCTTGCACTGAAAACATTTCCCTATTAAAAGAGGATGGCTTGTATATTGTGTAGGAACAACTAATACTTTTGTTCATTATTAACTCTCAGTAGAAGACAGAAAACATAATACTTACAATAGTTCTACCATGCCTCTTCATTAGTTTAAGATCATTACCCAAATTTACATTGGCAAGCATTTCTAAAATAACATCAAAGAGTTCTTCATTTTGTAATTTCTTGAGGTAGGCCTTCTCTTTGTGATTATAAACAGCATCAGCACCAGCTGTACGAACTAGATCTAAACCTTCTTGAGTACCAGCAGTTCCAGTCACATGCATTCCTAAAAATTTAAAGATTTTCTTTCAAAATATGAAAATAACTACAGTACATGTAACTTGCATCCATCAAAACAATTAAAATTATGAAAATAACAAGTGAAATGACTCCATATGAAACAACATTAAATACTTTAGTACGACTTGTGCAGTCCTATAAACAATTAAGGTTCACAGTGGGTTCCATACGTTCTCAGATGTACAACCTTATGCCATACAATTTTCATCCATGTTCTTTAGATTATTTTCCCTTTAGATGTTCTTATTTAGTTTTTCTTTCTTTAACTTTCACATCCCAAATTAACTATATCTCTGACTTAAATATGTATCAAGCTACTGTATGTCAAACCGTAGTGAAATATTCAAGGCCATATTTAACATTTTCTGTGACTATATAAGTAAGTGTATTTTGATTAGTAAAATAAAAACATCCTCCCAGTGTGTCTTAAAATTATAAGTTGGATAAAATGAATTTCTAAAATGTGTTATGTAAAAATATTATTTTCATTAGTAAAATAAATTTTTGAATATACTTACCCGGTGATCATATAGCTGTCAGCTCTGCTGCCCGACAGAAAAACCTAAGGACAAAATACGCCAGCGATCGCTATACAGGTGGGGGTGTACATCAACTGCGCCATCTGTCGAGCAGGTACTCAAGTACTCCATGTCAACACAGAACCAATTTTCTCCTCGGCCCACTGGGTCTCTATTGGGGAGGAAGGGAGGGTCCTTTAATATATGATCACCGGGTAAGTATATTCAAAAATTTATTTTACTAATGAAAATAACATTTTTCAATATTAAACTTAGCCGGTGATCATATAGCTGATTCACACCCAGGGGGTGGGTAGAGACCAGCATTATATGTTTACATTAAGAGCTAAGTATTTTGTATTTCATTTTAGCAGTTATTCAAAATAACAAACATAAAATCAATAAGTACCTGGTAAGGAAGTCGACTTGAACAATTACTCTGCCTTTTTAAGTACGTCTTCCTTACTGAGCCTCGCGATCCTCATAGGATGCTGAGCGACTCCTAGGAGCTGAAGTATGAAGGGTTGCAACCCATACTAAAGGACCTCATCAAAACCTCTAATCTAGGCGCTTCTCAAGAAAAGACTTTGACCACCCGCCAAATCAAGTAGGATGCGAAAGGCTTCTTAGCCTTCCGGACAACCCAAAAACAATAATAAAACATTTCAAGAGAAAGATTAAAAAAGGTTATGGAATTAGGGAATTGTAGTGGTTGAGCCCTCACCCACTACTGCACTCGTTGCTACGAATGGTCCCAGAGTGTAGCAGTTCTCGTAAAGAGACTGGACATTCTTAAGATAAAAAGACGCGAACACTGATTTGCTTTTCCAATAGGTTGCGTCGATTATACTTTGCAGAGATCTATTTTGTTTAAAAGCCACGGAAGTTGCGACAGCTCTAACTTCGTGTGTCCTTACCTTCAGCAAAGCTTGGTCTTCCTCACTCAGGTGGGAATGAGCTTCTCGTATTAACAGTCTGATAAAATAGGATAAAGCATTCTTTGACATAGGCAAAGATGGATTCTTAACTGAACACCATAAAGCTTCAGACGGGCCTCGTAAAGGTTTTTAAATAGAACTTAAGAGCTCTTACAGGACATAAGACTCTTTCTAGTTCATTTCCAACCATACGATAAGTTTGGAATATCGAACGATATTGGTCAAGGCCGAGAAGGCAGCTCGTGTTTGGCTAGAAAACCAAGTTGTAGAACATGTAGCCGTTTCGGTTGAGAATCCGATGTTCTTGCTGAAGGCATGAATCTCACTGACTCTTTTAGCTGTGGCTAAGCATATCAGGAAAAGAGTCTTAAAGGTGAGATCTTTCAGGGAGGCTGATTGTAGCGGTTCGAACCTGTCTGACATAAGGAATCTTAGTACCACGTCTAAATTCCAACCAGGTGTAACCAAACGACTCTCCTTCGTGGTCTCAAAAGACTTAAGGAGGTCCTGTAGATCTTTATTGTTGGAAAGATCTAAGCCTCTGTGACGGAAGACTGATGCCAACATGCTTCTGTAACCCTTGATAGTGGGAGCTGAAAGAGATCGTTCTTTCCGCAGATATAAGAGAAAGTCAGCTATTTGAGTTACAGAGGTACTGGTCGAGGATACGGATACTGACTTGCACCAGTTTCGGAAGATTTCCCACTTCGATTGGTAGACTCTAAGGGTGGATGTTCTCCTTGCTCTAGCAATCGCTCTGGTTGCCTCCTTCGAAAAGCCTCTAGCTCTCGAGAGTCTTTCGATAGTCTGAAGGCAGTCAGACGAAGAGCGTGGAGGCCTTGGTGTACCTTCTTTACGCGTGGCTGACGTAGAAGGTCCACCCTTAGGGGAAGTGTTCTGGGAACGTCTACTAGCCATCGAAGTACCTCGGTGAGTCATTCTCTCGCGGGCCAGAGGGAAGCAACTAGCGTCAACCTTGTCCCTTCGTGAGAGGCGAACTTCTGCAGTACCTTGTTGACAATCTTGAACGGAGGGAATGCATATAGATCTAGATGTGACCAATCTAGGAGAAAGGCATCTATATGAACTGCTGCTGGGTCCGGGATTGGTGAGCAAAATATTGGGAGCCTCTTGGTCATCGAGGTTGCGAAGAGATCTATGGTTGGCTGGCCCCAGGTGGCCCAAAGTCTCTTGCATACATCCTTGTGGAGGGTCCATTCTGTTGGAATTATTTGTCCCTTCCGACTGAGACAAACTGCCATGACATTCAAGTTGCCTTGGATGAACCTCGTTACTAGTGAAATGTCTAGACCTTTTGACCAGGTGAGGAGGTCCCTTGCTATCTCGTACCCTGTCAGAGAGTAGGTCCCTCCTTGCTTGGAGATGTACGCCAAAGCCGTGGTGTTGTCCGAGTTCACCTCCACCACTTTGCCTTGAAGGAGAGACCTGAAGCTTTTCCAGGTCAGACGTACTGCCAGTAGCTTCTTGCAGTTGAAATGCATTGTCCTTTGACTAGAGCTCCATAATCCCGAGCATTCCCTACCGTCTAATGTCGCACCCCAGCCTACGTCCGATGCGTCCGAGAAGAGAACGCTAAGGTTGATATAGTCCTTTCACCAAGTCAGACCAGACTTTATCTTTCCGGAAACCGGGATCGAGACCGCTTCTAGCGTCTTGTCCTTTTTCCAGTGAAAAGCTAGATGGTATAGAAGAGGACGGAGGTGTAGTCTTCCTAGTGACACAAATTGATCCACGGATGACAGTGTCCCTACCAGACTCATCCACAGCCTGACTGGGCAGCGTTCCTTCTTCAGCATCTTCTGGATGGATAGCAGGGCTGGGGGTTGATCGTCTTGTTCAGCAACGTCCTCATCAGAGGGTTCCTCATCCGAAACTGATGAGGAAACGGCAACGGAGTGGGCAACGTCTGACTCGCTAAATCCGGTCGCACTGGTGGATGCGTGACGGAGCCGGACGCAATATCATGGCACTGCTGCACAGTCTGTGAACTGTCAACAACCATGGGTGCGCGAGGAAGTACAGCGTCAACCCGAAACTGTCTAGACTGTCTGGGTTGTGCAGTCAACACCCTACCGGGTTGCTGAGGTTGACGCACTGCGTCACAACAAGTCACCTCTGCTGGTTGTTGAACGTCTTCCTAGTGACACACTGAACGTTAACAACCACCTCCGAGCGTCGCTTAACGTCAACGTGCGACTGGCAACCCACACTGGGTCGCATCGGTGGAGGAACCACCTCAACTGGCAGACGCGAGTAGGATACCTCAGCGTCAACAGGGCGCACAACCAACCGGTTGGAAGGTTGTTGGCCAGAAGGTTCTTCTCCGTATTGAAGTCCTCTATCAAGGACACAAGCTTGGACTGCATGTCTTGCAGCAAAGCCCATTTAGGGTCTACGGGAGCAGGTGTGGCAACAGACGGGGTTAGCGACTGAGGCGGAACCATTTACCATCCCTGGAAGCCTTGTTATGTGTGACATAATAGTACAGCAAAACTTCAAAGGCTCGACAAAAGTTGAGAAGTTGACCTGTAAACAACTTGGAGCGTCTCCTGGCTAGGCGCCAGGGCGAGTCTACCAGAATTGAGAAGTCTATCTGGGCAGAGGCATGAACTCCCAAGCCGAGAACTTCTCTCGTGTCCTAACAGACTCTCGCTCTATAAGCCAGTTTAAAAGAAGGGAAATCAAAGGCTGTATCCCTAAAACTCCTCCTGGTGCAAAAACCAGTCGCCTAGCCAACGTAACGCTCTCTAGGAGAGCGAGAGGGCACTAGCTTAACAACAACGGCTTCGAAGTAGTTAGGCCTAGTGTAAGTTCTGACGTTAGGCGAACGAGGAGCAGCAGTTACAAGATCCGGACGAAGATCCTTAAAAAATCATCATGATTTAATTAAAGTCCATAGGAGGCTAAGCAGCTTAAGGCTCCTCTCCAAATGACAGAGTCCTCAAAGGAATATCAGTAGGAGGGAGAACAGCACTTTCTCATCTACAGGAACCTTGTCAGATAAAAGCTAGGTTATCTCAGTGAGGGTCTCACTGGTGCATTAGCAGCAGACCAGAAGGCAACATTATGTAACTGCTTGTCAGTCTGTGAACTGTCAAAAACTGAACTGTCAACCACAACAGGTGCGTGAGGACATACAGCACTGGTGCATTAGTAGCAGACCAGAAGGCAACGTCATGTAACTGCTAGACAGTCTGTGAGCTGGCAACAACCATAGCTGTGTGGGGAAGCAAAGCCTCTACTCCTGACTGACTAGTCTGCTGCGGGCGAGTAGCGGTAACCACAGTGGGTTGCGGAGGTTGACGCACAGCGTCAAAACAAAGCAACTTAACTCCACCCTCCTGTTGTTGTGGTAACTCGCGAACGTCAACGGAGGGTAGCGTGCGTCTGTGAACGTCAACGTGCGGCTGGCAGGGTACACTGCGCATGGGTGGTGGAACTCTCACAGGCGGAGTGTGGGAGCAGGTAGCGTCAGCGTCTACTGTACGCACAACCGTGGTTGGTTGTAGGCTAACAGGTGCAGCGTCAACCTTCTCCGCACGATACTTCTGCATAAAAGATGCTAACTGTGTCTGCATAGACTGTAGCAAAGACCACTTAGGGTCTACAGCAGCAGGTGCGGCAACAGACGGTGTTACTGCCTGTTGCGGTACCACTTTGCCTCTCTTAGGAGGTGTGCAGTCATCGGAAGACTGCAGCGAGTCCGAACTGACCCAGTGGCTACACCTGGGCCGTTGGACTTGCGCGGAAGGGACCAACTTGCGCTTAATAAGCTGCGAGACCTTGGTCCAAGGTTTCTTACGAGAAACCTCTTCCGCAGACGAGAAGTAAATGGGCTCTCTCGTCTTTGTGTGGGTGGGGCGATCTTGGGTAGATACGCCCGAAACCACGGAGGGAAAAACGTCTGTTCGTTGATCAAGGCCTGACGAACCCATAAGTCGTTCGACATTACTTCTCCCCTGGGCTTGGGAGCTTGCAAGAGGTCCCGGACTAGGTGAACGACAGGCACGAACAGACGAACCCTCGGACGCAACACTGTAACACTTTGCGCATATCACTTTATCACTTCGATTTTCTGTTTGCACTTATTTCACTGAAATCGAAACTTTTACTGATTTCTACCTGAAACACGCAATTCTACCCTTCATTAAAAGGTAGTAATTGCGAAAACAGTCGTATAATGCAGCTCATTAATACTAGCAAAAACAGAAAACATATATAAAGATAAAGAATTCAGTGGCTAGGAAAGAGACTAAACACTAGTTCAAATAAACTACGTTTACAATCTCTCACCGCACATAGCCTGGGGACAAGAATAAAACCCTAGAAACGTTTTACCTTCTTCCCCGTACAGCGACTAGGGAGGAGAGTAACTCGAGAACAACGTTACCCGCTTGAACGGAACGTTTTTTCTCCTCTCTCTCCCTCCGTCTCTATCTCTCTCTCTCTTTCTCTCTTGATTTCGCACCTGAGAGAAGAGCCCAATTATATATCGTCAAAACATGTTATTTGGCTAAAGGAAAAAACTGAAAGGTTTTCCAAATAAAAAGTTCCTTTAATTTAGAATTTAAACCATTTAAGCTAAGAAAGAATGAACAAAACGTCAGAATCGATTTACTCTTACTGCAAAGTGAAACCGTGATACACTCTCTCTCTATCGTAACGATAGAGCGCATGTTGAACGTCCTGAACGTCAACAACTGCGTAGTCTAAAAAACTAAACGTTAGTTCATCTTTGAAAACAGTACGAGACTATCAAAGAAATTCTTTCATAAAACATTAAATTTAAAAAGTTTTAAATTCTTTAAAGGCTAAATACGATATAACGGGCTCAACGTTGATTAACTTCGGTTCCAAGTTAGGACCGCCTACTATCAGGAAAGGTCGCATATAAACAAAACATAAAAATTTATTTTTATATGTTTATAATAAATGGAAAGTTAATCGAAGAGGCCTAAAAAAGGCGGAGAGATATAAAATATATAGATCTATAACGTGTTAAGCAAAATTACTAAAAACCTAAACACACTTCCGTCTAAGGGAAGGGTCGGCCATTTAAAAGTGAAAGAGAGTCCATACTCTCTTTGTCACCATAATTAAATCTATCCAAAACGAGTTCAAGTTTTGAGATGAAGATAAAACCCCTGCATAGCGAAAGCTCAAAACTAGAATAGTGTACTTCACCAAATAGTTGTGAAAACAAATCCAGTTAGTAACAGCGTATTTAGTAGGTCTTGCCAGTGGCACGACAGAGAGAAAATTGGTTCTGTGTTGACATGGAGTACTTGAGTACCTGCTCGACAGATGGCGCAGTTGATGTACACCCCCACCTGTATAGCGATCGCTGGCATATTTTGTCCTTAGGTTTTTCTGTTGGGCAGCAGAGCTGACAGCTATATGATCACCGGCTAAGTTTAATATTGAAAATTTTGCATATATAAAACGGAATCGTTGGAAAAATAGATACCACTTTAAATCAAACAAACATCTATCCATTTTCATGAAAGAATAATAATAAACATAATAGAGAAAATGTTAGAAGTAATTTTTATTTTTCATAGTTATACAAACCGGAGTCATTTAAAATAGGGATATTTCTTCAAGAGGAGCTACAAAATTCTATTGAATAGTAAAAAAAAGGTTAACAAAATGTGGCATAAGGAGGAAACATTGTCCACCTGTCTGTTACTGAATAGCAACTTTTGCACTTAAGCCTATGGCTATGAGGGGTAGTTGAGATGAGAAATTTATTCTATAGGACTCAGATTTATCTAGCTAGGAAAAATACAAATTACTTTTTAAAATTTGTATTTGTTCCCACTCGTATACAAACCTTAAATCTTGTAATGTAGAAGAACCTAGAACTAAATTGAAAGGCTCTTTTCTTCCCTGGACATATCCTCCTTTTTGGTTCTGTATGGGAGTGACTCCAACAATCTTCTAATAGCTAATCGTATGGATATAAAACCTGTTAGAACCTCGGCCAGTACTAGGACACAGAAAACAAGTGTCACATCAGGCATATCAAGAGAAATGTTTAATAAGACACCAATCATTCCTGCCCCTTGCCAGAAGGATGGGGAAGTTTCTTCTTGGCACATATAGTTTGCAAGAAAGGAGCTCTATCTTGAAACTCGACAGCAGTAATGACTGAGGCTGCTAAATCCCCTTGAAAGGGGAACAAGAAAAGAGGTAGAAAAAGGCTATCATTTTAACTCACTTCAAGACTTTTGCAAAACAAGTTACCTTAGACAGGATATATATCAAGTCCCACGATGTAACTAAGGATCCAAGGAAAAAGGGTCCAAGGGTCTGTGTGCAACATCTGTAAGAAAGTGAGACAAAGGTGGTATTGATAGGCCTAGACTCGAGATAGTGGAGGTATACTATGACCAAAGTCTGTAAGTCCATCTACCACAAGGCACAATGTCTGAAATCTTTCTTTTTGTTTATGCTGGAGCTAATAAGAAAGTTGCGACACTCACAATCAAGGTGTTGAGCTTTCCTCAAGTAGCTCAGCAGTGTGCTGTCAGAACAACGGACAACTTCGTATTGACTTATACGGAGAGATAGGACTGAGGAGGCTTTGAGACCGATTGGTACTGGGTTTCCGTCATACAATCTGTAAGACAACAAAGGCAATGGAACCCCCATCTCTCAAATGTCTGACATTATAAAGAAAATAAAACTTTCCTACTCTTGCTGGCAGAGAAGAGAGGAAATGATCCCTATAATGCCTTCATCAGTGCCGGTGAGTGCCAGAGCGCTGAGGATGAGCACTGTCCAATCCTGGAAACTAAGACCCAAGATAGGCTAGACTAGTCAAGGCTTCCTTTGTGCATGGACCGATCCCGCAAGGAGGAAGAATCCACACAATACTGAAGATCATCTTCTACAATTCTCTTGCTGAAGCAGAGAAAACAGACAGTCTTGAGGGAAAGACCCTGTGATGCCCTTTTCAGGTTAGCAGGAGGAAATTAACACACTCAATTAGTCAAACTTGATTCCTACAGAGCTGGCACAAATAAATTTGGGAGGAATACAATATGATATATATTAATTCTAAAAGATAAGTAAGTGAATTAGAGATAAAAACTTTCATGAATAGAAATTTAAACTTTACCTATTAAACCTGTTTCCCAAAATTGTTAAAATCTTAAAAACAGAATCTTTCAGAATTCAATAAAATGTTAGACAAAGTTTTCTGACAGAAACATAAAATTCTTTGTCTTCTAAAGACTGGATTCATAAAACATATGACATATGTTTAAAATCATATCATACTCACGACACTTTGAAATTATCTTATAAGGTTTGTATATTAAACAGCCAGGGATCAATCTTGTATGACCAATACTGTATGCCATCTTATTTTATTAAAATTACTTCAGTTCTTTTGTCTTTTTGGTGCAATGATTCCCCATGTAGAAACAATTGGTTTTACAGTAATTTTTCTAGTTTACTACTTTCAGACTCATTATTCCCCATAGATTGCCCTTTAGTTAGTATAGAATGCATCATGATGGTTACGTAATCCTTATAGAAAGTTTAATAACAAGCTGTGGTAAATTCGTTTCTGATTTAGCAATGGCATCTGCTTTTACATTAACCTCGGAGGATGATACAAGAACTGCCTACGTCACAACGCAAACCACTATAATTAGGGTTTCATCACAAGAGGAGCACTGGGAACATGCACTAACACTACAACAAACAGATCACTATCCAGGGAACACTCTCGGTGCCATATGAGCCTGCCATAAAAAATAATTTTCACTATAGCCCACAAACGTATGGATGATATGAATAAGGTACCTCCCTCCTGAGGCATAGATTTACCACGAAGCGAGACGAGTTATGCACCAAGCTCATCCCCTTCATGAATGGAACACTGAAGACAACACACCTAAAGGGAGGGGTTTCTTGCAGTCACCCCTTCAAAAAAGTACACAACACATGGGGTTTCAAAGATTACAGTATATCCTCATTATTTCATAATGCATACAGTTGCAAACAAGTGATAAACAATACATCTACCAAAAAAAAAATTTAAGAAAACATTCAACAGTTGAGAAAGAAACATGGTGGCACATCTTTGTCTGCTGCTGCCAAAGACAAAAGTGGCTATTCTGTGACAGGCGGATGAGTGGGGCTTCCCTTGCATGCTACCTATCATTAACCAATAAAACAATTCAATGGCTATTCTGGCTATGCTAAAGACACATTCCTATTTCAAATGCCAAAAGGTTTATATACAAGTATGAACAGACATTAATAACATACTTTATGCAACTAATCTAGAAATAGGGATGGAATGTTGTTAACAAAACCTTCCCAAATATAATTCTTACTGAATGAGATTAATCTTATTTGGTAATCTTACCATTAGCTTTTGCAATCTGAACAGCAGCCAATCCAACTGCTCCACTGGCACCATGAATTAACACTCTGTCACCGCTCTTGGCCTTTGCTCTGATGGGAAACATTAATTAAACAAAAGTCATGCTAGAAACACTACACTCTAGTCCTAATATGTCCAAAGATATGAAATGAATACCACATGCAGTATAATGCAATCTTTTTATAATAACAAGAAGTTTTGCTCAACTTATTAAAATAATTTCTTTTTAGATGTGAGCTTTCATCAGACTTCTGACCAGCATTGTCACTAAGTTAGGATAATCAACTTTGTGGTCAAATCAAATTTCTTATTAACAACAAAAATCAATTTTCATACTTCTTATGAATCTGGCTTTTAATGAGCACACACAATCTTATATAATAAACTTGTCCTTAGAATATAACCCTCAACAGTTTTAAAATATAATTAAGGATAAATTTCAAATGTAGATGTTTCCGACTAGATTTTTGTTCAATTTTCGGTCAATACTAGTTTAAATTGGGACAGTCTTATAATCATAAATACATGCCTTCAACTCTTATTAATATATTGCATTATTTGATAAGTTATTGCTATGTTGGTATTCCTCATTCAAACTAAGTGCAACTTAGGGTACATATTCATATATAAAATAATTTTAATGATATAGTGTATTTTTCCCTCAAAAGCAATGCTACACTAATATGATTGATGTTGAAAGTTTGAAGCAATAGAAAATAAGAGTAATCCTCAGCTTACATCTTAAGACTGATTAACAATTTTCTCATGCTGCATGCTGAAATAAAGTTGAAAAAAACCACACACACACAAGGCCTCTCAGAGCATAAGGAAAAAATCAAATGCACAGCTTACTTTTGGAATAATGCTCGATAAGCAGTGAAATATGGAATGCCAATTGCTGCTCCCTGTTCAAAACTCAGTTTATCATCAAGAGGGAAAGCATTTTCTTCATTCACAGCTACATACTCTGCTAAGGAACCCATCTGGCCAGTTTGGCATGCAAAAACCCTGTCACCAGGCTGAAAGAAGGAAAGGAGAAATAATGTACAATAGTGGGAGACTCTCCTTCACACATGTAGCATAACTACCAAATCCTCTTCTAATGCATTGATGTCACTCATTCACAATCAATACAAATTAAAACTTTAGAAATTTAGTAAAAAAAGTATGAATAATTTCTAAATAAAACTTTCCAGGTGATGGACAAGTCACCAGTAGCCAATATTCTCATAAAGTGGACTTATTTACACAGTAAAATAATATCTATGACATAAAATTTAAATATCACAAAATTATATTTATTAACACTTGGTAAAAAAATATCTACATGATATAAAGTTCAAATACCGGTATTATGCTATCAAAGTTTTAATACGAATTCTTTTAATGTGACCACTTCAATGTTATAATAAAGGGAAGACGTAATAGGTGATATGTGATGGGACAAAAATCAGAACTACCAGGTTAAGCATCATATTTAAGCCTTTGATAATTCTACAAAATATTTCATACTTTTTCCCCAAAACTTAAAACTTGTTAATTTAAAATTTGAATAAATTATATTATACAAACAATATTCATTTTTGACTAAAGGAGACTTCCCTGCCTCTCAAGTTGACAAACTATTCTCTTACAAGGTAGAGGGTTGGTGTTAAAAATCACTTTTACAAAGATGGTCTATTCTAGTATTAACTACAGCTTTCTTTGTCTCAAGTAATACTAAAAAATTGAATCAATCCTTCCTACTGACCATCAAAGCATTAGGAATTTATTGATATCTACATGAAATACAGATATTTTTCACATATTCTCAAGAGTTGCTACTCAAGGGATGTGAAGCTGATATAACAAATTTTGAATTAAATTCTAATTTTTCCTATTTACACAATCCTGAGTCCTTTAACATAGGTATATGTCTTCAGCAGTAATGGAATGGCCATTAAATCTTGAACAAGGTTGTTGGTTAACAATAGGTGCAGCGAGGACGAAGCTCCAATGAACTGCCTGACAGAGAATAACCCATTTTGTACTTTGGCCTACAATCAAAAGGGAGTTTGAGATTTGGACATTTAGTTTAAAGAAATCAGGTAGGCG